>NC_086375.1:89405981-89755523 GCF_036588685.1 Mytilus trossulus | reverse complement strand
GAAAAATAAGCTGTTGACCTTAACGACAATACAACATGAAAGCGATCTCTGTAAATGAGTCCAAAATAATTGAACTTAATGTAGATGACATCTATCATGTCAGTATTTGTACAAAGCAGTGTAATTTTCTTTTAATTCTCAATGCAAATTGGTTGCCATAGAGGTCTATGTTAGGATATTGTTGTTTTCTGTAGAACAAAAATGATCGAAGTTGTTATAGTGTGCAATGTGTCTACAACACTCCACGTCAATGTCAATAGCCATTTACTCTTTAATTGACCTACCTTAGCGGAAAGTTTTATCGTCAAGAAGAAATCCTTTGCATTGAGAATTAAAAGAAATCCTTTTGATTAATGTCACATATCGAAATTCGTAATTTAAAAATATATCTTCGTAAATACTTTGATTAAAGAGCAGATAAGTATGAAGTAAAATTTATCCTAGAAGTAGAGTTTTTATTGTATTGAATTGTAAATCGTTGTACGTCTCTAGCTGAATGAAAGCTTTTCAGATATGTCCAAATTCAATTCATCATGAAGTTCGTTTGAGAAATTCGCATTCAGTAATACATAAAATTTCAATTTTAGAGTTTTCAAAACGTCTTTTATCTTTAGAATTATAATATTCGCGCAAAATAGATTTATAAAAAGTCATCATAATAACGCCTTTGCGTTTAAAATATTCCAGTAAATCTAATTCTGCAAGTAAGTCGATGAAATAAGAACACCAGTTACTTCACACATGGAAAGACCAAAGCTTGTTAAGTGATGCTAGTGTTATCGAATTTAACAAGTCTATTCTGCTTGCGTATAATATTGGACTTGTATCTACACTGAGTGACCGACAACCACAATAGCCAGTGACTTCAGAAAGACTAAGCATAACTGGGAGACTGAGATAATCCAATGGCGAAAGAGTATCAACGCCAAAAAATGCTTTACCTTGGATAAACTATTAAAAATACAACTAGCAAAGTAAAAAAATATCAAAATCAACCTTACGATTTATCAACTGAAATCTCAAAGGATGCGAAAAACATGCGTCTGGCGTATATACTAAGTTTAGTCCTGGTATTTCTATGATGAGTTTATTAACAACCACTGGGTCGATACCACTGCTGGTGGAGATTTATTTCCCCCAGGGTATCACAAAACCAGTAGTTAGCACTTTTTGTGCTGACATGAATTTTCATCGATATGGTTATATTTATAATATTAAATTTACTGTTTACAAATTTTTGAATATTTTGAAATACTAAAGCTTTTATACCTAGGGCATATAGAGTACTTAAGCTGTATTTGGCAAAACATTTTATAATTTCGGTTCTCGATGCTCTTCAACTTCGTACTTTGTTTGGCCTTTTTTTTTTTTTTTACCTTTTTTGGATTCGAGCGTCACTTATGAGTCTTTTGTGGACGAAACGCGCGTCTGACGTATATACTAAATTTAGTGCTGGTATATATGATGAGTTTATCTATAGACGCGAAAGTAAACAGATAATCAGTGATTTGTACCATCGTGAAATTTTGAGGTCGTCAAGAAATGAACTTTGTAATAATCTACTAGTTCCTAAACCTGAAATAATTCCATCGTCTGCTTTCAAAATGCTTTTTAAGTGAATGTGACCGTCTTTAGCCTGAAATAAATGCAATACTGAACTTGTCATCATGTTTATGATGAGCGTCTTCCAAACAACTGTTTACTTTCAGTTTGTGTTTAGTTTATCGTGACTTTCGATGTAAAAACCTAGAGACGTTCCGAAATCCTGTATTTGTGTCAACTCGTCCAATATAGAACAACTCGGGCAATACAGAAAAAAATCTATATTGGCCGAGTTATTCTGTATTGGTCGAGTTTACACCTTATATTGCATAGGCAGTTTTTTATCATATTAGGTCTAATAACAGTGTAGTAAATTAAAAAAATATTAATTTGCGTCTACATCCCGTCTACATCCCCGAATCAATAACATCGGCCAACACAGTTTCAAAAAGGAAGAATTGTGTTAATTCCCGAATCAATGAAATATCGACCAATACAGCTAGTTTTAATCCGGTAATAAGTATGAATTGCAGTCCGTATATCCGAATCAATAACGTCGACCAACACATTTTTAATCGGGCAATAGGTTTTAATTGTGGTTCGCAAAATTGTTCATCCTATACATATTTCACTGCCCCAAAAAGTTTGTTTTAATGTAGAAAGTTTTCATTTTATAGATAGATGTGAATGTCTTATAGAATACCTTATTCTATCTTGGTCTACCTTTGTGTTGTAGAACACGTGTAAAAATGTATTCTATGACAAACGTGATACATAAATGTACACACTTAACGTTTTTACAAATATATATACATTGTTGTTAATAAGTTAAAAGTGTGCATACATTTGTGCAAAATTACGGTTGAAGGAAAATATATGATAAATAAATGGAATTGTAAATGTATGAAGGTATTTCATTAAATTTCATCAATTGACCGACAAAGCAATAACGTCACTGAACGCTTGGTTGAATTCGAAACCCCCGGCATTTTGGAAATTTACAGAAGACATTTGCATTATTATTATCCAACGTAAATAGCACACTTTATAGCTGGAAAAAAGTTACACAATGAAGTTCCACATTTTGATTGTTGTGTTTGTTGCAACTCTATTTCAGTGTATTGTGGACAGCCAAGGTAACTTAATAATAATAATAATAACTAGATTTGCCATTGCAAGCAATAGCAGATGGCACCCTTCCCCCATTGCCAGGTGAGCAGCAGCCATTTTGAAAATTCCAAAGTCAAAGACCGCATATATAGATGTGTATTAACTATGTTGTAAAGTTTCATTAATTTTGGAACATTTTGAAATTTTTGAAATTTTTGCTATTTCCATGGTAACAGGTACCATTTCTAAAATTCCAAAGACAGGTGCCACATTAGTTCATGCCATGTTACATGTCTATAAAGTTTCATTGGGATTGATGCTTTATTCTTCAAGAAAATGCAGCTTTTATGTATTTTCTCATAGGGCTAATGTTAAACTTTCGCCCTGTTTCCATGACAATGGCAGCCATTTTGGAATTTCTAAATATTGTCGGTACATCAGGGCCTACCAAGGAACATTTCCATAAAGTTTCATCAAGTAAGGTCTTACAATGAAAGATTTGGAATTTTGATTTTTTTTTACATTTTTTTAGTTTCCATGGTAACGGTGCACATCATGCACATCAAAAAGTCCACTGCACAACTTATCATGGTGGTCCTTATTATATTAGAGTTTAACCAACATTGGTCCATTGGATTCCGAGAAATAAGCTGGACAAAATCGGTAATAATAATAATAATAATAACTAGAATTGCCATTGCAAGCAATAGCGGATGTCACCCTTCCCCCAATTGCCACTAAGCGACAGCTATTTCAAAATCTTTTAACAGTGAATGCACATATTTGCATGGCTATACATTTTTCTGTAAATTTTCAGTACATTTAGATCATTTTTAAAAACATGACATATATGCTGTTTCCATGGCAACGGCAGCCATTTTGAAATTTTCAAAGTCAAAAGTCTCATCTATACATGCCAGTTTACAATAATACTAAATTTCATTAAGTTTTGAGCATTTTGAAAATATTTGACATTTCTGCAGTTTCCATGGCAACGGTAGCCATTTTGGAAATTCCAACTTCAAAAATCTCATGCAGACCTGACAGTCAACAATCATATTAGGTTTCATCAATTTTGGAGCATTTTGAAATTTTGGAAATTTTTGACATTTTGGTTGGTTACTATGGTAACAAAGACTTTTCCAAAATTTTAGTGGCAGATACCACATTGGTTCATGGGAGGGAATATACCATCAGAGTTTCAATGGATTTGACCTACCATTTTAAGAGAGTAAATGCCACTTTTTAAGGTTTTTGAAGCATTTTTACCATTTTTGCATTGTTTCCATGGTAACGGTAGACATTTTCGAAATTCCAACGCCAAATTTCACATCTTCCCATGTTGCTCATCATTACCGTGAAGTTTCATAAAATTTGGAGCATTTTGATATTTTGGAAATTTTTGGTGTGGTTTCCATGGCAACATAGTAGTTCCAATGAGTGCCAAAAATCATCCAAAAGAAGTATATAGTGGGCACCTACAATGTATCAAAATATAATGATTCTAAGTATAAGCATCTCCAAATAATTAACCAAAACCAAAAAGTGGAATTTTTCACATTTGTTCCGTTTCCATGGTAACGGCAGCCATTTTGAATGGTCTTCAGACCCACTGCAACCCGAAATTTTTTGTTCCTCATTATAGTTTACTATAATCAAGAGTCAGGTTTCATTGTCTCCAAAAAAGCTGCCGGACAAAAATCATTGGAAGAATAAGAATAATAACTAGAATTGCCATTGCAAGCAATAGCGGATGTCACCCTTCCCCTTATTGCCACTAAGCGGCAGCCATTTCAAAATTGTTGAACAGTGAATGCATAAAATTGAGAATGGAAATGGGGAATGTGTCAAAGAGACAACAACCCGACCAAAAATAAAAAAACACAACAGCAGAAGGTCACCAACAGGCGCATATATGCTTGGCAATACACGTTTCTGTAAATTTTCAGTACATTAAGAGCATTTTGAATAATTTCAAATTCTGCTGTTTCCATGGCAACGGCAGCCATTTTGAAAATTTCAAAGTCAAAAGTCTCATCTTTACCTGCCAGTTAACACAAATATCAAGTTTCATTAAGTTTGGAGGATTTTGAAAATTTTTGACATATCTGCAGTTTCCATGGCAACGGTGGCCATTTTGAAAATTCCAACTCCAAAAGTCTCATCCAGACTTGCCAGTCACCAATCATATTAAGTTTCATCAATTTTGAAGCATTTTGAAATTTTTGAAATATTTGATCCTGTATCCATGGTAACATAGTAGTTCCAATGATTGTCAAAATCATACAAAACCTGTATATAGTGGACAACTATATTGCATGAAAATTTTATGATTTTAAGTTCAAGCATACCAAAGTTATTTACCAAACCCAGACGTTTTTTGAGCATTTTGACGTTTTTGCATTGTTTCCATGGAAACGGCAGACATTTTGGAAATTCCAACGCCAAATTCCACATCTACTAAAGTTGCTCATCGTTATGCTAAAGTTTTCAAAAAATTGGAGCATTTTCATATTTTTGACATTTTTGGTGTAGTTTCCATGGCAACATAGTAGTTCCAATGATTGCCAAAATTCTCTAAAAGCAGTATATGGCTGCCACCTACATTGTATTAAAATATAATGATTCTGAGTTTAAGCATCTCCAAAATATTCACCAAAATCAAAAAGTGGAATTTTTCACATTTGTTCCGTTTCCATGGTAACGGCGGCCATTTTTTACCATTCCATAGCAAGGTGCACAACTTCAGATGGGGGTCCTCATTATAGTAGAGTTCCATCAACATTGGTTCCATTTTACTACAAAAAACCTGACGGACAAAAAAAGGTGGAAGAATAATAATAACTAGAATTGCCATTGCAAGCAATAGCGGATGTCACCCTTTCCCTATTGCCACTAAGATGCAGCCATTTCAAAACAATTTAATGGTGAATGCAGATATATGCATTGCAAAATATGTTGCTGTAAATTTTCAGTACATTTAGAGCATTTTCAAAAGTTTCACATTTCTGCTGTTTCCATGGCAACGGCAGCCATTTTGAAAATTCCAAAGTCAAAAGTCTCTTTTATACATGCCAGTTAACAATAATATTAAGTTTCATTTAGTTTGGAGCATTTTGAAAATATTTGACATTTCTGCAGTTTCCATGGCAACGGTAGCCATTTTGGAAATTCCAACTTCAAAAATCTCATGCAGACTTGACAGTCAACATATATATTAAGTTTCACCAATTTTGGAGCATTTTGAAATTTTTGAAATTTTTGACATTTTGGCTGGTTTCTATGGTAACAGATACCATTCCAAATTTCTAATGGCAGATACCACATTGGTACATGGGAGGGAACATACCATCAGAGTTTCAATAGATTTGACCTACCATTTTAATGAAGTAAATGCCACTTTTAATGGTTTTTAAAGCGTTTTTACCATTTTTGCCCTGTTTCCATGGAAACGGCAGACATTTTTGAAATTCCAACGCCAATTTCCACATCTACTCAAGTTGCTCATCGTTATGCTAAAGTTTCAAATGAATTGGAGCATTTTCATATTTTTGAAATTTTTGGTGTAGTTTCCATGGCAACATAGTAGTTCCAATAATGACCAAAATCACCCAAAACCAGTATATGCCTGGCACCTTCATTGTATCAAAATATAATGATTCTGAGTTTAAGCATCTCCAAATTATTCACCAAAAACAAAAACTGGAATTTTTCACAATTGTTCCGTTTCCATGGTAACGGCAGCCATTTTTTTTGGTCTTGAGACCCACTGCAACCCGAAATTTTTTGTTCCTCATTATAGTTCACTATCATCAAGAGTCAGGTTCCATTGTCTCCAAAAAAGCTGCCGGACAAAAATCATTGGAAGAATAAGAATAATAATAACAAAGAAACGGAGGAATAACAATATGTCACCCGACATTGTCGATCGGGTGACATAATAACAAAGAAACGGAGGAATAACAATATGTCACCCGACATTGTCGATCGGGTGACATAACTAGATTTGCGATTGCGAGCAATAGCGGATGGCACCCTTCCCCTATTGCCAGGTGAGCGGTAGCCATGGTAACGGCGGCCATTTTGGAAATTCCAAACTCAAAAGTCAAGTCTACATTAGCTGAGCAACATTTGTTATAAGTTTCAATAAATTTGAAGCATTTTGAATTTTTTTGTATTTTTGCTGTTTCCATGGTAACGGCGGCCATTTTGAATATTCCAAAGTCAAACCCCCGCTGCAATTTATTCCCTCCATAATCATATACCATTTAATGTCTCTAGAATAAATTAAACATTGATGTTCTAGAATGTTCTGTGAAAATTCAAAGTTTTGACCTTTTTGCATTGTTTCCATGGTAACAACCACGATTTTGGAAATTCCAACGTCAAATTCCACATCTTCCAATGTTGCTCATCGTTACTGTGAAGTTTCATTAAGTTTGGAACATTTTGAGATTTTTGAATTTTTTGGAGTAGTTTCCATGGCAACATAGTAGTTCCAATGAGTGCCAAAATCATCCAACACCTGTATATAGTGGGCACCTACATTGTATTAAAATATAATGATTCTGAGTTAAATAGTATCCAAATAGTTCACCAAAACCAAAATTTAGATTTTTTCACAATTGTGCTGTTTCCATGGAAACGGTGGCCATTTTTTACCATTCCATAGCAAGGTGCACAACTTCACATGGGGGTCTTCATTATAGTAGAGTTCCATCAATATTGGTCCATTAGATTCCAAGAACTCGCGCGGACAAAATTTGTTGCAAGAAAAATAATAAGAAAAAAAAGAAACGTAGAATAACAATACGTCACCCCAACTCCGTTGAGGGTGCCATAATAATAATAATAATAATAATAATAATAATAATAATAATAATAATAATAATAATAATAATAATAATAATAATAATAATATTACTTACTTTCTTTTCAAAAGTTCGTTTTCCTAATCTTACTTTGGACCCTCATATAGTAAGTAAAATAATGACATAACTGTATACATACATAAAATTAATCTAATTAATAGTGTACATGTAAACAAATGATCTATCTATACGTTGTTTGACAGAGATATGTGAAGAAAACACAAAGATGTTGATATTTAGATGTCCTTTGTACGCTTTCCATAGAATTGCAGACCTTTATGTAAAAGATGATTAATGATATTTTTTTTCTTGCTGAATAACTTCCAAATTGTTAATCAAATCTTTTTCATAAATTTTAGAGTTTTCAGATAATCAGGAGTTTTTCGTTGAACATTTTAATACAGGAATTAGTTTATAATATGAAATTCTGTCTCACAAAATTATTTTTCGGTAAAACGGATACTTTTTCCCGCACAGTTTCACGCTTGTTATCAGCATTCATTTTGATTTTATTATTTATATTTTTTCATGGAAAATTATTTTAAAACAAAATTACGCTAGAAGACCCTTGAGGGAATCCAAATTTTACATTATATTAGATAAATTCAAAAATCTCAGGTAAACATAACTTTGTGGCGTATAAAAAGATCATTTTGTTTTTCGATAAGACCGTTGGTTTTCCCGTTGAATGGTTTGATATAACGCTTCAGTAATATAAGGGCCTTTTATAGCTTGTTGTTCGGTGTCAAGTAAGGCTCCGTTTTGAAGGCCGTACTTGACATGTAATGGTTAACTTTACTTAAATTGTTATTTGGATGGAGACCTGTCTCATTGGCACTCATACCACATCTTTCTATATCCATATAAATGACATGTAATTTTTGTTATTAATGTCAACTGATATTGTTTTTTTTTACATATGCCCGAATGTGTGGTACATTACAAATAATTTGTAAAAATGCACGAGGCTTGATGATCAATTTTGTGACTTTTCATTCTTGCTGTCATTTGTGATCCACTATTATATTATCTACATAATAAAATGCCTGTTCCAAGTAAGGACTATCACAGTTGTAATCTTTTTGTTAATGTGTTCATGGTAATCAATTATTAAGTTGATGAAAGAACATAACTGTCATGACAACCAACAACAAACGACATCAAAACTCAAAATATGTAACAGAAAACAAAAATGCACAAAATCCACCCCCTTCAGATGTACAATTATAATGTGAATATTTTAAACCATAAAATCAGAGATACGTGTACTATATCAACCCTATGATGTAAGCCATTAAACTGCTTGAATGATAGATGGAATTTTAATTGAAATTTGAACACGTTAATATTTCTCTTAAACATAAAAATATATTACGGATTACAAATGTGTCGAGGTTTGTGATTGGATAACACCACAGCGATGTCAGTATATATTCAGGAAACTACCGGGGTATATACGACGTTTTTATCCCCAATTGGAACCTCTAAAACGTCATCATTAAACCGGTTACTATGTGACGTAGTCAAAAGCTTTCAGACTGTCAGAGGCTCACAGAGGGAAAATAATGACGTGCTTCAGTCAATAATACATTTTTGATACAAAATCACGCGCTTAACACTTTTAATACTTAGATTTAATGTTAAAAGTGTTATTATAAATTATTACATACACGATAAAATTATGTTCTCAGCAAATTAGAAAATCCTTCACGTATGCCGAACTTATCAGGTTGGGTTTTCAACTCAAGTTATATATGTGTTATCAACAAATACCTGCACTGGAAAATAACATTAAGTCAGAGGTAATCTGTAATATATGTGTAATTAAGGCCTCAGAAAGGGTATATACTGTGACATTCCCGACTTAGGGTTTATATCCCCTTCGCCTTTGGCTCAGGGGATGTAAACTCTAAGCCGGAAATGTCACAGTATATACCCTGTCTGAGACCTGATAACATATATATTATTCCTGATTACAAATGTGTCGAGGTTGGTGATTGGATAACACCACAGAGATGTCAGTATATATTCAGGAAACTACCGGGGTATATACGACGTTTTTATCCCCAATTGGAACCTAAAAAACGTCATCATAACACCGGTTACTATGTGACGTAGTCAAAAGCTATCAGACTGTCAGAGGCTCACAGAGGGAAAATAATGACGTGCTTCAGTCAATAAAACATTTTTGATACAAAATCACGCGCTTAACACTTTTAATACTTAAATATAATGTTAAAAGTGTTATTATAAATATGACATACACGATAAAATTATGTTCACAGCAAATTAGAAAATCTTTGACGTATGCTGAACATATCAGGTTGGGTTTTTCAGCTTATATATGTGTTGTCAATAAATAAGTCAGGAGTAATCCATAGTATATGTGTGATTCGTGTCTCAGAAAGGGTATATACTTTGACATTCCCGGCTTAGGGCTTATATACCATTCGCCTCAGGGGATATAAACTCTTAGCCGGGAATGTAACAGTACATACTCTTTCTGAGACCTGAATAACATATAATATGTATTAAAGATACTCTTTTTAAAAATACATGATAATATTCACAAAAATAATACTTGATAAAGTAGAATGAAAAGTTCACATACCTCTATTAACTTTTGAAAGTTTTAACATATTTCTAATCTTTTCAATTATGATACAATAAGAATGGAAATGGGGACTTTTTCATAAGACAACAAACCGACTAAGAGTAGTAAACAACCAAAGTCTACCAACAAGTCTCCAAAATATGAGTATGATTCCTACGTTAGAACAGGTACCAAAATAAACTAAGCAAAATTATAATTATCTATACTATTAAACGAGAAGACCTCATTTTTGGTGTCGCTTCTCTTCCTTCCACAATAAATCAATCATCATGCCTCTGTGTCCTATAGGTAACATGCATAGTCGCATTTGTCATCCATTCTTATGATTATTCAGATTGAGTTATTTTGGGAGAAAAACGACAAAAAAGGAGTCCGGATATGAATCCGTCATCGGACTAACTTTTAGTCATAGATTAGATTTCCGGTTTGAAAGATGCACAAATACAACCAATCGTATGATAGATAACTAAATTATGAAAAATAAATAAGCCAATCAGAGCATTCTCCATAGTATATATGGGGCTTAGATCGCATGAACCACAACTATTATACCTCCCGTTACAATAATTATTTTTCGCGTGTATCTATATGTAAACTACGATTATGATACTTTAATATATAGAGACTCTCTGTATTCTGTCTACTGTTTTCTTTGAAATGTTTACTATTTAAGGGGTCATACCAGTTGTATATATATATATATATAAAAATAAGTAAAATATTTGACACAAGTACAACCAATCGTATGATGGATAACAAAAATGGAGAGAGAAAAATAAGCCATTCAGAGCGTTCTCCATATCACGGTGTTTAGATCGCAAGAACCACAACTATTATACCTCCTTAGAGAAGATAATTATTTTTCGCGTTTGTCTACATGTAAACTACGATTATACTACTTCAATATATAGAGACTATCTGTATTCTGTCAGGGACTTTTTATGTTAGTATAGAATGTCGGCCCTCATTCTGTCTACTGTTTTCTTTGAAATGTTTACTACTTAAGGGGTCATACCACTTGCATATATATTAAAATAAGTAAAACATGCTTAACTTCATCTAAAACTACCTCGACCAAAAACTTTAATCTGAAGCGGGACAGACATGGACGGGCGGACGCACGGACGAGCGAACGGACGGACAGACTAGCCTGAAAACATAATGCCCATAAACAGGGCATACAAATCTATTGTAAAAAGGGAAAATAGTGCTTTGGTAAAAATGAAAGTAAGGTAGAGATTAAACGTAGGCGAGCATTTTTCGGGGCGTCGGGATTTGGGGATTGATCCTTTAGTTACTGGATCCGGGAATACATTTTTCGATTTCGTGATTTCGGTATATGCATTTCTTTCAATTCTGCATCTCTGGATTTCATGGTTTTCAGCGGGATTTTGGGATCAGGACCCCTCCGACTACCCCTCAAATTAGCCTTAGTCATTTATACATGATGCATATCCTACCATTGACATCTTAATGAGGCTCTCAAAAGAAAAAAACACTGACGGAGTGTCCTAGAAGCATATTTTATTAGACAAAAAATGGTCTATATATAAGAAGTTAGATTTATTTCATGTTTGAAACGGTGCAAATTGTTAATTTTATTTGACTTTTACCAAAAGCAGCATTGTAGCAAAGGAGGAGAATAATTGTGGTCTGAGGCCAGACACACGAAAATATTTGAATTTAACAGATAGGAAACAAATATCGGACTTTTGAACAAGGGAGAAGGCTGTTGATACCTTTTATGAAATTTCCCATACATACTATCTTTTAACAAAAAAATCATCCTACAACAGTCCACAAGCTGTATATACCCGCGATTTCGCGGGTGTGTTCTAGTACATAAATAAGCAAAGGAATACTAACAGTTACTAACATGCCAGCTTAAGACCTCAATTAAATTGATTGAAAGAGAATGTCTTCAATGTATGAAAATCAGGCACAATCTTTCCTGTTCGGGGTTAAGTATAAAACCATCTTTAAACTATCAGAAGAACAGAGCATGTAGCACGCCAGGAACTACTGAAACAATAACACATATCACTAAGCTGTTCTATGTAAAACACAAAGTTTTTAAACCCACTGCATTTCAATAACACATGTCCTAATGATTATCAATGGTACAAGGATAATATTTTTAAACGCCAGACGCGCGTTTCGTCTACATAAGACTCATCAGTGACGCTCAGATCAAAATAGTTGTAAAGCCAAACAAGTACAAAGTTGAAGAGCATTGAGGACCCAAAATTCCAAAAAAACTTGTGCCAAATACTGGCTGGGATAACAAAATTCTTAGTTTTTTCGAAAAATGAAAAGTTTGTAACAGGAAATTTATTAAAATTACCATATAACTGACATTCATGTCAACACCTAAGTACTAACTACGGGGCTGGTGATACCCTCGGGGACGAAACGTCCACCAGCAGTGGTATCGACCCTGTGGTGTAAATAGTTATCAAAGGTACCGGGATTATGATTTTTAAATACGCCAGACGTGCGTTTCGTCTACACAAGACTCATCAGTGACGCTCAATTTATAAAAATGACCAAATAATTGATATTCATGTCAACACCGAAGTGCTGGTGACTTGGCTCGTGATACCCTCGGAGAAGAAACGTTTACCAGCAGTAGCATCAACCCAGTGGAGACAATAGTTATAAAAGGTTTTACTCTATTTTGGAGGTCCTTTATACATTGCTGTTCGGTTTTGAGACAAGGCTCCGTGTTGAAAACCGTACTTTGACCTATATTGGTTTAACTTTTACAAGTTGTGACTTAGATGGAGAGTTGTCGCAATTGCACACTTTCTTTTTTTCTATTTAAACTTTCAAACTATTCTCGATTGAAAGTGTTCTTGGATGAATCTCTTGAATGAATGACGGAGAAAATATTTGAATCGATCAAAATAAGAATCACACAAAATATATTATGAAATTCAATCTTTTTTGGCATAATGTAATTGTAATAGAATTGCCTATACGTTTGTACACGTCTATCAACAGCCCAATTGACATCTTGCCTCAACTATTGTTTTCAAAATTATAATATAATGATTGGTTGGTGGTTTTTGTACAATTTTTGGGAAAAAAGAAGTATAATTAAATAGTTAGATAAGGAGTACATATATTTTCGTAATTTATCTAATAAAGGAAAGTTGAAAATTTTACACTTTTCAGGAATGTATTCTCAATATATGATTATCGCCCTGTAATGGTTGCAGCCATGATATGTTCATAGGAGTTAAATGTGTAGTCATTTATTCTGTTTGACCTTTCATCAACGATGTGTTTTCTCTTTGTAAAACACTGTTAGTGGCATAATCATGCCGATTGCAATACACTTTCAATATCCCGTTCGTCTAATGCTTTAGGGATTTACTCATTAGAGAAAGTCAGTGGTTCACTGATTTCATGGTTCTCAGTGAATAAAATGCAGGATAATCCTGAAAAACTCCAAGCCTTAGCAATTTGTAGTAAATAAACTCATCATAGATACCAGGACTAAATAAAAACACATACAACCAACATAATTTTCAACTTAATTTGACACATCAAATGCGATGAACTTAGACTGATCTTTAATTTTTACCAACACATATCAAACATATGCAAGAAAGGTAAACAGACAATGTCCGTTTGAATGGTTGTATACAAGTTATTTTGGACCCTTTATAGCTTTTTGTTTCGTGTGAGCCAAGGCTCCGTGTTGATGGCCGTTAATTGACCTATAATGATTTACATTTATAAAATGTTATCTGGATAGAGAGTTGTTTCATTGGCACTCATATCACATCTTCCTATATCTAATTAAATGTTCTGAAAAGAATTGGGAGATCACATTTGAATAAGCTGGCAAAAATGACAATTTATTAAACTTACATCATGTTTCATATCTAAGTTACTACCCACTCACAAGCCATTGTTACACTGCAAGGACGAGTGATCTGACTCAACTGAAATAACTTTTACACGAGCAATAAATTGATCAAATCTAAACTTTCAACTCTTAATACCAAACGTATGAGAACCATGACATTAGAAACTTGTAAAATTTTTACAAAACCCATTCGGAGTCCTCACACAATATGTTAATAGTAGATTATTCATATAATTTTAGATAATTACCAAGAGATGATAAACTTCAACAAAGAACTAGAACAACAAGGTATTGTAATAGAGCCTTAAGCTTTGAGGTAGAAAAGTTGTAGAACCCCTGCCTTAGCATGCATGGAGCCTCACAACTTAGGACCGGTTCAAAGGTGTCCTTTAATGGTGTTCTTCAGATAACTGCTTCCAAAGCTCACATAGACACCAACTTTGCTGTCCCACAGCTGAAGTCTTCTAGCTATAAGTGTTCTGTTTATTGTTTAATTTTAGTTCAATTATTTTATAATGATTTTGACTCTTTGCCAGTTCAAGCAAACTTTTCGTCCCTTTTTCAATTTAACTTGTTTGCTTTGATTTAAGGATGTTGCTTATGATATTTTCATAGGCGTTAGATGTATAGGCAAGGTGTAAAACACTGTGCTATTCAGAGGACAATATTCTTTCACAATTTGATTCCTCTTCTGCATTAGTCTTTGGATCATAAGGTTGAGACAGTGGTTCACGAATTTAATGGTTCTCATTAAATAAAATGCAGGCTAATCCTAAACAATTTCAAGTCAAAGCAATTCGTAGTAAAACACATACAATTAACAAAGTCTTCAACTTAATTTGACACAACATCAAAAGCGATGATGAAGTAAAGTTACTTGCAGTGACCATTGATTTTAAGCCTGACTTTTACCAACACATAACAAAAATCTGTAGATCACATTTGAATAAACTGGCAAAAATTATAATTTACAATTCTTAATTTTCATCATGTCGAACCTAAGTTACTGCCAACTCACATGCCATTTTTGTAGCGAGCGCTTCACGACAACAATTGGAAATATTGCAATGACAAGTATTCATATTCCCATATAATGGCTACAATAACTTATACGACGAATTATTTAAACGAACGCATGAGAACTATGATATTAGAAACCTACATAATTGTGATAAAATTTAGTCCAGAGACTTATATAAATATTTAGATAATTTGTGTAATTTTAGATAGTACCCAACAGTTAATCAATCTCTACGGCGAAGAAATACAAGGTATGGTAATATAAGCTTAAGCATTTAGGTAGTAAAGTTATAGAACTCGCTGCCTGACCATGCACAGAGCCTCTCAATTTTGGAGCAGATCAATCATTTTATTTCAACATGGTGTTCTTCAGATAACTACTTCTGTAGCTCACGTAGACAACAACTTTGCTGCCCACAGCTGAATTTTTCTAGCTCTCAGTGTTCTGTTTATTGTTTGATTTTATTTCAATTATTTGATAGTGCTTTTGTCTCTTTGGCGGTTCCTGCAAAATGTGTGTTACTTTTTTATTTTAACTAGCTTACTTTGATTTAAGCATGTTGCTTATCTATAATACTATGCTTTTTTATTTATATGTACGCTGTCTTATCATGTCTTGCCCGACTCTAAACAATTTGCTTACTAACTAGTAATCATAGTACATTTATGTGTGTTCATTCCTTTTTCATGATCATAAGTTAAATTGACTTGATACAGATTACAGGTCACGAAAAGAAAAGGAAAGGACGTTGATTTCGTGCGATTTGAACCCTGACTTACTAGCGTCAAACACCATAATAACTCTCTCCTATATCCGAATACCAGTATAATAAGTGACTCTATGTCATGTTCCTGTATTGACGGTCCACGAGAGACGTTTCATGAACGGCTGTCAACGCTCGGTGTGAGCACTACAGTGTCTTCAAGGTGGTTCCACTCGATTATTAGTATTGTTTTAAAGAAAAATGAGGTAGACTTTTGTAGTATTTCGCTCGTTAAGATCTTAAAACACTTTGTGTAGTTCTTGGCCGGTTTTTTCACAACATTTCATTTTTTATTGTCTGGTTCTTTAGCAGAAACCACCCCCTCATCCACCTTGTACAGACATATTAGCTTTTGGCTTGAGCGTCTTGTCTGTATGTCTTGTAGTTTCAGTTTTGTGGGCGTTTTTGAGACCCAACCATCTTCTCCGGATTTGTAGTCATTAGTGGTATAAATTTTCCGGATTGTCGCTGTATTCTTTCAAACTTGTTGATGTTCATAGATGTGTAGGGGTCCCATACTATTGACAATAACCCATTATTGACCTGAACAGTGAAATATATGTGGTTTCCTTGCATTACGATGGACAATATCTCAAATTTCTTATCAGGAATCCTAGTGTTGAGTTGGCCTTCTTGGCTGCGTTGCATGAAATTATTCACTGGGTCGATACCTCTGCTGGTTGACTATCAGTCGCCGAGGGTATCATCAGCTCAGTAGTCAGTACTTCGGTACTGATATGATTTAACAAACTTTTTTACAATTGTCCGTTTAAACATTTTGAAATTATTAAAAAACTAAGGTTTCAACTCTCTCGGGCACAGTTGACTTTAGATGAATTTGGCTTTAGTTTTTTTTCAACGGTTTCGGTACTTATACATCCTCGGATTTCAAATGTTTTGCTTTGAGCGTTCCTGATGAAGGTAAATCCAGAAAAGTGCTTCGGACGCCTGGAATTTATAAACGTATTGTTTTCAATTTTTGGCAAATATGTCAGGCCATTTTAGGACCCCATTTAATTTTCTGGTGCCTTTAGATTTTATTACAAAATATTGCATATTCAATATAGTTTTGGTATAAAGTATACATTAATTAAGTGACTCATTTATAATAATTTTTCATTCAATTTTTTATGCAGAGAACAAATAGTATAGTAAAACATGTGTTATCTTTATTACTCAAGAGGCAAATTTAAAATAAAGATTGTTCGTACATTAAATAAATACAGAAGCCGATAAGGGCCATTAAAAACAAATATTTTATGTGGCATTTTCGACATAACATGTCGTTAAACGACATCGCTATGTCATAATTTCGACATATCATGTCGTAATTTCGACATATCGTGTCGTAATTTCGACATATCATGTCGAAATAACGACATCACTGTGTCGTTTTAACGACATAGCTATGTCGTTGTAACGACATCGGTATTTATAAAAGAATGTGTATTATGATTGGGCTGGTAAGAGACTAAATGACACAAAAATTAACAACTATAGGTCATCATAATGCCCCTAATATTGAGAAAAGCACCTGCATAGTCAGCTATAAAAGAGGGAGGAAAGATACCAGAAGGAGAGTCCCCGAAATACTGTGTGGCAGACAGAGTTTTTATTTAATTATTGCCTCCCTGGGTAAAACCCCAAATTTCATATTTTTTGTATTTTATTGTTAAACTATTTACATGACGCTTAATAAGTATATATTTGTAAATTGTATAACTTTTGCTTTTTGAATTAATTGGTTAAAGATTTCTATTTAGATTGTAAAGTTTAATATTTGCATCGTCGCAAAATCTTTGGTTACCTTCTTTGGATACCTTCAGTGAGAAACTTATATATTTTATAGTTTCCATCTGAAGTCAGTTAGATAAGATAAACTTATTGAAGTATAAATCCTAATATGTGGGATTGATGTTATAGGGCTGTACAGTCAGATAAGGTTGTATTAAACTTCTATCAAAAACAAAAACGGAAGAATAATCTGTGGATTGATATGAGGGATTAAATATGCAAGTCATCCCATCTCCGTGTAAATTAAGCGCAAACTACATGGCTTCTTGAAATAAGGGTGAATTGAATTATTGATTGTGCTATTTCTACTTTCAAACGTTGGGCACGATGTTCCTTCAGCACGTTAAACTTAAAATGCGGTGTCAAAGAGGGTTTTTGACTTCGATTAATTTTTGAAAGTTTTATGCGGTTTTATACATTCTTGGTTGATTCTGGTTTTGTTCGTTTTGTGATGTCATTTTATCAAAAATTACCTCGAGTTGTGGAAATCGATTTAATAATGTTTACCCTTTAAGTTATTTCTACTAAAAAAATGCAGTACTGTCGCAAGTAATGTAGGAAGGAAAGATGGGATGGAAGTACACGTATACGGTTTTCCATAAGTTTTTTTATCATAGGATGTTTAACTTTCAAGGTGCATATCATCCACTATGATGTCATCTGTCATTGTAAACTTTTTATATCTTAATTCAACCCCAATACAAATATATCTCACACTCTGCAAGTAAATCGAACATTTTTACCCTTGGTTAAATTTGAATAGAATTGTATTTTCCCTTGCACATATGTTGTCGAAATACACCCTTTCAATTACTTGAACCTTAGCTTTATAATTATTTCCCAAGTCATCTTCAGATATATACATTTTAAAATATAATAATCTTCTCCTGGATCGTCCGCGAAACCGACAAATATAATCCCGGGTTTTTATTAATTCGATGAAACGGGTTTCGTCGCTGTTTGGGATTCGTCTTCCAATTACCACCATTTCATGCACAAGTTTATATTGACGAAAAGATCCGGCTTTGCTAGTACAGGAATTACTTTCATCAGGACAATTTTAACATGAATAGCAAGACAAATCGCGAAGTAAAACATTCCGTGAACTGGTATTAAGTCTTTTAATATGGGTGATTGCACCTTTAAGTTACTGAAGTGACGGCTGTAAATGATCTATTTCGGAATACTTCCATAACATAAATTTATGTCAATTCGCATTTTACATCTTTTAAATAACTCGTTAAAAGCTATTTACGATTAATAAAAAAAGCAAAATTTAACCTGTGTCGAACCTACGTTCCCGGGCGGAGTCTATAGCAACATGCACTATTCTTTTTTTTTGCAGCAATCATCAACCTCTTTTTCCAAATTTCATAACACGATTTGTTTTAATTATCATGAACATTTAATTGAAACTTTAGCAAATGTTACGTCGGACAAATTGGCTACCGTTTTGTAATGATTGGAAGCATTTTATTCCTTTAAGACCCGAATATGTAGTTAATAAGAAAAGAATCTTAGCTTTTTTTAATCTTCGTGTACCTAACTTTTGTTTTGATCAATTATAAAAAATACGCGTTAACTGCTTTAAAAAATGAAATATCAACTTGGAAAAAATGACTACCGTTTGAAAAACGACTGTGTAGAGAAGATTTTATTGAATCAGCAATTTTTGAACTCTTTTTATTCATATTGTGCTATATCTACTTATAGAATTCACTTTCAGTCGTTGAGTAAACGAAAAACGTCGGACAGTTTTCTTATTCCAGCTTAATATGCAGCCACTGAGTCAAATGGAATTTGGTAAAATAACGGCTGTAAGGCCACAAAGAATCGACAAATGTCGTTGTTCCTGCCAAGAATCAAGAAGATTAGAGAATCAGAAATAGGATAACTACATGTATACATAAGAGTTAAAACAGTTTTTTTTTTTAAATGTAACGTTGGACATCCGTTTTTTTACATAGCTTTTTTTTTAATCCTCAAATAAACTAGATATTATTAAGGATATTATAAAGAGCTGTAAAAACATAATTCAAAACATATATTGAATTTTTTAATATTGGTTCGTGTTTTCTAACATTTTTATTTTGTTTTGCGGACGAAATTGTGAAGACTCTATTTAAAATTCTTGTGGCTGTATGAACATCGTGGCAAACGTTTGCAAGTAGAAAAAGAGCAATCAGTAATTCAATTTACCCTTTTTACAAGAAGCCATATAGTTCAGTTCTCTAATAATTTCACATATCAAATTTATATCCATCACGTCTTGCAGCACAGTTCTTATCGGTATATTCAAATCAATGCAGGGATCTATAAAATACATAAGTTTCTCACTGAAGGTTTTCAAAGAAGTTAACCAAAGGTTTTGCGACGATGCAAATATCAAACTTTACAATATAAATAGAAATCTTTAACCAATGAATTCAAATTGCAAAGGCTATGCAATTAATAAATATATAATTATTAAGCTTCATGTAAATTATTTAACAATAAAATACATAAATATGAAATTTGGAGTTTTACCAAGGGAGCTAATAATTAGATAATAACACTGTCTGCCACACAGCATTTCGTGGACTCTGCCTCTGGTATCTTTCCTCCCTCTTTTATAGCTGAATATGCGGGGCTTTTCTCAATATGATGGGCATTATGATGACCTAAAGTTGTTAATTTCTGTGTCATTTAGTCTCTTGCCAATCATAATACATATTCTTTTATATATAGCGATGTCGTTATTACGATATAGCTATGTCGTTAAAACGACACAGTGATGTCGAAATTACGACATAGCGATGTCGTTATAACTACATGTTATGTCGAAATTACAACATAGCGATGTTGTAATAATGACATGTTATGTCGAAATTACGACATGCTATGTCGTAATTACGACCTTTTTTTTTAATGGCCCTTATCGGCTCCCGTAAATAAATCATTACATAGTTAAATTATTTTCTGAAACTCTAATATTTCAGCTTTTAATATTAAGAAATAAAAGGTGCCCACCTATTTCTTCTATCCTACATTCAGTCAAATATTTGCACCCGAGAACACTGATATTAGTATGAATTTTCCAGCTCCGTCTTATATTTCATGTATTTCGTTTAATTTTGACTCGGTCAAATATTAAGAAGAAATATCCTGCCAAGTGACAGTAATATATTTGCAAAGTTGACGAGGACGCCCATTCCAGCGGCACACCCTCCCAGGTTTGGTGACTAGTACAGTAAACATAATATATGTTTATTCGAGGTCACCTCTACAAATCTGAGTCCCTGGTAGAAATGTCATATAAAACAAACAATATAAGTTATGTCTATTTGTTTTCTATTATATGTATGTGCTGTATATAATTGATTTAAATCAGTTGGGTATATTTTCCTTATGGAGGTGCTCCTACTTACAGAAAAAGAAACCGAACGCCATCTGCTGTTATAATGATCGTTAGCATAATACAACGACAACATTAAACACTTTGACACTTCACACATCGACATTTCATGAATCGACAAGTTACAACTTACAAAACATCAATATGCAAATTGACAATTTACCAACAAAACATTTTGAAATCACACAGTTACAAGTTATAAATTGACAATTTACGAATTAACAATCTTGAAATTACAAATAAAATACAAGTTGCAAACAGTTTGTAAAGATGTGCATCTTGTGTGATATTTCTTCTTTACTATAACATAACAAAATCGAAAAATTGAGTTTCAATGAATGACAGTCAAAAACTTATACATAAAATGATAATTTTATAAATGCAATGATCTTCCAAAATATTGATAAAGCAAGAAAAATAAAGATATTCAATGTGTGTTTACCTATTGTAAATTTCTATCAGAACCAGATTTATTTGATTGAACTATCGTCTGATCTCCCCTTTACCAGATAATAATGTTTCTAAACAAAAACAGTGAATGTCTCAGAGAACAGTTTAATATTTGATCTTAGTGTTTGACTCTGTCTTGTTGTTGAATTTTATGTTTTCATACATATTGTACAATTCACGCATTTCTTAAAGTGTAACAGATCTTAAACAGGTTTAAATGAAGGGAATTCATGATTTCACTTTTTTGTGTGTCACTGTGTTTAATCTCAGCAGTTATTTTAACATTACAATATATGCGGGGGTTTGGCTGTCATTAAACCAGGTTCAACTCACCATTTTTTCGTCTTAAAGTGTCTTGAATGTAGTCAGGACTATGGCAGTTGTTATGCAATAGTCCGTTTCTATGTATGTTAGCGTTTGTTTTTGGAGCAGTTAATTGATTTTAGTGTGCCGTTGTTTTCCTCTAATAGTTGATGTGTTTTCCTCAGTTTCAGTTTATGACCCGGATTTGTTTTTGCTAAATCGATTGATGACTAATGAACAGCGGTACTACTGTTTCCTTTATTTATGTGTCTTCAATCATCATAAGTGTAATAGATTTGATACAACTTAAGGAACTGATTCTTTTTTTCCAATTTTTTTTTTAAAAAGAGTTGTATATGATCTATAAACTACTGCAATAGTAGAATCATATGTACATGAACTAGAATAAACAATAATAAAATGAAAATAGCATGTTGACCAGAAGTAAACGATACAGTTGTCGAAATAAACGGCAGAAACACATTATTTTCATTAACGTTTGCTTTTTATAAGGTCACTGTGATGTTGGATACTATTCCTGTACCGGAACAAGGCGGTGCTGTCCTGATGGTTATGACTGTACAGGGACCGACAAGTGTGAAAAGTATATCTTTGCTAATGGTTAATGTTTGTGTGTATATCTTAATGGATTGTTTGAATACATTTCTTGGAATGTTTTAATGATACTGTATGTACAGGTTCGTCTAAAGCACTCGGTATTGTGTGATAATTTCTTGTAAGCAAACCCCTACAATATCATATAGAGAGCTGCATTATGTATATTTCTACTGCTGTTTTTCTAATTCGAGCTTACGTTTTTGTTCTGTGTAGAGGATTGCGATATAATTTAGTTATATTACTGGTGCATAATATTTTGTAATAAACTTCCGATTGTCGTCTATTAATGTTAAAGTATAAAATATTAAAGATGCATTATATATTTATATATATAACTCTAACAGGAACGGTCCATTTCAAATGAATATATCTCTCATTGGGTTACACTAACGACAATATTTGTTCTAGAAGTTAAGAAATCTACGAGATTAATAAACATATTGTTTATTAGTAAAAAGTTTTTAAAAAATTACTTGACGGCTTATCTTGCTATAAAACAAGGTTTGATTCAGCATTTCAGGAATATTACAGTTGTTTTCCATTCGTTTGATGTGATTCACGATTTGATTTTGTTATTTGATAAGGAAATTTTCGTTTAAAATTTTACTTGTAATTGGGTATTTCTCATATTTTACACTTTAAGGGGTTACTGTGATGTTGGATACTATTCCTGTACCGGAACAAGGTGGTGCTGTCCTGATGGTTATGACTGTACAGGGACCGACCAGTGTGACGAAAAGTAAGTATATCTTTGCTAATGGTTAATGTTTGTGTGTATATCTTAATGGATTGTTTGAATACATTTCTTGGAATGTTTTAATGATACTGTATGTACAGGTTCGTCTAAAGCACTCGGTATTGTGTGATAATTTCTTGTAAGCAAACCCCTACAATATCCTATAGAGAGCTGCATTATGTATATTTCTACTGCTGTTTTTCTAATTCGAGCTTACGTTTTTGTTCTGTGTAGAGGATTGCGATATAATTTATTTATATTACTGGTGCATAATATTTTGTAATAATCTTCCGATTGTCGTCTATTAATGTTAAAGTATAAAATATTAAAGATGCATTATATATTTATATATATAACTCTAACAGGAACGGTCCATTTCAAATGAATATATCTCTCATTGGGTTACACTAACGACAATATTTGTTCTAGAAGTTAAGAAATCTACGAGATTAATAAACATATTGTTTATTAGTAAAAAGTTTTAAAAAAATTTACTTGACGGCTTATCTTGCTATAAAACAAGGTTTGATTCAGCATTTCAGGAATATTACAGTTGTTTTCCATTCGTTTGATGTGATTCACGATTTGATTTTGTTATTTGATAAGGAAATTTTCGTTTAAAATTTTACTTGTAATTTGGTATTTCTCATATTTTACACTTTAAGGGGTCACAAAGGTTTTATATCAAATAACACTGCTTTATTTATTACAGACGCGGATACTTGTTTTGGCTTCTTATTGGTGCCCCTATTTTAGTATTTGCTATTGCCGGTAGTATTGTGATATGCTACAGAGGTAAGTTTGGTTTTGCAAACTTTTTGTTTGGTAAACATAGTTATGAAAGGTGCCAGGATTATAATTTAGTACGCCAGACGCGCGTTTCGTCTACATAAGACTCATCAGTGAACGCTCATATAAAATAATTATGAAGCCAATCAAGTACAAGTTGAAGAGCATTGAGAATCCAAAATTCCATAACGTTGTGCCAAATACGGCTAAGGTAATATCTTCCTGGGATAAGAAAATCCTTAGTTTTTCGAAATTTAAAAGTTTATACACTTGCACTTATCATAGGATTAGACAATTTTTCTAGATGTTATTGATGTGTAAACCGGGGCGATTAACTCACAAACTGAACAAAAGTGAAGGACTTTTATGTCACGTTTGTGAGTTAGAGACCCGGTTTACACATCAATATCCTCTAGAAAAAATTTGTTAAATCATTATAATTCTTCAGCAAACATACGTGATTACTCATTTACATTTTTACTTCATCAGTGAACGCTCATATAAAATAATTATGAAGCCAATCAAGAACAAGTTGAAGAGCATTTAGAATCCAAAATTCCATAACGTTGTGCCAAATACGGCTAAGGTAATATCTTCCTGGGATAAGAAAATCCTTAGTTTTTCGAAAATTAAAAGTTTATACACTTGCACTTATCATAGGATTAGACAATTTTTTTCTAGATGTTATTGATGTGTAAACCGGGGCGATTAACTCACAAACTGAACAAAAGTGAAGGACTTTTATGTCACGTTTGTGAGTTAGAGACCCGGTTTACACATCAATAACCTCTAGAAAAAATGTGTTAAATCCTTATAATTCTTCAGCAAACATACGTGATTACTAATTTACATTTTTACTTCGATAGCTACTATATGTACCATCAGAAACACAATGGCATGTCTCAACTAAGGAGTACGCCGCCATCTTGACTTTCTAAAACACTTAAATTGTCCGATAAACGCAACAGAATCTAAAATGGAATAGCACCTACCTCAAAAACTTCATTTTAATTAGATACTATCCGAATTTGAAGCGTAAAAATAACGAAATAATCTTCCGTCTGAAAGTTTTCAATCGTATGACGTCGTGTTTTGCCATGACGTAAATTCGCCAAATCACATACGTGAAATTTTCCGGAAATGAACTGACGGACATTTGGCGTCTCAGATATCCAAACAAAAAACAATACACATTTTCAAGAGGTCAATCATACTCGAGAATAGATTATATATTCGCTAGTGAGAATATCGATTGTAGAGTAAACAATACAATGTGTTTATTTCCCCTTCAGCGACCACGACGGCGTAACAATTACTATGAACATCGTCGAACCAGAAAGAGGCCCGGGTTATTGGAAAATGAACAATAGTATAATTAAAACCGACCTTTTCAAAAATACTTTTGAAACATTCTGGAAATCTTGGAAACTTAACATAAATAAGTTTAAAGATAAAAAGGAGTTCTGGGATTTAACAAAAACTAAAATAAAGGACATAACAATAACTGTTTCAAAGAAACTTAGGTTAAATGAAAATGAAGTTAAAAATTGGGAACATAAATAAGAAAATCTATTAGAAAATGATGGAACACAACAAAATCTAAATGAGGTAGAAAAACTAAAAAATGATATATATAAATATTACGAACAAAAAGCAGAAGCAGCACGCATAAGATCAAAAATAAATTGGTATGAAAAAGGTGAAAAATCCACAAATTATTTTTTCAGATTAGAACAAAAACGAGGAAAAGAAAAACTATGGTAAAAAATAAAAGCCGAAAATGGCACATACAAAAATAATATCAATGAAATCTTAGGCGAACAATTAAAATATTATGAGAAACTTTTTACCTCGGGGGGTTGTAATAGAGAGGCTGGGGGGAAATAACTATATAATGTAAATAAAATAGTGAAATTAAAAAAGCAATTTCAAAGCAATTAAATTAATGAAAAGGGATAAATCACCAGGGGAAGATGGCATAACTGCAAAATTTTATCAGGAATATTGGTTTTTGATACAGGATGAGCTTACGCAAATATTAATAGAAACCTTTTTGGATAAAACACTTTCCGAATCGCAGAGACTTGGAATGATAAGCTTATTATATAAAAGTGGGGAGATGGAGGATATTAAAAACTGGCGACCTATGACATTATCAAATGTAGACTATAAAATGTGCTCAAAAATTAGGGTTGAACGTTTGAAAATAGTTCTACCATCAATTATAGAAACAGATCAAAAAGGGTTCGTTAAAGGCAGAAATATTTTTGATTCTAATAGAATGCTGCAAGATATTTTCGATTTTATAGATATGGAAGACGAGGAAGGATCAATCCTTTTTCTTGATCAAAACAAAAGCTTTTTTGAAGCTATAGTGCATTTTTCCAGCAGCACCTGCATACGGGGTATATATCTCCCAATTGATACGATATTCCCGTGCTTGCATTTCCTATCATGATTTTCTTGATAGAGGGTTACTGCTCACAAGGAAGCTATTAAACCAAGAGTTCCAAATGGTGAAGTTGAAATCATCCCGTCGTAAATTTTACGGACGCCATCACGAGTTGGTTGACCGTTATGGAATAACCGTTTCACAAATGATATCGGATATGTTCCTTACGTCGTAACTACAATCCCCTTCCCTTTCATGAATTTGACTAACCGAATTAGACTATTTACCGGATTTGTAATCACATAAGCAACACGACGGGTGCCGCATGTGGAGCAGGATCTGCTTACCCTTCCGGAGCACCTGAGATCACCCCTAGTTTTTGGTGGGGTTCGTGTTGTTTATTCTTTAGTATTCTATGTTGTGTCATGTGTACTATTGTTTTTCTGTTTGTCTTTTTCATATTAAGCCATGGCGTTGTCAGTTTGTTTTAGATTTATGAGTTTGACTGTTCCTTTGGTATCTTTCGTCCCTCTTTGACTATGCAGAATGGAAATCGTTAGAAAAATGTTCAGAAAAATTTCAATTTGGGGAAATTTTTCGGGAATGGGTTAAAATATTACTAAAAAATGCTAAAACTTGTTTACTGACTAACGGCTTTCAATCAAGATACGTCCCAATTTCTAGATCAATCTGTTAGGGCTGTCCAATATCGCCGATGCTATACATTTTACAAGCAGAGCCGATGGCAGCAACAATTAGGGCTAATCCGAAAATTCAAGGAATAAATTTACCCACCCTGACATAGACAATGAAAAGAAAGAGGTTAAGATTAACATGTTTGCCGACGATACACAATTTTTTTAATAGAACAGAGGAATCAATGGAGGAAACATTCAAGATTTTAGAAATATATGAGAAAGCACCGGGAAGTAAGATAAATTATGAAAAGACTGTAGGGGTATATTTGGGTCGTTTGGAAAATAAAACAACAAAATATAAAAAAAATTAGGAGGTCAAGCGAACCAATTAAAGCATTAGGAGTCATGCATGGATATAGTGTTGATAAAGAAGCTATATGATTAGAAAAAATAAAGAAGATTAAGGCGTGTCTTGAGGTTTGGGAATCTCGTGACCTATCATTGAAGGGCAGGATCTTAATATTAAAATCATTGATTATATCTAAAATAGGGTTCGCAATCGAAATGCGAGGTATACCTGAAAAACATAAAAAAGAAATAAACAATGTCATGTGGAATTTTATATGGGAGGGGAAAGTAAATTTAACTAAAAGGGACGTTTCCTGATTACCGGTAGAGGAAGGGGGATTGGTATGATCAATATAGACTCGTTCATTAAATCCAAACAAATCAAAAGTATGCAAAAGATTTTTAGATCAAAAACCTATAAGTGGAACACAATAGCCAAATGGTGGCTACAGAAGTTTGATATTAAATATAATTGTGAAATTTGTTTAGCAAAGTGTTCGGACTTACGAGGACTACAAATGGAAAATTTTCCAAAATACAATCTTGAGTTAATTAAAACGTGGTCAATTTTTATAAGTATACAAAGTCCAATAAATAAAAGGATATCCTAAACCAACAACTGTTTGAAACATAAAAATTCAATACAACAAAAAACCTATTTTTTTCGCTAACTTTTAAAAAGTTAAAAATTAAATGTCAATTATATAAGTGAAGGTAAATTATTGTGTAGATTGTAGTGTGTTTTGGGGGACTTTTGATGTATTTTATTTACTGTAGAATATTATGAATATTTTATACGCAAACTCAATCTGTGTAATTAACATGAATGTATAACTTATGTATGGAAAAAATATAAAATAGATTTGTTTTATAATAGAGTCCACCGTTTATCCCTGGACGTTGGATCATTGTAAACACAGAGCCCCTTGTGTATTATTCCCTGGGGTATACAAGTTAAATTATATTCAGGTGATTTTCAATAAATGAATTTCAAGTCTTAAAAAAACCCAACATTTATGGATATTAGAAAGTCAATATGGCGGCCAACTCGATCAGTCAGTTGTTCATGGGATGCGCCAGTAAGCAGAGAAAACATAACACATGTGATCGTTATAAAGGCACATTTAATAATGAACATGAGGCGGTAAACAGTAAAGGGAAATAACCCATCAAGCATCCATGTATAATCATGACACATGGAGTAAGGGAGATAATACAGATTAATACATGTGACAATGAATACAATACATTGGCGCAACTTCTTTTCTCCTTTAAAGTCTCTCTCTCTCTCTTTACAATTGTCAACTAATAATCTCTGTTATTATAAGAACACGAATGAAAATAAATGTTATCAATACACATAAACTAAACACATAGCTATCAATAAGAAACAAAATATTTCTGACATTTTTTCCTTCTCCTTTAAAGTCTCTATATCTTCATCAAATGCATATTACTATATAAGTAGTTAAGCAAAAAATACTTTGCATATACATTGCAGTAAACATAAAAATAAGCAGTAAATGAAAAACGACGTACATTGTGTTGTATCTCTTAAACAATTTACACAAGGTGACGAGTGAGCATTACATTTAAAAGGAAATGAAATCTTTAAACCGCGCTGGCTTTTTCAATTCGGAACGCTTACGGAGTACGCGCTTATCTTGTTCAGTGCTCGAGTTACTAAGTGTCAAGTCATGTTCGAGACTATTATCATGTTGCGCAGTCGGCTCGTCCAGACTTTCAACGTCGTCGATATTTTCGCAAATAAGAATAGGCGGGGGTTCCGCGCGATCTGGTGGTAGGTCACGGATAGGCCCAGGAAGGCTATCTTCGTCATGGCCATCTGAATCAGACTCCTGATTGTAGACATTCTGAGAATATCTTGGATTTTGCTGGGCACTAATAGTGTTTAAAACTTTATAACATTCCGAAAGTTTTACTTTGTAGGACGAGGCGCGGAGTTGATTGCCTGAGAATTTTTTGATGAAACACCATTCGCCATCACGGGCTACAACAAGGTATCGATCTCGCGATTGGGTCTTTGATCTGTCGGTATAAAGGTTAACCAAATCCCCTATATTAATATCAGGGGTCGGACGACCGGGTCGACTACATTTAGACTTTTCGCTAAATCCGTGATTTTTATTTCGAGCCTCGTGTTGTGCGCGAATAAGGTTCATGTCAGAAATTGGCAACTGTTCATGAGTAAACTGACTTCTTTGAGTCCATAGTTCGCGGGAGGACAATCCACGCTGGCGAAGCCTAGAATTAAGTCTCGTAGTAGCTATAACTAGTGTATTTTCAGATAGAGGAGAATGATCGCGTTCCTCACGAAGTAACTCGTCTTCGAGCTCAGCGATGGCTTTATCGGCAACTGGATTTTTGTTCCGATTTTTAACACGGCCAATTTCAATTGATATGTTGAGTTGCTTTAAGTATGAATCGTCACATAAAGGGCGAAAACCCGGGGCCGGGTCAACTCGAACGACAACACTTGGACCGTTTAAAGGCTTTAAAGGTATCAATAAGTGTATGAGCCCATCTCGCAAGCTACCAAGTTTTTCGTCTTTGATAAAGCATGTACTAGTGTACGACGTTACAGTTTCTCTGACGACGAGTATGAGTTGACGGTTGCGCTTAAGAACGTCGGCCACGTAAGATATGCCAACCAAGTCCGGTGGGTCTTCTGAAGACTGCTCGACGAGGCTCTTAGGAAACCGTTTTAAAGACGCGCACGTGTGACAGGAGTCACTAGCCTGTTCGGCCGCCTTTGGCATGTCAAAAGCGTAAAAGTGACGCTTTAAGACGAGATTTAATTGGTGTTTTGACGGATGGTCCAACTTAATATGTAGAGCGGTGACGAGTCCGTCAAGAACATTACGTGGAACAATGATCAATTCGTTGGGTGGAGCAAGAGGATCACAACGCCGAACAACTAACAAACCGTCTTTGGCGATTGATGCAACATTCAGGTAACGTTTGACGTCTTTGATGTTTGTCAGTTTTTTGGAGGGCCGAGTGCCTTGTTTTAAATGAGCGTGAGTGCGTCTAAGATCAGGGCATTCTGATTGAATATTAATCCAGGCCGACCTGGTGGTGAAAGGTAAGCGAAATTCGTCATTGAGAACGTCTTGAATGCTTACGGCTCGAACGACAGAATCTTCGGTACGCGATATAAAGCAACAAACCTGACAATTAGGCTCTGTACAAACGGGTGCGTTTCTGCTTGCAAAGTCGGATGGAATATTTGCACGACCGGATAAATGGTTGACGCTGACCTGATATCGGCTAACAACAGAAAGAAACGATGTGACACGCGGACTGGCCGAAAATTCACCGCGACATAGTTTTTCAAATCCCTGTACGCATGGTTTACTATCTGTCAACACATTAGCTTGAAGTTTTGACTGAATAATAAAGGGACTGAAATGTTTGACACTAGCGGCAATGGAAAGCGCTTCTATTTCACATGGTAGCCACAACACTTGATGTTTACGCAACTTAGCACTGAAAAATCCTGCTAAGGACACTTTACCGTCACGATTTATGTATAGGGTCGCTCCGATACCGCGTTTAGTGACGGAACCGTCTGTGACTATCTACAGTTGATCACTGCATTTAGGTAGCGTGATGGCTTTACGGGAGCTCAGAGACTTTTGGGCAAACTCGAAATGTTCTCTTAGCGTGTCGGACCAAATAATTTTGTCAGCTGATTTCATACCACTTATTTTCTCTTCTAATGGTGCAATTAAGTTGGAACAATTCGGAATGACGCGGCTTAGCATCTTGTACGCACCGATAAATGATCGAAGACCCCGCACAGTGTCTGGTACGGGACACGAGGCTAGTGTTGCTACTCTGTGTGTGCTAGCGGAAATCGAACCCTGTGACCAAATCCAACCTAGGATTGTTATCGATTTTGGGCAAATAACTGTTTTGCTAGGTGATAGGCAAATTCCTGATTTTTGTAGTGACTGAAGAACGCACTCCCAATTGTATAAAAGCTCCTCCGGGGTATTACCGCCACAAAATAAGTCATCTGCCAACTTAGCTACGCAACCTTTTTGTAAGAAATCCCCCACTATACGACACATTAGTTCTTCAAGAGCCGTTTCAGAACCAGGCATTCCCATCGCACAACGTGTATATACGCGAACTCCACGGTAAGGGGTCGCGACTCCGCAATACTTCATCGAATCTTTTGCCAATGGGATTTGGTAAAATGCGCTCGTAAGATCAGACTTGATTATATATTTCCACTGTGCGATCGTACGGAGTGTGGAATCCACGTCAGGCATAAGAGAGGGTTGCGGCTTACTATATCTGCCAACATCGGCAAATGCTTTTTTTTTTTTTTTTTTAAATTGATCAAAGTTTTATTGCACTTTTGCTGTTAACAATTTACTCAATCTACAGCTTCAATTAAGTATCCCTTAAATTAGTCATTGAATATTTAGGGAAAAATATTCAATAAGTATATCTATAAACTTAAGTTAGTTGCATTTATTACATACATAATAGTCATAATAGCAGTTCTACACAATATAATTTCGTACCGGAATACGGTACGTTTCTTACTGTTACTGTTACTGTTACTGGTATGTTCCTCCTATCTAAGGAGCACTCCCGAAGGATAAGAATATGAATATTCTTAACCTAAACTGTATATAATTTATTTATTGAAGCTTCACTGAACCGTAAAATTGATGATGATCCTTGATACTGGCAGCATGACTTTTCAGCCGACAGTAGAAATTTTGTTGTTTGCCTACGTCTTGTAATTGTGAAAAGGGGTATTAAATGATTAGGTAAGACCGTTGTTTTTTCCACATATTTATATGAACAACATATTTTTTCAGTAAATGGTATTTTTTGAGATCGAACCAAAGATCAAGAGAAAAGATCGAAAGTACACGTGGTATAATTAATTATGCATGAATGCAGTATCCAAGCATTGTATTGTGTAAACTAATAACAATATTAATTCAGTGTAGCTATAATAGATATGATAAATAAAATATAAATATGATAAAAGAGTAGAATAGCGAATTTCATTTGATGCGTAAATTCCTGACCGGACACATGCATGTTCTGTGCAGTCATGAACTAACTAGGTCACAGCTTGAATTTATTCACAATTATAAAAAATCGAAATATTCGAAAGTTTTAAGTATGATTCTCTGATTTTTTTTCCCTCTAATTTTATTTATATTAATTATGTCCCTGATTTCATTTTGGAATATTTTAAAAATATCAATGACCTTGTCTTTCTTGTCAGACATGTAATATGCTTTATAAATTGAAAAGTAAATTATAGTTAATAAATAGTTCATATCAAAATAATCTTCATCTTCAATTTTATAGCCAGTTACTAAACTTTGAAGACTGAATATATGCTTTTCAATTTTTAATAGTGCTAAAAGCTGTTCAACTTTGTGCCAATACTGAATATTATATGAACAGGAAAAAAAGAAGTGTTCATAATCATCATGTTGTTTACAATGGAAGCACAAACTACTCGGTACTATTTTCCATTTATAAAGTAATTCATTACAGGCTAATATATAATGCATTATTTTCCATTTAAACATTTTAAATTTGTTGTTTTCAAGGTAGTTAAAAATAAAGTTGAATGTGGATTTAAATTTTGTAGACATTTTATTATGCAGAATTCTTTCCCATATTAAAATTCCTGTTGGTTTATCATTTGTAAATTGACTTTGTAGGAACGTGTATATTTCTTTATTGGTCGAGTCTGGTGAAATTTCATGTTTTAGTAGGATAGTTAAGTTTACTGATTTCTTTATATTGACATCAGTTTTATAAGAACTTTCTTGTTTTAAAATATTTTGCCAGTGCTTTGGTATAGCAGTTTTAACTATAGAAAATTCTCTAATCCAATCTTGTTTATTCTTAAGATTTTTTAAAACAGTTTTTGATGAGATGTGTCCGTTTTCGTCTATTATATTATTGATGTACAAAATATTACTGTTAATCCAATTTTTAAAAAACAGACATTTTCCATTTTCTTTGACAAGATTATTTCCCCATATAATTTGTTTTCTAACTTCAAGAAAGTTTTTAGGGGTAATAGTTTGACCTCCTTTTACTTCTACCCAAGTTTTAATTAATTGTTTATAGAATTCAGGCAAGGATTTAAACTCTATTTTATTAAGCAAATTTACATTTGTTAAATTCATTCTGAATAAAAGAAAATCTTTCCCAAATTTATTAAGATAAAATCTTGGAATAATTCTCCAGTTATCATTATCGTTTTTTATTAGTTTTGAAACCCATCTAATTTGCAAGGATTTTATATAGGAGTCTAAATCAATCATTTTTAATCCTCCATCAAGGTATGGCTTACATAATATAGAGCGTTTAATTCTGTCTTTTTTTCCGCTCCATATAAAACTATATATTAAATTTTTGAACTTTTGTTTTATTTCATGTGTTATTATCATACATGATGCTGTGTATGTTAGGTTTGGTAAAATTAGGGACTTTACTACAGTAATTTTTCCTAATAATGTTAAGTTGCGTTTGTTCCATCCTTGAATCAATTTTTCACATTTATCTATTTGTTTCTCCGTGTTTAATTTTTGACATTCTTGATAATTGTATCCAAAGTATATTCCTAGACTTTTAATGTGGTCTTGTTTCCAGTTTATATTTTCAAATTTATCTTTTGACTTTTTAAATTTGCCAAGCCATAAGCCTTCTGTTTTGTTTCTATTCAGTTTGAGCCCAGAAAGGCTTCCAAAAGTTTCAATGATATTAAGGGCAATACTTAAATCTTTGTGTGTTTTTAAAAACAATTGAGTATCATCTGCCAGTTGACATATTTTTAGTGAGCAAGATTTTCCATCTAATTTGATTTCAAATCCTTTTAATTCTTTATTTTCTCTTAATTTAATTGCCATTATTTCAACACACAATACAAAAATTAACGAGGATAACGGACATCCTTGTCTAATCCCACGAAATGTATTGAAGGGGGCAGACACCCATCCATTATTTAAAATACATCCTTTTATGTCTGTATACATAGTTTCAACCCATTTTATGAATTCTTTTTTAAAACCAAATTTTTTTAAAGATTCAAACATAAAGCACCACTCAAGTGAGTCGAAAGCTTTAGTAAAGTCTAAAAATAAAATTGCACCATCTACTTTAAATTTTTCAGAATAATCAATAATGTCTTGGATTTGTCTTATGTTGAAACCTATGTATCTGTTTTTTATGTAACCTTTTTGATCAGAGTGAATAATTTTTGGTAGTACTGATTTTAGTCGTTGCGCTAAGGCATAAGCTAGTAATTTAACATCATAGTTTAATAATGTAATAGGTCTATAGTTATCAAGGGAGAGGGGATCATTTTTTTTAAACAAGAGAGATATGGCTCCAATTTTTTGGGAGTTTGTTAATTCTCCTTTTTTATAGCAATAGTTGAAAACTTGTACTATGAAATCTTTAATCTGTTCCCAAAATTTTCTATAAAACTCCACGTTCAGTCCGTCCAGCCCTGGGGCCTTGTTTAATTTCATCTTAAATATAGCCTCTGTGCATTCCCTTATAGTAATTTTTCCCTCGCATGTATTACTTTCAGATTCATTTATTATTTTACTTTCTTTGATAGTTTCAAAGTATTGTTTTACCTTTTCTGTGTCAGGTTTAGTTGAAGTGTATAATTTAGTATAATAATTGACTTCCAAATTTAGTATTTTGTTTTGGTCATATGTTACTTGATTATTTTCATCATACAGTTGAGTTATAGTTTTTTTACTTTGTCGTGTTTTTTCTAGACCAAGAAAAAAAGATGTGTTTTTCTCCCCTTCTTCTAGCCATTTTACGCGTGATCTAATTTGATTTCCTTTAATTTTTTCATTATATAAACTTGCTAATTGTTTTTCAATGTTTTCTTTTAGGTTGACTTTCTTCTTATTTATATAATTATCACAATCAATTTCTTCAGATAAGGTTTTTAATGTATTTTCTAAAATTTCGATAGAATCTTTTTTTATATTCGCCTTTAATTTGCAGTATTGGATGGTATAATCCCTTACCTCAACTTTAAAGTTATCCCATAAAATATCTAGGTTGAGAGATGTTTCTGATTTAATTTTATATTTATCAATCAATTTGGAAATAATTTTTTGATACTGTTCATCATCCAGGATGCTGCTATTTAATTTCCAGTAACCTCGCCCTTTTGAGGTTCTATTTATGTTGATTTTTAATGAAACCGCGTAATGATCCGTGTGTTGTAGAACTATTGGTCTTATGTCGCATGTAATGCAATTTTTATTAACTTCATCACTTACTAAAAAGTAATCAATTCTTGTAGATTCTGATAAGTTTTTCCTTCTCCAGGTAAATTGGGTTTTATTTATGTTTTTGCTTCTCCAGACATCAGTTAGTTTTAGATTCTTGATAAACATTTTAAGGTTATGAACTGGTTTATCAAATTTTGTATTTCCTACTTTTTTCTTTGTGTCAATTTTAGATAATATGTCGTTGAAGTCGCCCCCAATGATTAACTGGCCAATACTGTGATTTACAATTAATTGTTTTACTGATTTAAAAAAGGTGTTTCTTACTTTACAATTATTAGGTGCATATAGGTTCACTAATGTATATATATTGTCATCTATTTCTATATTAACTAAAATGAATCTACCTTCAGAATCCTTATATTGGTCAATAATCTTAAAGTTTAATCTGCTTTTTATCCATATGGCAACCCCTCTTGCATTACTTAACCCGTTACTAAAGATTACTTCACCTTTGAATTCTTGTTTTAGCTTTGGTTCTAAAATTTGAGTGAAATGTGTTTCTTGTAGGAATACTATATCACATTTTTGTTGGTTAGCCCATTCAATAATTCTATTTCTTTTTTCAGGTTTTTGTAACCCGTTGGTATTTACAGTGCAGACATGGATACAGTTTTTGTTTGTCATTTTGTGTTAATATTAGGAAGGTAAGTTAGGTAATTACAGAGTTGTGTTTGAAAGTACATTTAACTTGTAAATCAGCAATAATTTAGATTTTATGATTTTATCTATATCCTTGCTTTGTGGATTTTTCTTTTTATATGATATCTTTATCAATATTAAATTCGTTCTATATTTACATCTATGTACAATTACATGTACATGTATAATACTCATGATTATAAATGTGTAAACATAACACAACATTTCAATTATTGACCTCAATATATAGGTCATGATTTGGGTCAACAATGTGACTTCAGATACAGACTCCTCTGTGTCCAAAAAAAATATTTTGGACTCATTAAGTTTGTAAACATACATAAAAATACAATCAATAGCAAAATATATACAGAGATAGTTGAAAGAAAAAAAACATAGCTTTAAGCTAAACACAAAATAAACAACTATTTTTTTTAATATTTTTAAATATAACATAAAAATATATACTGGACTTCTATTTACACAATATTTACAGAGCCAATGTTGCATAGTATTATTGGCCACTTGATAAGCTAACTTAAAAACTAGTTTATTTGTTTTAAAAGCTTGTATTGTATGACTTATCAAAGTTTTCATGTGAATTATAGTAATTGAATTTTGTTTTGATTTTTGTAGGTGTGCTTTATCCTGTTGAAGTTTGTTGAATAAAATCGCAGATAATAATCTAATATCAACTTGAATCAAACATATTGATGGATTTATTACAATTACGCTGGAACGTTTCTGAAGAGTTATTTGATAACAAGAAAGTGACGTAAAAGTACTTGTGTAGTTATGCAACACGTGAAATAAAAATACACAAAAAATTATATGAAAAGGATCTAAAGATTTCGAGATTTTGTGCATGCTGCTTACTTTTTGGTGTGAGAATATGTACATAATTCCCAAAGGAATGTACATTTCTTTAAAGGTAGTAAACTTGTGGCTGTTGTGATGTGTACTGACAATTAAGTGAAATAAAATAAAAAAACTTATAGCTAAATGTTGAGCTGATTTTTGAAATGTGGATAAGTGATACATGTGTACTAATAATAAAATATTAATTTATACATCATTATATTCATTTTGTTGTGATTTGAATTCTTATACAAACACAGGTAAAATAATTACATGTATGTATATAATTAGGAAACAGTTGTTTTGGACCTCTTGGCAGTAGAGTCACTCTCTTTGTCGTGAAGCTTCTCAGTTGGTGTCACTGGAGACTTCAGAAAGGAAATACTGACAGGTTGCTTTGATGGAGTTTGAGATTTTTTGGTTGATTCTTTTGTGCTTTGATTGTTACTAGACATGAATAAGGTTATTTCAGCTTGACTTAGTTCACTAGTTTTTTTACTGCTCTTTTTTTTCTTTTTGATTTTCTTCCGTTTTTGTGGATCAGCTACTGGATTGATAATAGATTGCGACTGTCCGTTGTCATCTTCATATCCAGTAGTTGATACACCTTCACAATCTGCAGCTGATGCACCTTCCCGTCCGGTAGCCGTTTTGCTTGCACATACCTCATCATTGTTGGTTTTGACTGATATTTGTGTTGCGTCAGTGCCAGACTCAGATTCAGAAGTCTCGTCATCCGCATCACTTGTTTCATGGCTTTCTTTTGTGTTTTCTTTATCTGATTGCTCTTGTGCATCTGAATAAACATCGGCAAATGCTGTTACAAGTCGGAAACCACCAGAAGCTTTTTTGACAAGAAATGAAGGGTTAATATACTCGACTGAAATTCCGACGTCTTCGGGTTTACGGAACACTCCTTTACATTCCAATTCGTCAAATTTGTTTTGGAGTTCTACCAAATTATTTTTTGAATACTGTGGTATTCTACCTTTACGTTGGGGAGGCTGGACAGGACCCATATTAACAGATGCTTCAAAAGGACCTATTTCCCCATTATAACCTTCAAAGTTGGGACTAAAAACTTCACTGAACTTTCGAAGAAGTTCATTGAACTGGGTTTGGAGATCTGGACTAAGTAAATTATCTGGGTCTACAGAGACTTGTTTGAAAAATTGGGAAGTATGTTTGGAGTCTATGTAGTTTGCTGTTTTTATGTCACGGATATTGTCCGGAGCCTCTGGTGCGTTGTCTATGGTAGTCGTAAGTCGTACTCGACAGAAATGTTCATTTCGTTGTATGAACTGCGGTACCGACGTGTTATTCACGATGCGTATTTTGCCTGCGACGGACTGAGCAATTTGGGGACTGGGCCAATCTTTCGTACGAGAAGCGTCAGTGTGAGGCTCGACCGCGAGAATGCAATCCGATTCTATTTCCGATGGGATGTCGTATTCGCCGTAACATCCTGGCCAAACTACTGAACTTGCTGATGGAGCCCGGATAAGAAAGGCCTGTGTTCTACGTACACGAGTATTACTAGAGTTAAGTTCCTCGTTTGGGCTACCATACATAACAGTTACCTTGTCGCGTATTACGATTTTATGTTTGCTAGGGAAAATCGCGATATCGTTCGATGACATGAAAGGAATACCGGCGAGTATATCAATGTCCAAGTCGTTCACTACTAGGGCCTCTAACTGTAACTCGATTCCGTCTCTCGAAAGTGTGAAATGACATTCACCAACTATATTTAACGGGGTAACACCGTCAGCTTGTAAAGCGGAATGGTTGCTCTTCTTGATTGTTACGCCGATGTTATCCGCGGAAGAAGCTTTTATCATACTCACCTCAGCGCCCGTATCTAGTGTTAGCTCAAGCGGGAAATGTTTATAAAATGCCTTAAAGTAAGGGGACTGTTTAGTGCTCACCCGTCTTAAAGCAGATACAACTCTAAGCTTACTAGGACCTACATTATCATTTAAAAATGAGACTTGTTCATTATCAACATTGTCCTCAGACTCACTATCACCTACTTCTGTACAATAAGATTGCCTTACTCTGGACATATATTGTTTGTCTTCATCAGGTAAATATTTACAAGTACTTAAAAAATGTTGGGATGGACGACCTGCTTGCTTACATAAAATACAACACTTTATTTGACGACCAGTTCTTATACTACCTGTCTTTTTTGCACTTCTGTCAAAATGTTTGTCTTTTATTGACGCCCATAAAACCTTGGCATCAGTGGCTGAATGAATTTCGTCAAGTAAACTATCAAGTGCCTGTGAAATTTCAGGTTTCAAAGAAGCTAATGTTTTTGACCGTAACTCAGTTCCATATCGCTGCTTCACTAGGTTGGGCAAGTCACGATTAATAAGTCTTAACCAAGTTAGTACAATCAGGTTTTCCAAAGAAGGCGATAGTTCTTCGTCGGCTTCAGGTACTTCTCCGTGGTGATGAATATTGCCACCGGCACGAAGCATATTGTCTTCAATAAAACTAGCCAATCGCTGAAATAAGTCCTCAGGACGCTCGTCTGGTTCCAAAAAGATGCTATTAAAGTCAAGAAAGTGTCCACCAGTAGACTGAAATCCGTAGTGTAGACGAATTGACTGCCAAATAGAATTAATGGATGTCGAATTTTTAATTATAGTGTTTCTTGAAATAATCGGACAGTAATTTGCTATTTGCCCAAGCATAAGGTCCAAATGTGTGCACTTTTGGGCTGCTGTTCGTCGGTTAGCTTCGGCAACCGCCTCGCCATCGTCAACAATGCCACGAAAAGGATTGGCGTTGGTTTTCTTCAGCCATGTAAATCCATCTACAAGGAACGCTGCGAAGTTTTGATCAAGGGACAAGGTATACTGTAAGTTTTGTCTCCATGCTTCAAACGATGTTATTGTTTCAAGTTTTGAGAGTGACCATTGTTTTGGAGCACGTGTGCCTGCCATTTTGTAAAGATCAGTTAAGTCCAACAATAGAAAATGTTGTCGTGTTAGTCAGAATAAATGACAAATTTTCCTGCTCACCTTTTACTTTTAGAGTGGAATAATGTTCAAATTGTTGAGTTATTTGAGATGTGGGTTTCTTAAACCGCTGCCGCCACGCCAGTAAGCAGAGAAAACATAACACATGTGATCGTTATAAAGGCACATTTAATAATGAACATGAGGCGGTAAACAGTAAAGGGAAATAACCCATCAATCATACATGTATAATCATGACACATGGAGTAAGGGAGATAATACAGATTAATACATGTGACAATGAATACAATACATTGGCGATGGTGATTTTAGTAACCTTTACCATGTTTACAGTACACAGAAAATGTTAATAACAATTGAGACTATTTGGCTACAGAATTATAAGGATTAAACACATTTTTTCTACAGGTTATTGATGTGTAGACTAATTAGACTTACTCACAAACTTTACATAAAAGTCCGAAGGACTTTTATCAGTTTGTGAGTTAATCGCCCCGGTTTACACCTCAGTAACCGGTAGAAAAAATGTGTTTAATCATATAGTGCACAAATACTTTGTTCATTCAATTAAAACCAAAAAAAACGTTTTTTATGCAAAATGAATCGACCGAGAAAAAAGGGAATACATTTGAATCATATGTTGAAAGGGTACCACGGTGGGTATGGTTGTCCTGCGAGAGAACGTACTGTGCTGGTGATTTGGTCCTGACGGGTGCTGGTGGGTCCTGATTCTGTGCTGGTGGGTTTGTTTACATTGTATCAGAACGGCAATAAAACGACTGTTTTGTTGCTTAATTTTTCTCTGATGCGTCATAAGTACCATGCAAAGTATATTACAACAATATTATATTGCAAAAGTCGTGCAAATTCGTTAAACGGAATTGTCCTGACGCGGTGCTGGTGATAAGAAAAACGGTCCTGGTTCTGTGCTCCTATGTCCTGGTTCTGTGCCTTTATGTTTTAGTTAAAAGTGGCATATATTCAAGATCATTGATGATGTACTGTTATTTACTAATTAACTGTTGCCTGGTTTCTTGAAATTGACATTGTTGTGAATCCGTGTACTGTTATTATGCAAGAAAAAATACCCCTATCTTTTTTTTTTTTTTTAAATTAACTCTAATCTTATTTATTGGCCTGTTAATGGAACCCTTCTTGCCCCCTTTTAAGATAAGAAAATGTGTTTACGATTTTCGGGATTACGATCATTTTGCAAGATCACCAAAATACGTTGTAATTTATACAATACTTATATAAAGTAGATGATGTGGTCTGTTTGTTGTCAATGAACAAATTTCCATAAGACACCAAAGGAAGTATGTGTTAATAACCATACGTCATCGTAATACCTTCAACAATAACCCATTAAATAAAAATGTAAAAGTTTTTGCATAAAAATGGAGAGCAAAAATATAGAACAAAGGACTTTCTGATCGTTTGAATCATATGTCTTTAGCAGCTTAAAACACATTTTTTGTGAACAATTGAGTGCTGACTATAAGCATGAAAATAGTATTACGGGTTTGTTTGGGTTTTATTTGGGGGATGGGGATAAGTAAGAGCGAGGTTACAGTGAAAGTTTTAAGCTTGGAATAGTTTCCCATAAGATGAAAAAGTTTGTATTTTAAAAGAAAAATGTATCTTATAGCTGTTAAGAATCACTTGTTGTATCTGTAAGATTTTTTCAACATAACTTTTTTGTCTGAATGGTTATCAGTTTTTTTTCTTCAAAAGTTCGATAGAACACTAAAAAAATCACTATTTTATGAAAGGGCAGTATTCAGGACAGTAACAATCAACGTAAACACGCCTGGAAAGTAAAATGCGTACTCGGCTGTCTGTAATCGACCATTTTAGACACCCTCCTAAAAACAAACCGGGGTGGGGGTTCAGAGAGGCAAATAAAGTACTTAGATCAATATTTTATCTTTTCGGGTATGGTTTATGACCCCTTCTGTGGCATGTCAATTACGAAATGTGCAAACTGCAAAAGTATCAAAACAGCTGCAGACAATGAATAGTAGAGACATAGTTTTGTATATATGTCAAGGGGAAACTTCTTGCAAAGCATTATTATTAATATAGATATAGGAAGATGTGGTGTGAGTGCCAATGAGACAACTCTCCATCCAAATAACAATTTAAAAAGTAAACCATTATAGGTTAAAGTACGGCCTTCAACACGGAGCCTTGGTTCACACCGAACAACAAGCTATAAAGGGCCCCACAAATTACTAGTGTAACTAGTAGAAAAAGAGAATTTGGTGAAAATAAAATCACTATTTTTGTAGAAAATTCACAGACCTTTGTACAGAGATTTTTGTTATGTTCAGCATGGGATCAACGCAAGGGTACATTATCCTTAAAAGTCTATTTAAAAGTATTTGAAACTAACGTTTGCTTTGTTAATTGTGCATTTCAAAATTCCCCAAGGGTCACTGGGAAATAGAAATATAGTCACTTAGTCTTCTCCCGACCGGCAGTAAAACTCTTGCCGAAGTGGGGCGTCCGTTTGGCTGTGCGGGATCTATCAAGTTCGCAGTCGCGTCCGGTCAGAATGGGGACGTTAAATCCGATGTCTCGTGTAAAGAGAGTGCCACACTCTTTGCACGTTAAGAACCCTTGCACCAACTCTTTGAGAGAGCCGTGGTGTAGTGGTAGTGCATCGGACTACTAACACAAAGGTTCCTGGTTCGATTCCCGTGCGGGATGAAAATTTCAGGAACTCGATTTTCGGCTCTCCCTTGACACCATTTGCGAGTATGGTCTTAAAGAAACGATGATAGTCCGTCGGAAGTGGACGATAAATGGCTGACCTGTGTTAAGAGAAAGGACCATATCTCTTGCACGTTAAAGACACCCTTGTAGATTTCGAAAAAAGAGTAGGCTAATGCCGCTACAAGGCAGTACTCGCACTCGCAAAGTGGAAAGGGATTAATATAAGTTGCAAAACTTGTTTCCCAATCCACTATACATAAATATGTTTAAACTAAAATAAAACTCTTTGAGGGGTCCGTAGGTGGCCTGCTGCAAGGCAAACTTTCTGTTCCTATCCAATACATAAAATTGAGAATGGAAATAGGGAATGTGTCAAAGAGACAACAACATGACCAAATAAAAAACAACAGCAGAAGGTCACCAACAGGTCTTCATTGTAGCGAGAAATTCCCGCACCCGGAGGCGTCCTTCAGCTGGCCCCTAAACAAATATATACTAGTCCAGTGATAATGAACGCCATACTAATTTCCAAATTGTACACGAGAAACTAAAATTAAAATAATACAAGACTAACAAAGGCCAGAGGCTCCTGACTTGGGACAGGCGCAAAAATGCGGCGGGGTTAAACATGTTTGTGAGATCTCAACCCTCCCCCCATACCTCTAACCAATGTAGAAAAGTAAACGCATAACAATACGCACATTAAAATTCAGTTCAAGAGAAGTCCGAGTCTGATGTCAGAAGATGTAACCAAAGAAAATAAACAAAATGACAATAATACATAAATAACAACAGACTACTAGCAGTTAAATGACATGCCAGCTCCAGACTTTAATTAAACTGACTGAAAACATCCTCATTTTCCAGTGGAAGTCCAAAATTCTACGACCATTGGCCTCTTGTATGACAAGACCTACCTATTGTATTTATTGTGAACTTGTTCTTGTCCTGAATATGCATGAAATATTTGCCACTGGACGCTAAGCAACCAACAATCAATCAATCAATAGCTTCATACTACCAATTGAGTTTAAAACAAGTATATAAGTTTAAAAAAGAAATTTTCAGATTTAACACCTACATTTAACTTTAAAAGGTCATAACAGTTTAAAACAATACAAATCTACACACACACACAAACTAGCTTAATTTCAAATGGTTATCAACCTGAAACGTTATCAGATCATATATAAGCTCACCTTTGTCGAGGGTTCGTGTGAGGTTCATGTATTGTCTTGGCGTCCGCAATTACAAAAAGATCATTTCTGAAGTTACTTGACCAAATGTTACCAAATGATTTTTCAAGAGTGAATCTAGGAAAAACAATATTCATCAACAAACATGACCACTGTCCGTTAAAATGTATTCGAGTTTTTAGTTACAGCCGATTCCATTAAGTATGTAGGCAAACATAATATCTTTGGTTAGCTTGCTTGTAAGCTAAACCGTACCCTCCTTTCGAAGTAGCCTGGTCGTACAGACAGAAAGATGTGTCATTTGTCGGACTAGTGTATACTCTTAAAGTAGGGTAGTTTACAATACCTAACAAAGACTTTTCTGTTTATCAAGCAATATAACCAAAGATGTTCCCTTTGAAATCGGCTTTAATACAAAAAGTTCAAGCAATTAGGGCAAAACTTTCCGAGTGAAAAAAATCAAAATGTCTATCTACCATGCACATTTCAGAACATTCAGATCAGATAACGAAACTGGGTCCAGCAACATTTATAAGCAATTTAAGATTTTGACCCTCACAGTGACCATTCACTTTCCATTCATGATCATTAAATTGAACTGTAAAACATTTCTTGGTACCTTCTTAATTCCTCTTATGTAAACATAATTATGACAATAACTGTTGTGAGCACAAGATTCACTGCACACTTTTAAAGTTCTGGTTCATCAAACATTAAAATGTGAACTTAAGTTTTGAGACTTTTTTAATCGACACGATTGAGATTTTTGTATATGAGAACAGGGGTTTATCTATTAGTTGAAAATGCGGCTTTGAACTAGCTTTCAGTACCTGCGAGCATTCGTCGTTCAATAATGTGTGTCTTTGTGTTATTATTTAATGTGATACATTTTTGTGTTGGTACACCACTGTAACCGGCAATGAAGGAGGAAATGAGGAGGCTTGGTTAGGTGGAAGTGGGACGGGGTATGCGGAGCGCTGACAAACATGTCTATGCGGCATGGGCTTTGATCATTGTTGAAGCATCAATGTAAGGGGCATTTAATATCTTAATAAAACTATTCTTATTTTAGATACTATATATTGTTCTCTGATATTGGACGAAAGATGTTGCCCTTTTATGTAATTATGTTATACAAGTTACGATCATTTGAAAACACATATTAAACAGCCAAATGGATGCACAAGAGCTAAAATAGGAGTCATAGATCCTGTTGACAACACTTATCTGCCCAACTTTATTGATTTTGTAACATTTGTTTCAAATATGACCAACCTCTTATCCAAAATCACCAGCACCGTATCAGGACCCACCAGCACAATGACAGGACCCACCAGCACAGTATCAGGACATGAGTAAATTGAGAAAATGCTAAATTTTAATAAATTGCAATGTTTTTTTAACTAAATACTTTTGTCGTGTGGATTGCGGTATAGAAAGCGGACTCTATGAGCATTTTTGTTTTATTTTTTCAGTTGGAGATTTTCTGAAAATGAGCATTTTTGTGTTACGCTTACTGAAACAGTTTAGAGCGTCAACTTTTCAATGGTTTATATATGAACCCATAAGAAACAAAATTGAAAAATCTCAACTGTTTTCTTCCATTTTTTATGAGTGAAAACCTCAAAAATCATCATTTTCGTCTTTGTTTACATTTTTTCATTGATCACCAGCACCCGTCAGGACCGAATCACCAGCACAGTACGTTCTCTCGCAGGACAACCATACCCACCGTGGGGTACAGTATAGAGGAAATGAAATCATCTTTTAAATTGATTTTTTACTGTCGTTCGAGTTGGTTGGCCGTTATGGAATAACCGTTTCACAGATGATATCGGATATGTTCCTTACTTCGTAACTACAATCCCCTTCCATTTCATTAATGTGACCTTTTGAATTAGACTATTTACCGGGTTTGTAATAACATGAGCAACACGACGGTGCCACATGTTGAGCAGGATCTGTTTACCCTTCCAGAGCACCTGAGATCATCCCTAGTTTTTGGTGGGGTTCGTGTTGCTTACTCTTTAGTTTTCTATGTTATGTCATGTGTACTATTTTTTATCTGTTTTTTTCATTTTAAGCCATAGCGTTGTCAGTTCATTTTTGATTAACGAGTTTGACTGTCCCTCTATTATCTTTTGCTAATCTTCTCAAAGAGTGATATTCAAGAGAGACGAAACATAAAAAGGCCATTCTAACTCATTAGTTGGAAATAAACCGACAACACAATAGTTTAAATAGAAGGGAAAGACCGTGCAACGGGGACCCAACTTAATTCTGGCTTCCCCAAGAAGAGCATCCGTCGTGTTGTTCATGTAGATACAAACTCCGTATGGCGTCTGTGAAATTTACGAAGGGACAATTCTAACCTCACAACTTAGAACTATTGGTTAAGTAGCTTCCATGCTGCAGCAACCATCTATTTAAAAAATCATGATAGGAAATACTAGCCCGCGAATAACCTATCAACTGGTTGATATATACTCCGTATGTAGGAACTGCTTAATGTTGCTACATAGAAATGTAAATTTAATCTTTGGGAAGTTGAAATTATCTCTTGTATTGTAAAGTTTTGTTTTCATCCGATCTCTAGATGTGGGACTTCCGGTGACTACCATGTTTGAATAACACGAACATTTTGCTCCCAATATTTCTGTGTGAAAGATATATCTTGCTGCAGAATTAATAAATTGTTATGTAAGACCACTTCATTATTTGTCGGTTAACCATTATCATTACCTGTCGTTTAATTTCATTTAGGTTAGTGTCAAATATTTGATTAAAATTGAAATGTAAAAAGGGTTGACCTCCGAGAAAATTACAATTAATTCATAAACTCCGAACTACATGAAATCCACAGTATACACAAACTAAACCTAGGGAGTATAACTAGAGGCTCTAAAGAGCCTGTGTCGCTCACCTTGGTCTATGTGCATATTAAACAAAGGACACAAATGGATTCATGACAAAATTGTATTTTGGTGATGGTGATGTGTTTGAAGTTCTTACTTTACTGAACGATTTTGCTTCTTACAATTATATCTATCATGAACTTTGCCCATTAGTAACAGAGAACTATATTTGGTAAAAATTTACATATAAATTTACCAAATTAATGAAAATTGTTAAAAATTGACTATAAAGGGCAATAACTCCTTAAAGGGTCAATTGACCATTTAGGTCATGTTGACTTATTTGTAGATCTTACTTTGCTGAACATTATTGCTGTTTACAGTTTATCGCTATCTATAATAGTATTCAAGATAACCAAAAACGGCAAAATTTCTTTAAAAATTACCAATTGGAGGGCAGCAACCCAACAACCGGTTGTCCAATTCATCTGAAAAATTCAGGGCAGATAGATATTGACTTGATTAACAATATAACTTCTTGTCAGATTTGCTCTAGATGCTTTGGTTTCATAGTTATAAGCAAAAAACTGCATTTTACCCCTATGTTCTATTTTTAGCTGTGGCGGCCATCTTGGTTGAATGGCCAGGTCATCGGACACATTTTTCAAACTAGATACCCCAAAGATGATTGTGGCCTAGTAGTTTCAGTGGAGATTTTGTAAAAGATTACTTAGATTTATGAAAAATGGTTAAAGATTGACTATAAAGGGCAATAACTCCTAAAGGGGTCAACTGACCATTTTGGTCATGTTGACTTATTTGTAGATCTTACTTTGCTGAACATTATTGCTGTTTACAATTTATCTCTATCTATAATAATATTCAAGATAATAACCAAAAACAGCAAAATTTCCTCAAAATTACCAATTCAGGGGCAGCAACCCAACAACCGATTGACCGATTCATCTGAAAATTTCAGGGCAGATAGTTCTTGACCTGATAAACATTTTTATCCATGTCAGATTTCCTCAAAATGCTTTGGTTTTTGAGTTATAAGCCAAAAACTGCATTTTACCCCTATGTTCTATTTTTAGCAGTGGCGGCCATCTTGGTTGGTTGACCAGGTCACGCCACACATTTTTTAAACTAGATACCCCAAAGATGATTGTGGCCAAGTTTGGATTAATTTGGCCAAGTAGTTTCAGAGGAGAAGATTTTTGTAAAAGATTACTTTAATTTACGAAAAATGGTTAAAAATTGACTATAAAGGGCAATAACTCCTAAACAGGTCAACTGACCATTTTGGTCATGTTGACTTATTTGTAGATCTTACTTTGCTGAACTTTATTGCTGTTTATAGTTTATCTCTATCTATAATAATATTCAAGATAATAACCAAAAACAGCAAAATTTCCTCAAAATTACCAATTCAGGGGCAGCAACCCAACAACCGATTGACCGATTCATCTGAAAATTTTAGGGCAGATAGATCTTGACCTGATAAACATTTTTATCCCATGTCAGATTTCCTCAAAATGCTTTGGTTTTTGAGTTATAAGCCAAAAACTGCATTTTACCCCTTTGTTCTATTTTTAGCCGTGGCCGCCATCTTGGTTGGTTGACCAGGTCACGCCACACATTTTTTAAACTAGATACCCCAAAGATGATTGTGGCCAAGTTTGGATTAATTTGGCCAAGTAGTTTCAGAGGAGAAGATTTTTGTAAAAGATTACTTTAATTAACGAAAAATGGTTAAAAATTGACTATAAAGGGCAATAACTCCTAAACGGGTCAACTGACCATTTTGGTCATGTTGACTTATTTGTAGATCTTACTTTGCTGAACATTATTGCTGTTTACAGTTTATCTCTAACTATAATAATATTCAAGATAATAACCAAAAACAGCAAAATTTCTTCAAAATTACCAATTCAGGGGCAGCAACCCAACAACCCATTGACCGATTCATCTGAAAATTTCAGGGCAGATAGATCTTGACCTGATAAACATTTTTACCCCATGTCAGATTTGCTCTAAATCCTTTGGTTTTTGAGTTATAAGCCAAAAACTGCATTTTACCCTTATGTTCTATTTTTAGCCGTGGCGGCCATCTTGGTTTGTTGACCGGGTCACGCCACACATTTTTTAAACTAGATACCCCAATGATGATTGTGGCCAAGTTTGGTTTGATTTGGCCCAGTAGTTTCAGAGGAGAAGATTTTTGTAAAAGTTAACGACGACGGACGACGACGACGACGGACGACGGACGACGACGGACGACGACGGACGACGGACGACGGACGCCAAGTGATGAGAAAAGCTCACTTGGCCCTTCGGGCCAGGTGAGCTAATAAAAAGGGAACAAACTGAATAACTGAACTAAACATATGGGGGCATAAGTGAAAGTCGTTAAACGAGACGTGCAAGGAGCTCGTAATAAGCTCGAACTACCAAATAAAATTTAGAATGGAAATGGGGAAAGGCTACCGATACATTCACAAGAGCCTTTCTGAGAAATTCATTAAACATTCCACTGGAAAGTACAGACACCATGCTTTTCATCGCAGTACACCGTCTACCATTTGGTGATGATGACAGACGCAGTATTATGCTAAGACTATCGAGTCTAATCGACCAGCTCCCACATACAAACACATTATATCGATTGACAAGCATGAGATTTTGGCAAATCATAAGTCATTCATGGCTTCAATGAACATTACATTGAACAACAAATCGGAAGACTCACCTTGTTTGTATTGAATACCTAAGCTTCACAAAATTCCATACAACCTACGATACATTGCCGGCTATCTGCATGTTCAACTTAAGAATTATCCATTTGATTAACAACTATTCTGTCCGCAATGAAAGAGGGTCTTCAGAAATACCGTGAAACTGTTTACTCGCGTAACGATTTCAACCATATTCGGATTCTCGAAACTCTAAAGAACTTCTGGATAATTTAAAATCTCGGATCATTTCTGAAAATAGTTTTATCAAAACTTTTGATTATTCAACCTTGTATACCACTACATGTATTGCCCTTGAAGATTTTAAAACATCAGAATAAAAATGGTAGCATACAATTTTCAGAATAAAAATGGTAGCATACGATTTTCAGTATAAAAATGGTAGCATACACTTTTCAGTATAAAAATGGTAACATACGCTTTTCAATATAAAAATGGAAGCATACATGTTTCAGTTTTAAAATGGGAGCATATGCTTTTCAGTATAAAAATGGGAGCATACGCTTTTCATTATAAAAATGGGAGCACACGCTTAACATTTAATTTTGGCCTCTTCTTGTCGATCTCTTTTTATTTTCATATGAGGCATCGTGTTTTCAGACACTTTCCAAAAACAAGACGATCAAATTGGCCAATTGATTTAATTTCACATTCAGATATAATTATGATGTTCATTTCATCAACAATGCAAACTTATCTGATTGGGTTCCATTAATATATCCCCAAGAACAAGAACAAAAAATTAAAGAAACAACAGACACTGCTTCCTCCGTCTCATTTTTAGACTTATACCTCTAATTGGACATCCACAGTCATCTCAGTACCACACTCTATGACAAACGAGACGATTTTATTTTTTAAATTATCAATTTTCTCCACATTGTAATATGATTTTGACTAATTTCTTTGATCTTTTGTGTGCTTTAAAATCTGATGTTTTGGAAAGGAGTGCATTAACTTCCCGATTTGAACGTTGTTGCACTGTCGTAGAATTAGTCAACAATCTCCCATTAGAAAACCATTGGTGGGAGGAGCCAAAAAGCAGTGCATTAACTTCACTGAAAGTGCACAGTAAGGATCCACCTCTTTTTTTTACATAAACAATCTTCTTTTACTTGAAAGAAGAGAATAGTGTGTGTTTTTTTCCCTAAAATTCGCACTAAAATTAAACTCTTGTGTAGAACCTCGCATGGAATATCTCTGAAAATAGCAAAAACTGTATAAAATGAAATTTTAATTACTAGTACTGTAATTTATACATTCAAGTGAAAATATATAAAAGCCCACCGTTATGCTTTACATTAAATAAAACAAATTCAAAGTTAGTCAGTTACTAACTCGGCAACATATTAATTCAATCTTCATGACCGATATATAACCAGTCTCATAATCGGTCTTGTATGTTCGAATGCCTTTCGTAGAGCGTTGCCCAGTCCTTTCCATAATCTGTTGCTCATCTGTTCCTGCTTGATATAGCGCAGTAGCACGTGTTATTTTTCCCGAGTGGTCGGTAAATTTGCCAACGCAGCCCCCCCCCCCCCCCCCTTATCACACATTTCACGCATTAACCCATTCAATTTGTTCACTCCTAACGCGGACTTTCCGTAGTGATGCTTATCTTGGACATCAGAAATAAGTGGTTTGCGATAAAATACGCCAGATCCAATTGCCTTCAAGTATGTTTCTTAGAAGTCAACTATGCATCTTTGACCTGCAAAAGAAGAATTATGAACTTTAAAATGTATTTTCCTCCGCTAAAATAATGTTGCATGTATAGAAACAGAAAGAAATAACAAGTGGTATTTATTAATAAGTTTAAAATTAATATAAAAACTAGAAAACTCGACTGAATAGTTAGAAAGGGTCTCCCACCGGCAAATTTTTAAATATTTTAGTGGAAACAGCTGAAGATTCAGAAAATGATATAGGCCAGTCAGCAACCCCGTCCTGTCTCTTCAGATGAAGCGTCCACAATAACTATCCGTTTGGAGGGACGGACAGACAAACAAACAAACGGACGGACGGATGGACAAAGTGAAAATAAAAAAAAACCACATGATTTTAATATGGGAGTCTTCAGATTTCTACAAGTTTATACGATTTAGCCTGAAACAAATTTGTCACGGCTTTTGTTTAAAAATACATAAAACGTGATATGCTAATTGCCGTTTTAAAAACATGTTTTTTTTTAAAATAATTTGAATACGTATACACTTACCTCTTGCATAGGGTTTGGTATCTTTATTATCCAGCCGTAAATTGCCTAAACCATCTTTGAACGTCTTGTTGTTTCAACCAATGAATCTTATAAATCTTCCAGTAGCATCTTGTTCGGAGATTTGAGAGAGGACACAGATTTCTTAATCGTCGCCTAAAATATCAACCATTGCCTCCGACATTTCAGTTAAGCTTCTAGACAGACAAGAGCTCGTGCAGAATTTTAGCGGGAATAACGTCTTTTTGGCCACGCCGTAATAATTAACATATTCAATGTCTGTATAATATAGCATTTTCATTGGTCATATTACAAAACATATATAGCCACGCCTTACTCATTAAAATTTGTAATGCACTCAAACGCTACGCGTTTTCGATGCATTAACAATCTTAATTCGTAAGAGCCGTGCTATATATATAACTTAGTAGCAACATATTAACTTCACCTGCATATTGGATATACATTTTCCAAGTTATTCGGTATTTAAAAGCTTGCAGCTGCTACTCAGAACTTGTAAAACGTCACCAGTGTCTGAGCAGAAAGTTGACAAACCAGGAGTATGCCAAAGAAAGAGTCGTCCTTTTTCAAAAAAATGTTCATTGGAATATACCATTCAATACCTTGTTGAAAAATATTCCGTATGGCTTCAAAAATAATACACGATGGCCGTGAAGTATATAGTCTATGTACTGACATTGTTTATCATCTTTTAAATAACGTGTGAAGTATTCTTTTTTTTTTTTTTTGAATTTCCTTTTTTATTGTTTAACCTATTTTTGGTATATATATCCATATAACGTGGCTCTGAACATATACATCCCGTAATGGTGTTATTGTGCTATGGTGTATAATCAATTATATAATAAATAATAAAAGTTGTGCCAAAGACTATAGACAATAATTGATACAAATTATTTCTAATATAAAATCAACTTCTCGTTATGATCGACAATTGTCGATTTTGAACTTGTTAGCATGCGTCATTATACAATTGCACACCGGCAAAAGAACCATCTTACTGTGGCGCATCAATTCACACTTCGACATGAACATCGGACTTCAGTGTCCCATTGCACTTCCAGGTCCTACACATGGACATAATATCAAGGCCTTAAAAAGATCCATTATTTTAACTTGTATGTCCCTGGTGGAGAATTCTGGTTAGACAAACATAAAAGAAACCAGCTACTATTGCTGCGTCTATTATGCTATTTTTAATGCTAGGGTGCAATTTTAAATCATTAGTTAAATGCAGTGTGTAAAATTCACAAAACACTTATCGACAGTGTGCATCGAATCATCAGGCTTAAAACCTATTAACAAAACACTTATCGTCAATGTGCTTCGAATCGGTCTTTGTTACTATTTGTTAAGATTTTTTTCAGTTCTTGGAAAGTAATATGCAAAACACAAGTACAATAAAAAAAAAAAAAAAAAAAAAACATAAGCGTTTAAGAAAACAAACCATCGATATTAGTTTACTTCTACATGTAAAGAATTTTATTATTTGTTTTATAGGATACAGGGATAGACCTCGTAAAACGGATTTGCCGTCTACAGCATGTAGTGGCTTCTTACAGTCAAACATTAGTAGTTCTAGAGGAAGACTAATAGAGCAATGAAAGCTGGTTTATGGATCCGTTTTGTATGATCTTGTGTTGCATTATTGTATATTTCTTGTTCTTGACAACACATGTTTTAGTATTAGTCGTATAATATCAGTCGATTCAGATAAAATTCTAAAATGCATTTCATGTTTATAAAATATAATGTTAAAAGGTTATCCATGAAAACAGATTGATTTTTTTTTAATCTTAGCATGAATGCTTGAAACTCGCTCGTTTAAGTCATATATATATGAGAGAATTTTAGCAATGTTGCTACTAACCGCGATGGAAACGCAAGAATGTGATGGTTTGGTGCTAAATGGTACGCTTTTGATCTTGTTATAGTACGATTGTGGCATTCGGACGATGACGTGTGTTGTTTGTAACGCTGAAAGGCGAAGTCTGAAATAAACTGTATCTTGACTTCGGACTCAAACTTCTTTTAAACTGAGCTTTACTTTACATATTGATGGTTGTTTGTGTTTTCTACATTGTCTAGGGGTAACGGTGGGGGTTGAGATATCACAAAACATGCTTAAATTCGCCGCATTTTTGCGCCTGTCCAAGGTCATAGGTCACAAGTCTCTGGTCTTTGTCAGTCTTGTATGTTTTTTTCATTTACATGTTTTGGAGTTTATTATGGCCTCTATTATCACTGAAGTAGTACACATTTTTGTTCAGGCGTCAGCTGTAGCACGTCTTGTAGTGCGGGATAGTTTGTAGATAGACCCATTCTGTTGTTTTTGCTTTTTGGTGGGTTGTTGTCCATTTGACACTTTCTAAATTTCCATTCTCAATTTTATTGCATTTTTTGTTTCTTTCAAAAAGCCAATGAATTTGTTAGAAGCACACGTTTTTGTTTGTGTTTATCAGATCAATGTATAAGAGAGATGACAGTTACAGTGGATATGTTTGTAGGAACCGGAAATCGTTCCTTCTACAGTAGCTCTTGTATGCTTCATTATAGATCACTATCTCAAAGACGTACGTCTATGCTCTAAGACAAATCACATAAAAATAGTATTCGCCAATTTTCAAAACAAAAAGATCAATTAATTGATGGATGTTTAATTCAGTCTCATTTTTTTTTGTAAAAAAGAAGATGTGGTATGATTGCTAATGAGACAACTCTCCACATAATACCAAAATGACACAGAAATTAACAAATATAGGTCACCGAATGGCGTTCAACAATGAGAACAGCCCATACCGCATAGTCAGCAAAAAATGACTCGATATTTCCACATGAGAACAAGTTAAGTTGTAAATTACGAGAAAAGGGAAGCGATGGTTGAGATTTTAAATGTCTCTCGATCCGTTATTATTATATCAGCTTTCGGTGGCCGGATGTTAACATTATTTCCTAGTCAGTTTCTATCTAGCGTCGTAACACAGTTCATGCATGGAGATGTTGCACTTCAGTGTTCCTGATGTTCATTTGTTTTCTTCTTATACATGATATGTTTCCCTCAAGTTTAGTTCAACTCAACTCAACTATTGTTTGGAACAACTAAAACAAAACTGAAACCAAGAGGATATAAAACAAAAAATTTCTCAGAAGCTTTTGATAAACCATAAGAAAAAGAACGAACGATCCTCGTGGAATAGAAAGATTAGACGACCTTCCCAGATATAAATCCGTTTGTTGTCACCTTCCATACCGATTTGACAAATATTCATCGTCTGTTCGCAATCGATGGTACGGAATCTTATTGAAAAAGGAATGTTTCATCACCTTCTGTTATTGCGTATCGCAGACCCAAAAAGTTAAAAAACATACTTGATTCATCTAAAGTAAAAAAACAAGAGACTTCTAAAATTGTGCCTCGGTCATACCTTACCGGATAGCTCGAACGGACGCCTAACGGATAACTTTTTTTTTCTATCTGTTGATGTCCGTTAGACGTCCGTTCTTATCCGTTAGGCGTCCGTCCATATCCGTTACATGTCCGTTAAGCGTCTATTTTATCCGTTGACGTCCGTTCTGTCCGGTGGAAAATTTTGAGCATGTTCAAAACTTTGAACGGACGTCCAACGGATAAAGTGTCCGTTGAACGTCCGTTAGGCGTCCGTTTTTTGCGGTACTCGTCCGTTATGCATCCGTTGGAGATCCGGTAGACCAATTCACCAACGGACGTCTACCGGACGCCTAACGGATAAAACGGATGTGAAACGGACATTAACGGAAGGATAACGGATAAAACGGATGCCTACCAGATGTAAAACGGACAAATGCCAATTGAAATTTCGCGTCAGAAATGCCAATAATTGGTATGTTAGATTTTCTTGAGTGTCATGAATATTTATTATTCGTGATGGATCATGGAGTAAGATCATGCACGTCTTCGCTACGAAGCAGCTCTTATTCAGGCCAGACTCAACTTAAATGTAGCAAATATAAACCTTATACTAGTAGCTGTCGAAAGGAGAAGACGGAGAAGACAAAGGAGATGGTGGACACGACCATGGCTTAGTCCTGAAAGACGACGCAGTTTTGATCTATATGACCAACTCATGACCGAACTTAGGCGGAAGGATCGGCAGTCCTTTGTACACTTCCTTCGAATGCGCACAGAGATGGTCGACGAGATATTGTAGCGGGTTGGACCTCGCATAGCCAAGCAGTAGACCTTTTACAGAAATCCTCTGGAACCAGGACTCAAGTTAGCAATTACACTTAGACACCTTGCTTCCGGAGAAAAATATCGTAGCATGCAGTACGGATGGAAATTTCCGAATAACACCATATCCGTTTTCATACCAGGGGTACATAATATAAACAAATTCAGAAAATCAACTTAAACTCTATAAGACTGAATTATAGTGAATTACCACACTGCTTCTACCTTGATTTTTTAATCAGAGGAGCTCTATATTTGCACACATATCATGCTAAACCAGACACAATACAAAATAAAATCAACTAAACCAGACACAATACAAAATAAAATCAACTAAACCAGTTAACTAAAGTAACCCTCGTGTGTAAAAACGTAAAACAATCGGATAAGTTGTTCTATTTGTTTGGTACGTGTGACCTTGATACCTGTCCTACTGACCACACTTTCCCAGAAGAAAATATTATAACATATATACTACATGCCATGTCCATCTGACGCGACTTTAATTTTCAGATGGTTTATTGCTTTTAATTTTCAGATAGTTTATTGCCTTTAATTTTCAGATTATTTTGTTCATTCGTTTTATCTGTTACGCTTCCGTTAGGTGTCCGTTTAATCCGGTACTCGTCCGCTGGATGTACGTTCGACGTCCGTTCTGGCCGGTACGTATCCGTTTCACGTACGTTCAATGTCCGTTGTGTGTCCGTTAAGCATTCGTTACATGTCCGGTAGTACACCAACGGACTCCCAACGGATAAAAATTTTGTCAACGGATACATTTTTGTTTATCCGTTAGGCGTCCGTTCGAGCTATCCAGTAAGGTGTGACCGAGGCTTACATTTACAAGCAATGCGTAAGAAACATTTGTAATTGCTTTAAATTCGACAACTCGTTCAGCGGCACATTAACAAATTAGCAATACAACATCTATGTTACATCATTCTTATTGTAAAATTGAGATAGTGTATCTATATTCGTACCTCAGGAACTTGCAAGCTGCAATATGTTGGCGAAACAGAAACTTAATTCAACGTCAGACTTAATCATCACCGGTCTTTTTATACCAAAGGAATAAACTGCCGAATCACGAAACACCTTTTAAGAACCGGACATACTTTTGAAAATATCATCTTTCAAATAGTAGAGGTAAACCAAAATTAGGACACCCAGGTAGAAAACAAAGAAAGATATTTTGGATGCATCAGCTTTGTTCATTTTAACCTTGTGGACAGAATGACTGACGAAAAACAGTGTTATCTAAAATCAAAGGAATAAATCTTAATCTTAATGCTATTTAACTAACACAATTGTTTATTTGGGTTTAAGAATTGCAATGTACGATAAGCTGCAAAAATGTATTAAAGAAATGTGCATTAAGCTACAAAAATTTCTTTACACACTTCGATTTTACATGGATTGCTTCACGCGCCTGATGACGCTACTTTGTTTAGCGAAACATTGCGTGAATATTTAAAATTATTATACACTATCTGTATATAATTCGTCTAAATATTAGCCCAACAATGTTACAGTTGTAAATTATTTGTTCTTCCTTGACCTGTGTTCGAACTCGTGCTACTGAGATATCGTGGCCCCAAATCGCCTGCAATTTAACAAACGCTCTAGACCACTCGACCACCTAGGCTCTATTAGTATAAAGCTTTCGGTGGCCGGGTGTTACATTATTTCCTAGTCAGTTTCTATCTATCGTCGTAACACAGTTCATGCATGGAGATGGAATTTCAATAGATTAGTTGAATTATATATCGTAGAGGAACGTACAATTTAATGAAGAATGCAGTCACAGAAACAATTTTACATATATTTAAGTACGTCTGAACCAGTGACAGCTATAGGTCTATGACATATCTTATCCATCGGATCACCAGTGGTTGTGATGCAAGAACAAAAACACATTCTGTTTATTTATATAAATACAATTCTCAATTGAAAACAACGTTCATAGATATAGGAAGATGTGGTGTGAGTGCCAATGAGACAACTCTCCATCCAAATAACAATTTAAAAAGTAAACCATTATAGGTTAAAGTACGGCCTTCAACACGGAGCCTTATCTCACACCGAACAACAAGCTATAAAGTCCCCAAAATTACTAGTGTAAAACCATTCAAACGGGAAAACCAACGGTCTAATCTATATAACCAAAACGAGAAACGAGAAATACGTATATATTATATAAACAAACGACAACTACTGTACATCAGATTCCTGACTTAGGACAGGTGAAAACATTTGCAGCGGGATTTAACGTTTTAATGGATTCAAACCTTCTCCCTTTTTCTGAAACAATAGCATAACATCACAACATAGAAAAACACACGATAAAATATCAATTGGCAGACTTAACTCAATCAAAAAACGTATGAATACACAATGAACGAATAAATTTGATCTGCGATATATGAATACAAATGCACAGTTAATTAAATATTAGAGACAAACATTCATGACCAAAAAGCTAACAAACAAATTCAAACAAAGCCATGGCAGGACATCACTGAGAAATATTCAACCAATCAAAATTCACTTAAGAAAAAAACCGGTTTTAAAAAAATAATTATAATCTTGAAGTTTATACAAATGTAGTAAGAATAAGTGAAAAATTTAAGATATTACAAATAATCAAAGCTAGTGTACAGACAAGATCCATATAAATAAAAAATAACAAAAAAGCATTATAAACTACGGAAGCGTATTAGCGCCACACATTTTTTTTTCCCTATGTTTGCGTTATAACGCAAACCTTTGCGTTATAACGCAAACCTTTGCGTTGTAACGCAAACATTTGCGTTACAACGCAAACCTTTGCGTTGTAACGCAAACCTTTGCGTTATAACGCAAACATTTTGCGTTATAACGCAAAGGCTTGCGTTATAACGCAAAATAGGGGAAAAAAATGTGTGGCGCTAATACGCTTCCGTAATAAACAGTATCAACAGGTCGAATTAACAAGAAAATACGATTTGAGAGTACTCGCAGTTACTGACAGCTAGTTGAAAGCCAAAACCAATTAATAATAAAAAATCATGCATCTATTGCATGCATCATACCTATATTGTTTTGGATAAACGCGATATTTATACGTGTGCATGCAAAACAAAAGGTGTAAATACAACACAAACAATATTTTCCAAACGACGAACAAATTTAAAGAGTACATTTCAACAAAAAGCATTTGAATAGCAGATCGAACAACGGATGTTCTAAACACTGTTAACTGCCATTGGCAAATGCCAAATAACTGATCACCCGATGTAACAATATATCTTAATTATTCATTTAATACCAAACAGAAAAAAATTGGGAATACTAGTAAGTAACCAACTTGACGCCCATAAACAGAAAACAGAATACTTGATAAAAAGATGATTTCAGAGTCAGAATGAGCAGCTGGACATTTGGTAGGTGGTATTTAAAGTGTTGCGCGAGTCCCATATTACATTACACGATTGTATTCCGTCATCCCGAGGAATGTTGGTATACAATGAGGTGACATCTAAAGTGAAGAAGTTTTTTTGTTTTTTTTTGTTTTTTTTTGTTTTTTATTTTTATTCAATTTCTCAACATATATATACAACAGATATATTACATATAACACAAAAATATCACAAGGCAATGTTTTTAAGTATAATCACATATATAATCAGCACAATAATTAGAAATTAAATGTTATTACACTTTCGGTTTCTTGTACCAGAATACTATTCTTTAAAAAGTGTTTCTCAAAAACATTTCTCATACATTTTGCAATCTAAAGTGAAGAAGTGTGTTAGTGACCTAATACACTATGAAACTAATAATATATTAACACATATGTATGAACTGTTAAATCTTGTAAAACGTAACTGATAACAAATAGTATAGGATACATAGTAAAGCTTTCGTCAATGAAATTGCAAAATGATAAGTTTTATCAAATTACGATAAGGAAAATCACATGATAGAAGGCTTGGTCAATTTCGAAATCTTCGTCATAATTTTGAAATTCTACCATTTTATATAAATATCATCAAATTAAAAGTGGGAGATAATACACCATGAAGTTATTAACATTGATAAGTGTGATAATTGCGATTCTTTTTCAGTTTATATTTGGTATTGATACCTTATCAAATAGCATAGGTAAATATGATTAATTTCCTTTCATTTTTAGAGTTTTGACAATATAAAATAAATATGAACAAATAAGGCACTACACAACTTAATCGCATTGTTTTATAGATACTTTAAACTATGATCTTGTTTATTATTTTATTTTCTTTTTTTTTCATAATAAGAATTGATAAGTATATCTTTATGACGCGTGAATCATTATTCTAACATCAAGGTACTGACATTTTATTGTTTGTGACCTCTGTAATTTTAAAACACACATGTATTATAATAGATAAAAGGTGTTGTAGGCTATACACGAATGAGACAGCAACCCAACGACGCAAAAACACAAACGACACTGCGTCTCTAATGTATGATTTGAAGTATCTTAGGCTTAACAAACAATTCAGTTACCTTTATTATTCTTGTCTTTTGTGCTGAAGACAAGATTGTTGTCGAAACTAGAAATGAACAAATGAGATTGCAAATACATGTTGTAAGGGCGTTGTACATAGTCTATGAATAACGTCATTAACGTTCACTTTATATATATAGGGTCAGATTATTCCTGTTTTTCTGGATACCATCATTGTAGCGGAACAATATGGTGTTGCAAAGATGGATATGTATGTACAGGGACTGCAACCTGTCTCAGTATCGCGTGAGTATCTCTGTCCTATGTATGTACGGGTATCGCAACCTGTTTCAGCATCGGGTGAGTATCTCTGTCCTGAAGATTAAATATGTATGTACAGGGACCAAAACCTCTCTCAGTATCGGGTGAGTATCTCTGTCATGAAGCTTAAATATGTGTGTACAGGGACCGAAACCTCTCTCAATATCGGGTGAGTATCTGTCATGAAGCTTAAATATGTATGTACAGGGACCGCAACCTGTCTCAGTATCAGGTGAGTATCTCGAGATCTGTCCTATGTATGTACAGGGACAGCAGCCTGTCTCAGTATCGGGTGAGTATCTCTGTCCTATATATGTACAGGGACCGCAACCTGTCTCAGTATCGGGTGAGTATCTCTGTCCTATGTATATACAGGGACAGCAGCCTGTCTCAGTCTCGGATGAGTATCTCTGTCCTATGTATGTACAGGAACAGCAACCTGTCTCAGTATCGGGTGAGTATCTCTGTCCTATGTATGTACAGGGACCGCAACCTGTCTCAGTATCGGGGTAGTATCTCTGTCCTATGTATGTACAGGGACTGCAACCTGTCTAAATATCGGGTGAGTATCTCTGTCCTATGTATGTACAGGGACCGCAACCTGTCTCAGTATCGGGTGAGTATCTATGTCCTATATATGTACAGTGACAGCAACCTGTCTCAGTATCGGGTGAGTTTCTCTGTCCTATGTATATCCAGGTACCGCAATCTGTCGCAGTATCGGGTGAGTATCTCTGTCCTATGTATGTACAGGAACAGCAACCTGTCTCAGTATCGGGTGAGTATCTCTGTCCTATGTATGTACAGGGACCGCAACCTGTCTCAGTATCGGGTGAGTATCTCTGTCCTATGTATGTACAGGGACCGCAACCTGTCTCAATATCGGGTGAGTATCTCTGTCATATGTATGTACAGGGACCGCAACCTGTCTCAGTATCGGGTGAGTATCCCTGTCCTATGTATGTATAGGGACCGCAACCTGTCTCAGTATCGGATGAGTATCTCTATCCTATGTATGTACAGGGACCGCAACCTGTCTCAATATCGGGTGAGTATCTCTGTCCTATGTATGTACAGGGACCGCAACCTGTCTCAGTATCGGGTGAGTATCTCTGTCCTATGTATGTACAGGGACCGAAACCTGTCTCAGTATCGGGTGAGTATCTCTGTCCTGTGTATGTACAGGGACCGCAATCTGTCTCAGTATCGGGTGAGTATCTATGTCCTATATAAGTACAGTGACAGCAACTTGTCTCAGTATCGGGTGAGTTTCTCTGTCCTATGTATTTCCAGGTTCCGCAATCTGTCTCAGTATCGGGTGAGTATCTCTGTCCTATGTATGTACAGGGACAGCAGCCTGTCTCAGTCTCGGATGAGTATCTCTGTCCTATGTATGTACAGGAACAGCAACCTGTCTCAGTATCGGGTGAGTATCTCTGTCCTATGTATGTACAGGGACCGCAACCTGTCTCAGTATCGGGGTAGTATCTCTGTCCTATGTATGTACAGGGACCGCAACCTGTCTCAATATCGGGTGAGTATCTCTGTCCTATGTATGTACAGGGACCGCAACCTGTCTCAGTATCGGGTGAGTATCTATGTCCTATATATGTACAGTGACAGCAACCTGTCTCAGTATCGGGTGAGTTTCTCTGTCCTATGTATATCCAGGTACCGCAATCTGTCTCAGTATCGGGTGAGTATCTCTGTCCTATGTATGTACAGGAACAGCAACCTGTCTCAGTATCGGGTGAGTATCTCTGTCCTATGTATGTACAGGGACCGCAACCTGTCTCAGTATCGGGTGAGTATCTCTGTCCTATGTATGTACAGGGACCGCAACCTGTCTCAATATCGGGTGAGTATCTCTGTCATATGTATGTACAGGGACCGCAACCTGTCTCAGTATCGGGTGAGTATCCCTGTCCTATGTATGTATAGGGACCGCAACCTGTCTCAGTATCGGATGAGTATCTCTATCCTATGTATGTACAGGGACCGCAACCTGTCTCAATATCGGGTGAGTATCTCTGTCCTATGTATGTACAGGGACCGCAACCTGTCTCAGTATCGGGTGAGTATCTCTGTCCTATATATGTACAGGGACCGAAACCTGTCTCAGTATCGGGTGAGTATCTCTGTCCTGTGTATGTACAGGGACCGCAATCTGTCTCAGTATCGGGTGAGTATCTATGTCCTATATAAGTACAGTGACAGCAACTTGTCTCAGTATCGGGTGAGTTTCTCTGTCCTATGTATTTCCAGGTTCCGCAATCTGTCTCAGTATCGGGTGAGTATCTCTGTCCTATGTATGTACAGGGACCGCAACCTGTCTCAGTATCGGGTGAGTTTCTCTGTCCTATGTATGTACAGGGACCGCAACCTGTCTCAGTATCGGGTGAGTATCTCTGTCCTATGTATGTACAGGGACCGCAACCTGTCTCAATATCGGGTGAGTATCTATGTCCTATATAAGTACAGTGACAGCAACCTGTCTCAGTATCGGGTGAGTTTCTCTGTCCTATGTATTTCCAGGTACCGCAATCTGTCTCAGTATCGGGTGAGTACCTCTGTCCTATGTATGTACAGGGACCGCAACCTGTCTCAGTATCGGGTGAGTTTCTCTGTCCTATGTATGTACAGGGACCGCAACCTGTCTCAGTATCGGGTGAGTATCTCTGTCCTATGTATGTACAGGGACCGCAACCTGTCTCAGTATCGGGTGAGTATCTCTGTCCTATGTATGTACAGGGACCGCGACCTGTCTCAGTATCGGGTGAGTATCTCTGTCTTATGTATGTACAGGGACCGCAACCTGTCTCAGTATCGGGTGAGTATCTCTGTTCTATGTATGTACAGGGACCGAAACCTGTCTCAGTATCGGGTGAGTATCTCTGTCCTATATAAGTACAGTGACAGCAACCTGTCTCAGTATCGGATGAGTATCTCTGTCCTATGTATGTACAGGAACAGCAACCTGTCTCAGTATCGGGTGAGTATCTCTGTCCTATGTATGTACAGGGACCGCAACCTGTCTCAGTATCGGGTGAGTATCTCTGTCTTATGTATGTACAGGGACCGCAACCTGTCTCAATATCGGGTGAGTATCTCCGTCATATGTATGTACAGGGACCGCAACCTGTCTCAGTATCGGGTGAGTATCCCTGTCCTATGTATGTATAGGGACCGCAACCTGTCTCAGTATCGGATGAGTATCTCTATCCTATGTATGTACAGGGACCGCAACATGTCTCAATATCGGGTGAGTATCTCTGTCCTATGTATGTACAGGGACCGCAACCTGTCTCAGTATTGGGTGAGTATCTCTGTCCTATGTATGTACAGGGACCGAAACCTGTCTCAGTATCGGATGAGTATCTCTGTCCTGTGTATGTACAGGGACCGCAATCTGTCTCAGTATCGGGTGAGTATCTATGTCCTATATAAGTACAGTGACAGCAACTTGTCTCAGTATCGGGTGAGTTTCTCTGTCCTATGTATTTCCAGGTTCCGCAATCTGTCTCAGTATCGGGTGAGTATCTCTGTCCTATGTATGTACAGGGACCGCAACCTGTCTCAGTATCGGGTGAGTTTCTCTGTCCTATGTATGTACAGGGACCGCAACCTGTCTCAGTATCGGGTGAGTATCTCTGTCCTATGTATGTACAGGGACCGCAACCTGTCTCAATATCGGGTGAGTATCTATGTCCTATATAAGTACAGTGACAGCAACCTGTCTCAGTATCGGGTGAGTTTCTCTGTCCTATGTATTTCCAGGTACCGCAATCTGTCTCAGTATCGGGTGAGTATCTCTGTCCTATGTATGTACAGGGACCGCAACCTGTCTCAGTATCGGGTGAGTTTCTCTGTCCTATGTATTTCCAGGTACCGCAATCTGTCTCAGTATCGGGTGAGTATCTCTGTCCTATGTATGTACAGGGACCGCAACCTGTCTCAGTATCGGGTGAGTATCTCTGTCCTATGTATGTACAGGGACCGCAACCTGTCTCAGTATCGGGTGAGTATCTCTGTCTTATGTATGTACAGGGACCGCAACCTGTCTCAGTATCGGGTGAGTATCTCTGTCCTATGTATGTACAGGGACCGAAACCTGTCTCAGTATCGGGTGAGTATCTCTGTCCTATATAAGTACAGTGACAGCAACCTGTCTCAGTATCGGATGAGTATCTCTGTCCTATGTATGTACAGGGACCGCAACCTGTCTCAGTCTCGCGTGAGTTTCTCTGTCCTGAAGCTTAGTTGGTGAGGTCTTTAAAACTTAGAAATCTTAAAAAACTAGTAATTCAGAATTTTATGTTATCTTGCTTAAGGAGGCTCGAGGGTATACAAATTTCAGAAATAAATAATATTTGTTTTTAATGACAAATTTTATTTATCGCCTTTTGTAGTTGTTACTAACTTTATCATATGGTACAAAAAACATTCAAAACAAATTAATTAGCGTTGGCCCCAGATGACTTTTAAATGTAAACATCATTGAAAAAGTTCCAAATTATCTCCCTTTGGTGGAAAAATGCCATGTTTTGGCTTTAAATTGAAATATCTATTTTAACTCATTGGTGCACGACATATATTTTTTAATATAAATTCGATATGTGCTTTTCTTAAAAACTAAATCATTGTAAATTTGATAAATTTTTGTAATAAATTTCTTTTTTCATTTCGGTATTACTGTTACGAATTTGCAGTTTAAGAAGGTTATAATAGTTCTACAGTTATATATTTTCCGATATCTCTATTAGTTTCCCATATCATCCGTTTTACTTTATCGTTGAAATCTGTATCTAAAATTATCCCTTTATCCTTGGTTGCTATCAGACGCTTTACCTGTACAGTTGTTACTAGGGTGCTCTCTTCGAGGTCCGCGTTCGAAGTATAAATAGTGGGTAGCTATCCAGTGTAAATTGTACCGACCTTGCAAGGGCTGTATAGCCAGTCAAGGTCGTTAAAAACTTCCATTTGTTGTGTTAATTGTTTACCGACCGTGCAAGGGCTGTATATATATAGCCAGTCAAGGTCGTTAAAAACTTCCATTTGTTGTGTCAATTGTCATTCTTATCACAGACGTCGTAAGAAGAAGATTAGAAAAAGGTTGGACCGTTAATATTTAAAGACGAGTAGCAGGAGTGTTTGAAACCTGTTGAGAAGATATAAATAGTTTCGGTACCGTAGAAGTTGTATAATCAGGGTTAGTGCTAAGGTTTTGCGTTCCACATCTCACACTATTGCAGTGAGTGTTTGCTGTTAAACCATACCTTAGTGCTACCCTGTTCCAACAGTTTTATAAATATATTTTAATAAAGTTTCATACGTCGAAAGTTTACAACAGTTTGAATAGTTTTCATACGTTCGTTTTATTCAGGTTCCAAAAAATTAGGTTTCAGGCAATAGTTCCAAACCGTCTGACCCGTTTCACACATTTAGGTTCCAGACAGGTTCCAAACATTTAGGTTCCAGACAAGTTTCACACATTCAGGTTCCAGACAATAGTTCCAAACCGTCTGACCCGTTTCACACATTTAGGTTCCAGACAGGTTCCAAACATTTAGGTTCCAGACAAGTTTCACACATTTAGGTTCCAGACAATAGTTCCAAACCGTCTGACCCGTTTCACACATTTAGGTTCCAGACAGGTTCCAAACATTTAGGTTCCAGACAAGTTTCACACATTTAAGTCCCAGACAAGTTTTATACATTTAGGTTCCAGACTTTAGTTTAAAACAGTTGGTTTACTAGTAAACAGTATAGGACAGAAAGGGTTTTAAACAGTTTTAATTCAACACGTTCGGGTTAGGTTGATAGGTGTTGAAAATCGTTTTATGTAGTAAAGTATTTGTTTCATATTTGATAGTGATAGGGTAAACTTTTTATTGACTTTAGTACTTTTGAATTGCTTTTCAAATCCCAGGAAACTGGTACGAACCCGAGGATAAAAACATCTAAACGTCCCCGCCCGGTTACACGTTACATTACCTTTATTTCTCCAATTAGTTCAACAGAAAAAAAACATTTTTACAAAGATGTATGCTTTCTTTCGATGGCAGATTGTGAACGCAAATGAACGATGACCCCATTTTTTATTTTATTTTTCTATTAACTATAATATAAAGTTCATTTATACCAAAAATATAGTGAAATCCTACATAAATGATTTAGACCCGCGAACCCAAGTTAAGGGGAAATTCTGAAATCTTCTTCCTGTTTCCTATTGCGCTATATCGTATGCATGGACGACTACATTCCTCAGTATTGTGACAGATTCTTTTTTATGCACACATTCCCAATACTGTCCTATCATGCCTATAGCGAATAACTGAAACATTTAATAATACACCTTAACGCTAATCCCGGCTGACCTGGCCGCTTGAACTTTTGACGCATACAACAATCACTTTTTCATTTTGGCGTTAGACATTTTATTTGATGACGTCAACATTTAACGTTAACCTGTGTGGTATCCATCCAGCAATGACGGACAAATAACGATAAGGTGTATTTTTGTGAATGGTGTTCTGCAATGACCACGTGGTATATTTCTATCCTACACAATATAATGTAATTTTGATGTCGTTCCATAAAAGGTGCAGACCATTTTGTACTGTGATTCTTATGCTGTTCTATAAAATATGAAGGCCATTTTGTACTATGATTGTGATGCCGTTCAATAAAAAGTGTAACTTATTCATCAAATAACACACTTGCAAATTAAGTTAAGAGTGTCAATTTTCTTCCGATAATTTGGTGGCTATAAGGCGGCAACCATTTGATTTTCTGAGGGGGGGGGGGGGGGGGTCTATGGATTTTTTTTCTGGACAAACTTTTTTGTTCGACAGCGGCGAAAGACAATCTATTTTTTTGGCGACAAGTTGAAAACGTTTTTTTCTCTTTCAATTTTAGCATTACATATAGTGGCAGCTGAGGGTGAAACAAGCATTTTTTTCTCAGAATCAAAAACAACTTATTTTTTTCTCCAAACTGGAAACAAACTCTTTCTTCCAAAAAAACAAAAGTTTGTCCAGAAAATAAAATACATAGACAGCCCCCACCCCCCCCCCCCCCCCCCCCCCGAAAATCAAATGGTTGCTGCCTAAATTGGTGTGTCTGAAACCCATTTATATATAGTCGCACTCCACAGTAAGGAAATAAAATTTAAATGCATGAAAAAATTGTTTAATCAATAATTCTACTATTACTGGGTTACTGACAAATGTTCGTGTCATTCATGTGCATATGTAAACCGTATCTTCCATAGATAGATTTTCAAAAGTTAAAATGGTGAAATATAATTCTTTTTATTGTGTATCCATGACAGCATTCTGCATTTATTTATTATAACATATTTCAAAATGCGCATAAAAATGTCACATATTCCTCAAAATTTGGATCAACCTAGAATTTCGGTAATGCCTTTGAGCGATACCTTTTCTGAAACTGTTGACATTTTACCAAATGGTCAAATAACAAATAGTTGTGGCTCGCCTCATTTTAGTTTTGTGTTAAAGTTAATCTTAAAGTTTGTGCGACAAAAAGTTGTAGACAAGCTTTACAATAATTGTCGAACAAGCCTATAAGAATACTTTCCACAATATTATTGTTCCTACACAACCAACTATTAAGGCTATTTAAATCCTAGCTTTTAAAAAAGTAATTATATTGCACACTAACGCTCATACTGGTATATGAAAAATCCACAGGGACAAACAGGGCCAAAACGAGAAACTACACACTAGTTAGTACATGCTTTTAAATATCGATTTTTTAATTACTTCATTGGTTTCACTTTTCATGAAGTGGTTTCATGACAAAACAATATCAAATAAGAAAAAAATCGTCGTATAATGACTTATTTAAAGAGGTTTGTATATCCATATTATGAGTACCATAGTCAATTTGGTTTGATTTTTATTACAGAGCCATTGTTGGTATATCAATAGGTTGCTTGGTTAGCTTTGGAGTCTTTGTTGCCTTGATTTGTGTGTGCTACTGCAGATCTAGAGGTAAATTATCTTTTAATAATTTCAAAACTTTAACTGTTACAGTATACAAATCGCCAGAAACTACAACAATACGTACTTAAGACAATGTTTGAAAAACATTTAGTTATAAACGTGTTTCTCTATTTTGGTAGTAATAAAATTTAGTTGTTTGTTCAACTATTTCATTCATTTGAGCTACCGACACTTGAGGGGAGAGTATTCCATTCATTTGAGTTACCGAGACGAAAGGGGGAATATTTCATTTATTTGAGTTACCGATACGACCTGTGGAATATTTCATTCGTTTGAGTTTCCGAGACGAAAAGGGGCATATTTCATTCATTTGAGTTACCGACACTAAAGGGAATAATATTCCATTCATTTGAGTTACCCAAACGAAAAATGAATATTTCATTCATTTGAGTTACCGAGACCAAAGGGGGAATATTTCATTCATTTGAATTACCGAGACAAAAAGGGGCATATTTCATTCATTTGAGTTACCGAGACAAAAGGGGGAATATTCCTTCGCCGTAAACTGTTTCTTAGTATTTGCATGTTTCAAATTCATAAATATCCTTTTGACTTGATATTTTTACAATACGTTGTCGCTGGTTTAAGGATCCTTTTTGTTTTCTTTAATATTGCTTAATAAGAAATGGACGTCACTCTAAACTCAGAATATACAAATAAAGAAAAATTTAAAAGACAAAATAGCGAACAAGACTTACAGATATAAAGGCTAGAGGTTCCTGACTTGTGACATGTGTGGCGGGGTTAACCATTTTTGTTCGTATAAAAATGTGAAAAACGAGTTACTGTAATTGCGTTTATTATGCTATTTCTGGAAGAGAACCTATGTCACACATACCTTTTTGTCTCATGTTTCAGTTCTTCAAAATAAAGGTACAAACAAATTCATGCAACGAACAGCATAACATTATAAAACAAAAACTAGGCAATGAGAAAAAGATAACAAAATTTGTCAAAATATTTATTTCTTATATATGATTCTGTCTTACAGGACGCAGAGCAAACACTAATGGAACAGTGATGCAGCCACAAGGTGCCTCAGTTGGACAACAAGGGTATCCACAAACAGCTTATCCACAGGCCAATTACAATGCACCTCCTAAATAAACATTATGACAAAGAAGGCTACTACATATATATACATATATATAAACATTTAGTTTTATAGATTGTACTTCACCATGATATATATTTATATAGTTTTATAAGTTTATAGATTGTGCATCACCATGTTATATACCATTAAACATTTACATCGACGGAGTTTGTTTATAGTTTTATAAGGCGATAATCAGCCTATCAAAATACAATATCTTAGACCGGAAACCAGTGATTAGGATTATATACAGAAATAGTTTGGAAAAAACAGGTTCATTTGTGCCATTTGGACTCATTCTTCTTTAATTTTTGATTTTTCAACAAAAGTATGTGTCAAAGAGGACTATTCGTTTTTATACGCCTGTCTAAGTCCGTCTAAAACGGGACGTATTATGGTATGCAATGTCCGTCGTACCGTTCGTCGTCCAATAGTTCGTCCAATTATTACTAAAAAAGCTTCCACCAAATTTTTAAAACTTTGTTGAACTGTATATATTAATTGACGTAAGCTCTCTTTCGAATTTTATAAATTTCAGATTTTTCGTTTCCATGTTATAGTTTTATCCTTTTAAAAAAGGGAATTTTCCAGTTTTCGGACAATACCTAAAAAGAGCTTCCATCAACTTTAATGACACATTGGTGGATTGTTTATATCTTTTGAAGTTTGCTCCATTTCGATTTTTATAAATTTCAGATTTTCACGTTTCCGTGTTATGAATATTTATGCTGAAAAAAGGGGGATTTTTCCAGTTTTCGGACTATCACTCATAAACGCTTTCACAAAATTTTATGAAACTTTGGTGAAATGTTTATATCTGTTGACTTAAGCTACCTTTCAATTTTTATAAATTTCAGATTTTACGGTGTCCTCATAGTAGATACATGACAGTCCCTGTAAATGACTATTTGTATATTGTTTTTTTCGGTTTTTTTTTAGATTGTGTATTTTGATACCTGTTACCATTAAAGTTATATATTTTATTATAATTTTTCTTTCTAATGCGATATATATAGATATTAACCCTATATCGACGGTATTATGATATGTTCTACTCGAGACAATTACTGCAACAGTTCTCAAATTGCCACGAGTACCCGCGTTGGAATTATTCAGCTAGAGTAACAGTGTGGGATTGTGTATTATTTATGATTTGACATTATACACATCTTTCAGAATAGGTATATGTATTAAGGTATATTTAACAAAAAGTTCATAGTATGTATCAACAAATTGAGAACTAAATGAAAAAAGTAAAATATACGAAAACGCCGCGATGAGACGTCCAAAAAAGTCGTCTTTAAAAATGAGCAAATAAAATATGTTATAACATCGATGTCTTAAAAAAATGAATTGTAAGCATGGAGTAATTTCTAATTGTTCCATTTTTTTTTTAAGAAATAAAACAAAATATCTATAATTGTTCGAATTTAAAGGGTGTGAATATCAGCATTGATACAATTTGGCAACTCCTGGTTGTAGAATCAGGGATCGTTTAGAGATTGGTTCAAACTCAAGTTTATGATAAATAAGTATACATAAACAAAACTAACATAAATAAAAGTATGTGAACAAACTGTCAAAGTAGGTGCGATTTGGGTACCTCCACGTTAAATGTCCAGATTAAACATTTTCAAATGCAACACATTCTTTACTATGAATGGGAATAAAACGCATACAATATCAGCAGACGACAGAAATGTAAGACAGAAAACACATTCTTTTCTATGAATGGGAATAAAACGCATACAATATCAGCAGACGACAGAAATGTAAGACAGACAACACATTCTTTTCTATGAATGGGAATAAAACGCATACAATATCAGCAGACGATGGGAATAAAACGCATACTATATCAGCAGACGACAGAAATGTAAGACGGACAACGCATTCTTTTCTATGAATGGGAATAAAACGCATACAATATCAGCAGACGACAGAAATGTAAGACAGAAAACACATTCTTTTCTATGAATGGGAATAAAACGCATACAATATCAGCAGACGACAGAAATGTAAGACAGACAACACATTCTTTTCTATGAATGGGAATAAAACGCATACAATATCAGCAGACGATGGGAATAAAACGCATACTATATCAGCAGACGACAGAAATGTAAGACGGACAACGCATTCTTTTCTATGAATGGGAATAAAACGCATACAATATCAGCAGACGACAGAAATGTAAGACAGACAACACATTCTTTTCTATGAATGGGAATAAAACGTATACAATCTCAGCAGACGACAGAAATGTAAGACAGACAACACATTCTTTTCTATGAATGGGAATAAAACGCATACAATATCAGCAGACGACAGAAATGTAAGAAGGACAACACATGACTTTCTATGGAAGGGGAATAAAACGCATACAATATCAGCAGACGACAGAAATGTAACAAAGGACAACACATGACTTTTTACTGATAAGCATACAATTTATTACGAACAAATATAAAACAAAATAATCTATCGCGTTCAAATCCCCAATCGAACAAAAGGTCATCCATTCCTAAACGTGTACAGCAAGCATACCAATCAATTGCTTGGTAAATAATCGATTTAATTGTGTAGCAAAGATCGTAAAGAATTAGCGTTCATCTTAGTATACACCATATTTTCAAATTACTTGATTGATAGAAAAAAAAAATACAATCACTGATATTTGTTCCTGTCTATGGATATATAGAGCTTGATGTACATTTATCCGTACTAGTACAAATGGTAGTTTGATTTAGATAACAACTTGGAACGGATCCTACTAAAATGAGGTGGTTACTTACTGGATGGGTGAAGTACATTGTGTACATCAGTGTACCCATGGCCATTTTACTTCAGTGTATAGGTAAAATTAATGGTAAGAAAAAAGCTTTCTGAATATAATTTTAACTCTACAGTTCATCTTCACTGTCAACATTATTGTGTCAATTATAAAAATCATTGTAATAAATTACTTTGCTCTTCATGGGCCCTTTAATTGGAATAAAAAATATCTTATCTTATCGTATCTTCATTTTGTATTTAAAATTCATATTGCTAAAACTGTTTTATATTTGAAAATACAGAAATGTTATAAAGTAACTCACATTCCATCATACACATGATACATAATCGATAAATCTAGACTGTCCTCAGGGAAATTTGGATTATTATCTGAACAATATTGTCTGTGTTCGCTGTATTGTAATGCTTTATATACTGTTAGTATTGTTTTGTTCTACTATTCACATTTTCGCTGACACATCTAATACATGTATTATCATATAGTTACTTGATTACATTTAAAAAAAGAGGAGTACAACTATTCCATGGTTACTATGTCTCGGAGATTCTTTATGAATTATTTATTAGCAGATCCCATTTTCCATAATTGTGAAGCTAATAGCTTCCTTGAACATTTAGTATTTGTAATATACTGACATGTTTGGTCGGACAGTTGATCACTGTTTATGTTGCTGTAGAAAAAAATCTTTAAAAATCATACCAAATTACGACGTTCCTTAATGATCACCTTGGAATCATACGATAAAAAATATCGTAAACTATACTGAAATCTTAATGAATTAAAAGTCAGAGTATTTTTCAAATAATAAGTAGTTAATAAAGAATACTATATGGTAACAAGTTTTGACTTCGATTTTATAATCCCCAGATAAAAAAAAAGGATTGATGCCCTCGACAATATCATGACATCGACTTATTCCATCGGCACGCCACGGTATGGAGTCAATGAGTTTTTACGTGATCAGTAACATTAAGTTATAATTTTGCTTTTGTAGCTTTGGATTACTTCTGTTATGTCGGATACCACCACTGTAGTGGTTCACAATGGTGTTGTCCAAATGGATATGTATGTACTGGTACTCAACTGTGTCTTACTGTAGGGTAAGTGTCTCTTTGATGGCTATGCTTGTACTGGTACTCAAATGTGTATTACTGTAGGGTAAGTGTCTCTTTGATGGCTATGCTTGTACTGGTGCACAATTGTGTCTTACTGTAGGGTGAGTGTCTCTTTAATGGCTATGCATGTACTGGTGCTCAATTGTGTCTTACTGTAGGGTGAGTGTCTCTTTGATGGCTATGCTTGTACTGGTACTCAAATGTGTCTTACTGTAGGATAAGTGTCTCTTTGATGGCTATGTATGTACTGGTGCTCAATTGTGTCTTACTGTAGGATAAGTGTCTCTTTGATGTCTATGTATGTACTGGTGCTCAATTGTGTCTTACTGTAGGGTGAGTGTCTCTTTGATAGCTATGCTTGTACTGGTGCTCAATTGTGTCTTACTGTAGGGTGAGTGTCTCTTTGATGGCTATGCTTGTACTGGTACTCAACTGTGTCTTACTGTAGGGTAAGTGTCTCTTTGATGAATATGCTTGTACTTGTACTCAAATGTGTCTTACTGTAGGGTGAGTGTCTCTATGTTGGCTATGTATGTACTGGTACTCAATTGTGTCTTACTGTAGGGTGAGTGTCTCTTTGTTGGCTATGTATGTACTGGTGCTCAATTGTGTCTTACTGTAGGGTGAGTGTCTCTTTGATGGCTATGCTTGTACTGGTACTCAAATGTGTCTTACTGTAGGATAAGTGTCTCTTTGATGGCTATGCATGTACTGGTGCTCAATTGTGTCTTACTGTAGGGTGAGTGTCTCTTTGATAGCTATGTTTGTACTGGTACTCAATTGTGTCTTCCCATAAGGTAATTGTATCACTGACAGCTATGTATGTACTTCTACTCAATTGTGACTTACTGTAGGGTAAGTATCTCTTTGATAGCTATGTATTTACTGGTACTCAATTGTGTCTTACTGTAGGGTGAGTGTCTCTGTGTTGGCTATGATGTACTGGTACTCAATTGTGTCTTACTGTAGGGTGAGTGTGTCTTTGATGGCTATGCTTGTACTGGTGCTCAAATGGGTCTTACTGTAGGGTAAGTGTCTCTCTGATGGCTATGCTTGTACTGGTGCTCAATTGTGTCTTACTGTAGGGTAAGTGTCTCTTTGATAGCTATGCTTGTACTGGTACTCAATTGTGTCTAACTGTAGTGTTAGTGTATCTTTGACAGCTACGTATGTACTGGAACTCAATTGTGTCTAAATGTAGGGTAAGTGTCTCCTTGACGGCTACGTATGTACTGGAACTCAATTGTGGCTAACTGTAGGATTAGTGTCTCCTTGACAGCTACGTATGTACTGAAACTCAATTGTGTCTAACTGTAGGGAAAGTTTCTCCTTGACGGCTACGTATGTACTGGAACTCAATTGTGTCTAACTGTAGGGTAAGTGTCTCCTTGACGGCTACGTATGAACTGGAACTCAATTGTGTCTAACTGTAAGGTAAGTGTCTCCTTAGCGGCTAGGTATGTACTGGAACTCAATTGTGTCTAACTGTAGAGTAAGTGTCTCCTTGACGGCTACGTATGTACTGGAACTCAATTGTGTCTAACTGTAGGGTAAGTATCTCCTTGGCGGCTAGGTATGTACTGGAACTCAATTGTGTACAACTGTAGGGTAAGTGTCTCCTTGACGGCTACGTATGTACTGGACCTCAATTGTGTCTAACTGTAGGGTAAGTGTCTATTTGACGCCCATTTATGTCCTGGTACTCAATTGAATCTTACTATAGAGTACGTGTTACTTTTGCGGCTAAGTGAGTACTTAAACTCAATTGCGTTTTAAGTTAGGGGTAAGTTTCTTTGACGGCTTTGAATATATACTTGTTTTCAATTGTGTTTTTTATGTAGGATTTAGTGTTTCTTTGGCGATAATTCATGATCCAGAACTTATAAAGGTATCACTCAGTCTGTTTGGTCAGTGTCATTTGCTTTTCTGCGTTAGACACACTTTCATATGCAAAACCTTTAATCGTGCTTCATAGATTTGATCATACAGGTAAGCCAATAATAGTGTATGGCTCAGAAATATTGGGAGGTTTTTAAAGTTATTCGTGAAAGCCCCTGCAAATATAAGGAAACTAAGGAAACTCATAAAATAATAATGGAAACACTTAATATATAAATATAAAATTCTGCAAATTTGCATTCCCAATTGGTCGAATAAACGACCAATATGTATGTCAAATAAGAGTTAGGTGTCGTTATGTGTTTATTTACATGACGATATACACAATGTTTTAAAATGGTGATACCATACTTAAGGCAGCTTTTCATAAATACTGAAATATGCTTTACAATAATAAAAAATAAAGGTAAATTTTATAAAATAAAATATTGTCTACTGTACAAAATTCACAAATAATCGTACAAAAGATGACCATGACGATAGTATACATAATTGGTAAGTAGTTTGAAGTCAGCTTGTAACGAACTTTTTTACTTATCATTTCAGAGACAATGCCAATGTTGGTCAATAGATAAATTGATCACGTATTTATAATTTCAGAGCCATCATTGGAATTGTGATAGGAGTACTGTTCGGTGTGGGAGTTGTTATAGCAATTATCGTAGTATGCTGTCGTAGAGGTTTGTTATCACCAATAGTTTTCTAATATATATCTACATATCTATAAAAAAAATTGTGATTTGTGTGTTCATGCGCGACTCTCAATTGCATGAGTATAATATCACAGATGCTTGTTTTCACATACGAGTGTCTTAAGTGTATATCAATTGGTAATTACAATAAAAAAAATGATCTATATACATACTACTGCTTATAGACACACACTACATCATATATATATATATATATAGTATAATTTAAAGATGTTTGAACTATACTGCAAAGTATTCATACGAATCAGATAAGAAATAATAGCAAATATTTTTGCACACAATATAACTGTAACATAAGACATAATCATGATAATGGCATATATTTTGGCACAAAAAATTGCATTGTCAAAATAATATGTAAATATGTGCATGCATATGCGTGCTTGTTTGTGTGCGTGGTTTTTTTCTTGTGTGAAGTGGGGGTTGAAAAAAAAAAAGAAGATGTGGTATGATTGCAAATGAGACCACTCTCCACAAGATACACAAGTGACATAGAAATTAACAACTATAGGTCACCGTACGGCCTTCGACAATGAGCCTACCGCTTAATCAGCTATATACGGCCCCGATATACTAATGTAAAACAATTCAAACGAGAAAACTATAACGGCCTAGTTTATGTACAAAAAATGAACGAAAAACAAATATGTAACAAATAAACAAACGACAACCACTGAATTACAGGCTCCTGACTTGGGATAGGCATATACATAGAGAATGTGCGGGGTTAAACATGTTAGCGGGATCTTAACCTGGGTCAGTGATGTAACAATACACCATAAGAACGAACTGTAAAAATCAGTTGAAAAAGGCTTAACTCATCAGATGGATAAAAATAAAAAAAATACAAAATGGAAGTCTAAAAAAATTAGATTTGGCAAATTAAAATGAATGCTTATCAAAAATAAATCGTTATAACAAAATATATTACTGGTATCCTGTCCTTGTTTATCTTATGTTTGCTTTCTACACTGGTTTATTATGATAAGGCCGAAGATCTAACCAATGGCATATATATCATACTAGTCTTGTAGTTGTACTATACAATCAGTTCGTTCCGTGGTTTCTCGTTTGAATTGATTTGCATTTTGTCGTGTAAGGGCCAAAAATAACTATCTTTGTGCCAGGTTATGGTGGGGGAGTTTACTGATGATGAGGACAGTACGGTGATAGTTCGTTCAGTGGTTTCTCGTTTGAATTGATTTGCATTTTGTCGTGTAAGGGCCATAAATAACTATCTTTGTGCCAGGTTATGGTGGGGGAGTTTACTGATGATGAGGACCGTACGGTGATAGTTCGTTCAGTGGTTTCTCGTTTGAATTGATTTGCATTTTGTCGTGTAAGGGCCATAAATAACTATCTTTGTGCCAGGTTATGGTGGGGGAGTTTACTGATGATGAGGACCGTACGGTGATGCTAAAATCTTGGATGGATACCCGTCTCATTTGCAGACATGCTAAATCTCCTTATTTTTCTTATTGTCTCATTTAAATGAACGAAGGACGAAATTTCTCTGTAAGGGCTAGAATTTTAATGAGGGGGAAGGGGGGGGGCAGACATGTTTAGTTTCAGAATTGCGTCATACTTGTAGACAGAAACTATTACCACACCAAAATAACTTAAACGTTATAAAATTCAAAGTTTCAGTATGGTTTCTATGGTAACCATGCATCATCATGCCTATTTTCGTCCATTTTACATGGCAAAAATTACCTTGTTTTTGCCATTTTCTGTAATAAAATTTTCATTATACATAACTGATAGGGCAATTACACGGAAAACATTAAATTAATAAAAAAAAAATATTTCCTTACAATAAAAAAAAAAAAAATAGAATGTCACCCCTGTTCATTTGTTTTGAAATGTTAAATCTTTGATGAATTTCTAAGGCTAATACATAAAAATGCACCAAATCTTTTTAAAAAACTTTATCAATATGCTGTAAAAAAAAAAAAAACATATTGGGGTAAGAAGTATTTATAGTTAAACCTGAACATTAAAAAGCCCCCACTCAGTTGCAATATTAATTTGTCTGCACAAATCAAAGTATTTGGTTTTTTTTGTTGTTTTTTTTAAATTCAATTATTAACCAAAATGTTTAAAAAGGATAGGCAAATGAGATGCTATGAAAAGCAAAAGATTAATAAGGAATTTAAGATCAATTCTCCAAAAGTCAAGATCAGAGGTCAATTAAGGTAACACGATACCGAATGGCATATTTCCCGATTTCCAAACTTTTTGGCATACGCGTTCTTTGCACCGAGTTACATCGAAATATGTAATAAAAAATGGGGGTCACCATTTTTTTTTTCTTGGTATTTTCATTGGAAAACGTCGATTTGGGCGACAAATTTACTTAGGTATATCGGGGAAATGCCTGTTTTTCGGCTAACCTTTTTAGATTTTCCAATGGATGGCTATGTTCTTATATACGGAGAACAACAAAAAACTAACATAATATTCAGAATTACAAACTGAATTCATACATGTATAGAAAATCATATGTCACCATCCTTGTTTTTGAAATAAATGGCTTCAAAATTGATTGATACCCTTAGAATTTGACCGAAAACGTGTGACGTTATTGAATACAGAATGTAACGTTATTCTCCAGAGAAATGGAAAACACAAAATGTGTCGGGATCGGAAGGGTGTTTATTTTATTTTCGTTTCCCCTGTCAGGTTTCCGTAAATTTCCTAGTGATGAGATTCTACTGATATAATTTATTTCGTCCTACACATAGAAATTTCACTAACATGAATTTAACATTAATCTCGTCTGATTTTAACGAGCATATTAAATACCTTCATATTTTTGTAAAATTCGAGTGAAAATAACATAAAATGTTTTACGTGTGATTCATTTGAATTACAGAGTTTTTAACTCCATCTTTTATGACAATGGTGTTGTCATTGCTTCATCCATGTAGAAAAATAGTACTTTAAAAATTCGATTTAGTTGACAGTGATATAATTGCTCTGTTTTGGATGGTTGTTAAACGTTCAGTGGCAAATAGTTCATGCATGATAAATAAAATAACAAAACTCAAAGAAAAATTCAAAACTTTTCATGATTCTTGACTTGCTACGTACATTTGTATAGTGTACTTTGCGTGGTGTAAATGTGCGAGTTGCTTGCTAAGCAAGTCGGACAAACATTGCAAACTGTATGCAAAATTTCACTATTAGTTCAACAGTCTGGCATTTGTGGAAAATTATTTTATAAAACACATCTTGAGATTATATATGCATTCTTTATAAGTAAAACAAAGGGCATACGATACTGTTACAGGGGAGTAGTAGGGTTCTCAATCAACAAATTTTATCAATTTGCCTTAACGGAATAACATACGGCTATATTTTATATCATTGTAAAGAGGAGAACAAGCCTCATCGAAATAGCGTTGTCGTCGTTGTCTGCCGTGGTCACGTTTTTTTGTTAATCCGGGTCAAAGGTCAAAGCAATAAATCAAGAAAAATGCACAGTCACATTTAGATAGCTAGTTTCTCCTACATATATGCGTTTTGAGGAAAATTAAAACAACTGGTTGAGAGAAAAATATCTTTTGTATCTACCTTTAGAACTTATTTTATATTTGTATCGCCAAAAATGACTTTAAATTGACTTTTTTGCATATAGGGTGCAAATTTGAAATTTTCGAATAGCTGTTCAATAACAGTGACCTTGACTTATTTCAATTTCTAAATTTGATTTTTTTTTGTATTAAATTCGCTACAAGTACGATCTAAAGAAGTATTTTAGATCTTAACTTTAATCATTTGTCGGAAAAAAATGTGATTTTCACGTCTTTTGATAGTAATAGTAAGGTGTTCGTCAATTTCTAGGTAAAAATCAAATTTCTGTTATGATGTGTTAAAGAGTATATATAAAAGATTTGTTTCAAAATTAACATCACATTTTGCTTGAATATAAAGCTCTGTGTATAGCTTTGCATTACAGAAGTAAAAATAACTGCAAACAGAGAAAAAGGGGGAGGGGAAAAAGTTTTTAAAACAAAAACAGGTGATTAGAAACAGGTAAAACACAATATCCTACATATACAGATGACTTAATGAGCAACAATTGGCTATAATGTTTACAAGTATTCCAAAAATATAATAAGGGAGAAGGTTATGTTCAGCATTAATGTATTTTACAAACAATTGCAAACAAAATAGGCGTGAGAAACCAAAGAAACATTAAAAACTTATAAACTGAAGACAAGCAGACTTCAGCATGGCAAAAACACGAAAAAGAAAAACAAATGCAAATAGAAAATTATGATCGAGGCTAGTATTACCTACACTACATTCTATGGTCTCCTGTAGTTCCCCGGCCAACCTCAAAGAACATATGTAGATTTTTTAATTATTATAATTTTTTCACATATCTTTCCCCACTAGATAGATTATTACTATATTTCCCACGATTTCAAAATGGAGAAGATGTTTTATATATTGTTTAGAAAATATTATGGACTGCGTTACTTTCATTCGATTGCTAACAATGATTTATTTATAAGACAAATAAAGAAAAATGAAATCTTATACATGGTCATCTTCATCGTCATCAATGTGTCTAACTACAACCACACGAGTATTTACATTTTGATATATGTCATTTTCCTGACATGGGCATACATCTATACATGATAGATTTTGATCAAGGCAAATGAAACCCTTTGAAAACACAGAATTCCCCTTACAAGTAGAAACTAAATCTTGCCGAAATTCGGATGACATATGACCTCCGAGATAGAAAGGAACAAGTCATTGCCCATTTTGAAGAGGAGAATGCTAAGGTGTAGTTCTGCTACACGGGAAGACATCAAATTTACGTCTGGAGTGAAACTCTTATTACATATTGTTTAAAAGTAGATTCACAAGGAGGAAGTTTGACAAGGGAGAAATTTTAAATTGTAGCCAATTTTACTCTCAAATTGTTTAGATCACAGTGGTAAATTTTTAGTTTGACTTGAGATCATTCAACCTGACAACAAGATCTCGATCTGCATCTATAGGTTCAGCGAAGTCACAATAAGAAAGGTTTGACAAATCGGTAAAATCATCTGGGCTGTCCTTCAAGACTAAAAAACAGTGCGCTTACTGATCCTAAACAGGGTCCAATACGTTGTATTGCATCATGTTACAGCATGGTAGAGAGTTACAGATGGCAAACCCGAGACTTGTACATATTTCGTGGACAGGTATACAGTAGTTGTCAATTGTTTATGTAATTTATACGTGTTTCTCGTTTCTCGTTTTTTATATCGATTGGACCGTTGGTTTTCCCGTTTGAATGGTTTTACACTAGTAATGTTGTCGCTCTTTATAGCTGGTGTTCGGTTTGAGTCAAGGCTCCATGTTGAAGGCCGTACATTGACCTATAATGGTTTACCTTTTTTAGATTGTTATTTGTATGGAGAGTTGTCTCATTGGCACTCCCATCACATCTTCCCTATATCTATATAGATGCGAAAATATTGTATTCAAGTAATAGTGTCCGTTTGAAACCATAGCTCATGTGTATGCTGCATGGAGTGGATGTAAGGAACGCATAAGATTAGAACATCTTGTGACTTTGTTATTATCCTACCCTTGATTCCTTTCGGACCTATCTCTTTGTCTACATGAATAGCATGCATATGTAAAATCATGTGAGTATCTACTTCATCGGGCGTACAAAATAATTCTTAAAACCTAAATACTATTTCTGAGCTGATTTAGTGTCCTTTGAAGTGCTAGCTATAATATGACTTTCTCGTGTTTCATAGTAGCTGTTGATATACCATGATGCTGGACAATCGATTCCCCAAGAAATCTGATTAAGGCCTGCTGTATCTCACTGACTCAAAAAAAAAACTTTTTCCAGGCAGGAATTGACGACCTTCTATATGTTATGTCCTGAAACACTTTAACAGACGATCCAAAACTTCATTCAGCTTTAAAAAAAAACTTCAGTTGTGTCTGCTAGTGTAAGATTTGTAGCAAGAATGATGCTACAACATTTTGTAATCATCAGTACGAAAATGGTCTATTTCTGAAGCATCATGCAATAAACTCAAATATTTCCGTGCTCCCATAGCCTCGATAAAGCTTTTGTTTGTGCTTATTACTCGATTATTAATAAGCAATTCAGTAAAGGAACCTTGACGTATAACACACTTATCCCATTTATTCTTACTTCGCATATGGTTTGATTAGCTTAGTTTAACAGGACTGTAAATGTGTGCCATATTCCGGGTCCGAAACGTGATCGAAGGATTTGATTTGTATATTACAATTATAACAAATCTATCAATAAAAAAAACCAATTAAAGTTATGAAAACCAACAAAAATTATTTCCAATTACAAAACAACGATCTTCAAACTAACTGGAATATTCCAAATATACAATTTGACCTTACGACAAGCAAAAAATAGAAATGAAGTTAGTGAAAATTGTCCTAGTTAATGACCTGGTAGTGTAAGCTACAAAACGATTAACGGCACGAGAAAAGGCGTGTTTGAAACAAGGCAGAATTATCACTAAATTTGTGTTTTTAAATTGCTACTTTCTTCTCACCGATTAACATTACACAAAAGATATTTGGCACACATATGGACCATGTGTTATTGATGTAATCAGAGTAAAAATCCCGTGAAAGTAACACGTAATAAATTTTCTTTTGTTCAAAATGTGGTAAATTTCAGCTAAAAAAATAGCCATACTAAAATCATGAAATACTTATTTTTGAATAATATAATTCTTTTCAGCTTTCATTATATGATAAATTTAATTTTTAAGCTAAATGACGAGTATCATTTGAACAAATAACAAAGAAAGCAATAATTTTATTTTTCGTGTTGAAGATGGTCTGTATGATGAGGTATCTGTGGGTACCCAAAGAAACCACAAAATTTTTAAAAACGTGACCACGTGAGCATACGACGACATTCATGATTAAAAAATATAATGATTTTCCAATCGTTTGCATATAAATATAGCCGTATGTTATCCGTTAACTTAAACTCGTTAACTAGACGTCTTTTTCGATTCTGGGCACCCTACTAGAGGTATTTACGTTGCTAACGTAAAGTGTTATTTTCGCGACGTCAAACTGTGACAAGGGAAAAGATGCATTTTTCGACTGATTTTTATCATTCAAAATGATTTAATTTGAAAACGAGTACATGGACCCCTATTTTTCAAAACAGCAATTTGTTTCATTTTGCAGGGAGATTATGTGACCTATATTTTATAAAACTGTAAATAGAGGATTTTTTTTCATTTTGATAAACATGCATAAAAAAATGACGTATTTTCCTCAATTCATGAACATTTGATAAATATGAGTTATTTCTGAATAAAAAATGCATATTTTTTTAGGATACTTATAAAATTCGGAAATTACCGATTACTTAACAAAAAACAATTTATGTTTATCTTTTATAACAAAAAAGTTATTTCTTTCTTTCGAAAAAGAAATAACGGCCACAAATCTGAATTTTGAGCAATTATACAAAATTTCTACCTCATTTTACTCAAAAAGTAGCACATGAAGGTATATTTTTTTATTATATAATTGATTAAATCAGGTGAAAAAAGCCTATATGCAAATTTTCACGAACTTGTAAATACAGGATCAAAACTGTATCGTATGCCCTTAATGTAATTTGAAATAGTATACATTTACATGAACATTGTTTATTGCTATAAAGAAAGAAATCCAAATCAGACTTGCCAGATGTAAAAAATCTAGTTCGAAGGTTAATTCAAAATTTAAAAAACTAGAAAAAAATACTCCTGATATGTTTACACTTTCTTCATCCTACCTCCAATTAATAGGATAATATTCTGTCAAGGATAACTTTAGAGACATTATATTTTAGTTTTTTTTATTAATCAAGCTGGTCAAATACTAAGGTCAAGGGATAAGGTGATATTGCATATCAAAAGTCATAGAAAAAGTATAATTTAGGTTGTTTCAGAAAACTTAGGTCATAGAAACAGTACTGTTAAGGGAATTCCAGGGCTTTGAAGATACGACTTGGTTCATAGAAACAGTATCATTTAGGTACTTTCATAAAACATTTCTATACTCGATTGCTGATACGAAATACAAGAAAGTCTTTTTTCTCTTTAAAAACTAAATTGAAAAATTCAAATACTTGTATACGATAGCGTCTGCGATACATGTGTATTTTTTCTACCACAGGGAGGTCGAGCCCACATCAAACACAGAGTGGTGTTGTAATGATGTCACCAGAACAGCAAGGATTTAATCATACAACCTATTCACAGACAGCATATCCACCCTCAGGATATCAACAGACAACCTATTCACAGGCAGCAAATCCACCCACAGTGTATCAACAGACAGGATATTCACAGGCAGCATATCCACAAACAGGGTATCAACAAGAAAGCATACCTCTTAAATCCTAGTTATAAAGGGAGATAATTATGCTGTGGTCAGTTTGTAACAGTAATTGGGTACATTCAATTGATTAAAATTTTAAAGGAATATAGACTAGACAGGCAAATGTTTTCACTGAACCTTCTTTTTTGGATCAATAATTTACTTTGAAGCACGGATATTCATATGTTTAATTTCTACTGGTATTTTTCCTTCTTTCAGAATTCATTATCTAATTTTTTTTTTATCAATCTGTAATATTATTAAATATACATGGTATTTATATGCAATCTTAATGTATGCAGTCAATTTCGTTTTTGTTAAATAATCTTATATACCTCTTTGACTTAACTTACTTAATCCTCTTCGTTCCTTGTGGAACATAAGGTTTCCACAGTCGCATTCCACCTTACTCTATTTTGGGCTATTCTTTTTGCTTTGCACCAAGTATATCCAATTTCCGCCAGCTCCTTGTGCCTTGCTCTTCTCCAGCTGTGAAATGGTCTTCCCGGTCTCCGATGTCCTTGGGGGTTCCATTCTAATACAGCCTACTTATTTCCTCAAAGTTTCTCCAGTGCATTGCAAAGGTCTCCTCTTTAGTTGTTTAATTGCTGGATCCTTGTTAATTATTTCCCATGAACATTTGTTACTAATGGTTTCTGGCCACCAAAATATACAAATTTGGTACAGGCAATTGTTGATAAAAAACCTGTATTTGATGTAGTACCCCTGCTGTAAGTCGCCTTGAAGTCATAAAACTTTCGAGTCAGTTTTTTGTACTCATTCTCATAACCAATCAAAAGGATGAATATCATGTTTCGAACAAGATTTTTGTGCTCCGAGCACTGAGCAAAGTTTTATGACTTCAATCACAGGTTTCTGTACCATAAAAAGGACTGATTTTACATTTGTGTTGACCATTCGAATTTTGGTGTTTTCTGTAATTGCTGTTGATTTCCAAACTGGCTTCAGCATAGCAAAAGCTTGTCGAGCTTTACTTATTATTGTCCTGATGTCCCACCAGTTCTATCCATGATGCTTCCTAAATAAGTAAATGGGTCTACGTCTTCAATATCTTTTGTCTTCTTGATGTTGATTTTTAGCTCTAGTTTTTTTCCTGCTTCACGGAGTTCGGTGGTTTTGTCTCTCATGTCTTTCAAGCTTCAGTGATTCTCCAGCCACGCTTCAGTGATTCCCTATATAAGCAACCAATTTTTTCCCCAAAAAGGGGGACCCGGGCCCCCTAGCCCCCCCTAAATCCGCCTCTGGCATGTGAGATTTCCGCGGGGTTTTGGTGAATGTAAACAGAAAAATACTACTTATACTATAAATAGTTTCTAGCTTTGTTAACCATGAATTAAGTTTAATGTAAACTACTGCAGTAAATGTATATTTGTTTCTTGTTACTTGCACTGGATTTGTTTACAAATATGTTTTTTAAGTGTAATCACAATATTCTGTTATATCATTGCCTTAATATAACCAGACTTAGTAAAGAATTTCAGATGGAGAATTTTATTAAAGAGGTCCTGCATCATTAAGTCAATGTGCTTCTGAAGGTTATCGAAATGATAGTTTTAAAAATAAACTCAAATTTTTTTTACATATTTTTTTCTCGTTTGAAATTTCGAGTCGCCATTCCAAGGACCGTTAACTCTCATTGAAATGTTCCCTCTCTAAAATGTTTGCGGAATACGCAATTCTGTCCTTTTATGTTTCTGAGCATGAACTACTGGTCAGATAATGTTGTTAAAGGGACATCGTGTCACTGTGTGATATATAATAAATCATGAAACACTTTTCATTACACATTTGAAACAAGCTAAATTTATCACATATTTAAAAAAAATAAAAGTATGCAATCTTGTTGGTTCACATTGCATTTGAAATCGTACTTTTGTCCCTTTTACGCTTTTAATAACAGTACGACTATGTGCTCCTCATGTTTCACGATATAAAATGTATCTGTCAAATAACAAAAACATTTTTTACATAAATAAGGCCGTTATTTTCTCGTTTGAATTGTTTTACATTGTCTTATCGGGGCCTTTTATAGCTGACTATGCGGTGTGGGCTTTGCTCATTGCTGAAGGCCGTACGGTGACCTATAGTTGTTAATGTTTGTGTCATTTTGGTCTTTTGTGGATAGTTGTCTCATTGGCAATCATACCACATCTAATTTTTTATATTCTCATTTCTCTATAAAGAATCAGCGACGTACTTCAAATAAGTCGCATGGGCAATATACAACATATATTTATTTCCCTACTCATACAACAAACTATGTTTGGTGCAATGAATAACTGCGCTTTAGTATCTTTGAAGAAACTTATACCTATTGTATTGTAATCACATAATATACACACAGTAATAGTATTTACACAATCTCGTCAACTACAAGAAAGAATATTAAGGCACGAAGAAGGCAAAGGCAGACTATTCATTATTTCAAGTAAGATGAAGAGCAAGCTGAACCATTAACGTCTTGTGTGATTTTTAATGATAGTTTCTTGTGTATAATTCGGAGTTTAGTATGACTTCTATTATCACTGGGCTATAGTGTACATATTTGTTTAGGATCAACTGAGGGATGACTCCGGGTGCGGGAGTTTCTCGCTGAGTTGAAGACCAATTTGTGGTCTTCGGCTGTTGTCTGCTCTATGGTCGGGCTGTTGTCTATCATGGCCGCGTCACACTGTCCCGATTTTAATATACGATGGACACCCGAATGCGAAAATTGCAAGTTCGTACGAAGTTGGTCCCGATCTCGTTAAAATACCAAAAAGTGACCGAATCAAGTACGATAAATAACGAAGTCTATACGTACGGGGCGCCGAATGGGACTCTTGTGGTTTTGTACTCAAAATTCAATTTTGTACGGACAAAAGTGACTTTTGTTCAACAAAAATGAGTTCAGTTTAACAAAATTTGTATCATACTACAAATTTGAAATTTTGTCATACAAAATTATCTATCAGCGGACAAAAGTCACTTTTGTCATGACAAAATTCATTTTTGTTACACAGACTTGACTTTTGTTACCTAATTTGAAAATTGAGCGACAAAAGTCAATTTTGTATTTAAATTAGTTTAGTTTGGTTTCTATGAACTAATTTGCATACAAAATCGACTTTTGTTACACAAAATTGACTTTTGTTACACAAAATTGACTTTTGTTACACAAAATTGACTTTTGTTACACAAAATTGACTTTTTTTACACAAAAATTACTTTTGTTACACAAAATTGACTTTTGTTACACAAAATTGACTTTTGTCTCAACAAAATTGACAAAATTGACTTTTGTCTCAACAAAATTGAATTTTGTCTCAACAAAATTGACAAAATTGAATTTTGTCTCAACAAAATTAACAAAATTGAATTTTGTCTCAACAAAATTGACAAAATTGAATTTTGTCTCAACAAAATTGAATTTTGTCTCAACAAAATTAACAAAATTGAATTTTGTCTCAACAAAATTAACAAAATTGAATTTTGTCTCAACAAAATTGATTTTTGTCTCACGAAAGTCAATTTTGTCTCACGAAAGTCAATTTTGTCTCATAAAAGTCAATTTTGTTGTTACAAAATTGAATTTTGTCATCACAAAAATGAATTTTGTCGTCACAAAATTGACTTTTGTCTCAACAAAATTGACAAAATTGACTTTTGTCCCAACAAAATTGACAAAATTGACTTTTGTCTCAACAAAATTGACAAAATTGACTTTTGTCTCAACAAAATTTACAAAATTGACTTTTGTCTCAACAAAATTAACAAAATTGACTTTTGTCTCAACAAAAATGACAAAATTGAATTTTGTCTCAACAAAAATGACAAAATTGAATTTTGTCTCAACAAAAATGACAAAATTGAATTTTGTCTCAACAAAAATGACAAAATTGAATTTTGTCTCACAAAAATGACAAAATTGAATTTTGTCTCACAAAAGTTAATTTTGTTTCACAAAAGTCAATTTTGTCTCACAAAATTGAATCTTACCGTACACAATTGACTTTTGTGATTTAATTTCCATATCAGGTAACAAAAGTCAATTTTGTATGCAAATATGTTTATATTTGCATACCTTTAAGACAAAATTGACTTTTGTCATGACAAATATGAATTTTGTCTACAAAAATGAATTTTGTCTACAAAAATGAATTTTGTCTACACAAATGATAGCGCGATGGTCATACGATGTCTAAAAGACGTCTTACAGCTTACGATGCATTTACATTATCATAGTACAGAGGAAATTGGTTGCTCATTTTTTTACCTGCTGGTTCTAAAGACAATATTAAGGTATTTCCAGTTACTGAATGTTTTGGTTGATTTCTTAAGAAATAGTTTATGTATCAAATATACATATTCAATTTTACCATTTTCTGCATGTGTCATATACAAATATAGTGTCCATATTTGTCCCCATTTGTTTCATACGAGGGGATGCCACGCTCGGCATTGCCTTGTTTGAACTGTAAAATGTGTGCACTAGTCTGAATAATCACCCATAATTATGCCCATGTTTACTTATTTATCTTAAAGGTAAGATAATGGGTTCGTTGATCCCTGTTATTCAAAAAGAGCTCTTTCCAGGCATATATCATAATAATATAGACAAAAGGAAGGATGTGGGGAAAGCAACAAATGCGTCAAAATATAACATATAGAAAACAAAATGGTTATGGAATAAATATTCGTATGACAACAACTCAGAGGATACATAAAAAATCAGAATAATGAAGAAAATTTTAATTAATAGAAACAACGCTGTCGCCTTTCTTGTTCTCATAGATATGAGCTCCATGTTTTGCGAACGTCTTTTTTTTAACTGTCGTATTAGACTGACCAGTGCATATCGCGCATAGCACTTTAAATGTATTTTACGGCATAAATTACCTTACATTTAGCTGGATTTATTGCCGTCGTAGTTCCATCTTGTCGCCTTCGTACTGTTATTCGATGGCAACACGACGGGATTACGAGGTCTTCATGAAGTCGTGTTGCCATCGTAAGACCTTCGGGTAGCTTCGTGATTTATTCGTGTAGACATCGTAATGTCAAAACTGCCCGATGGAAACGATGGAAACACGAATGCAATACGATGTTCAAAGATGCATTCCCGGTGACATTACGATGGTGAGGATAGTGATACGAACTCAATACGAACCCTCAACATCGGACGCATCTTCGGGGATTTTTTAACATGTTAAAAAATTTAGAACCCTTCCCGAAGTTGTCCCCAAAGGTTAGAAAAAGTGGCTGATGGTTCTACGATGGTTAAAAATGGCACTACGAATAGCCCGATCTTATACGATCAGTCCCGATTTTGAAAATTTCCATAATCGTGTTGCCATCGGCGTAAAAATCGGGACAGTGTGACGCGGGCATTAACACATTCCCCATTTCAATTCTAAATTTTACATATACAAATCATATTAAAACACTCTAAAATAAAGAAGTGCCATATATAGAATACCGGTATGGCTGAATAACAATGAAATAAAACATTAAAACGCTTATGCATGTACGTGTCACACCTGGCCCGGGAAAAATGGCCGCCATTATTTTTTAGAAAACTTTTATCCCTTTGCCTCTGCCTTACTCATTTGTACTCTAGTAGTGAAACTAAATCGATTCTGGAATAAATATAGATAATTCAAGGAAATTTTAAATCAGGAAAACATAGAATAAAATTGGCTTTTCAAACCGAAGTTAAATCCGTTACCTAACTGAGCCTTCCGACGGTGGGAATATCCACGACGTGTTAGCTCTTTGGGCCTTTCACTTACCACTCATAATTTTACTCATTTACTTATCAACATTGGCATATTATTTGTAAAAGAAACGCTCATCCACAGCTTGGAACGCTGCAAACTTGCTTCGCATCACCATTTATTATTGACACATTCTCATAAAAACAACGATACAAAGATTACAACATTGCTTTTAGAACACTGTAGACCTGCTTCGCTTCATCATTAAATTTTTTTTCATTCCTCAAATCAAAAGTAGTAAAGTTCACATCATAGTTTCTCCAGATATTCATGTCGGAAGTCAAATTAAAGAAACATTTAAAAAGACCACTACATCCTTTTATTGGAAATAAATAACTTACACCTAACTGACAGCAAAGGATTCGGTCTATGGGATGAAGTGTCCACACAAATGGAGTTAGAAATCAGGTGGTAGTGTAGGTCTTCTCGCACCTCACAGAAGGGCGTCACGTGGCTACAACAAAACATAGAACAAACAAAGGCAATATACATGTATACGTCTGGCTAGGTACCTGCGATCTTACAACGTATGAAAGTAAATTTATATCTATCACAAGTGAGCAAAACATCATCCAGCATATCACTGATATTTATAAAGAAAAAGATGAGTTTCTAAAATCATATCCAGGCTGCAAAATTACTTTTCTCGAAATTCCGCCATATTCTTTCATCGATTTCAATAGCTACAAAAACACGATAATCCATCAAGCTTCAAAATTCAGGAGGAACAATTAATCAAAAACGTTCAGGAATTAAATAACAACATCCGTTATATCAACTCTACTTTAGACACATTATCGCTTAATTCTGCCATAGACATCAACCATCACCACCAAGAAAAAACATCAAAGTCTAAAAAATAACCCTTAGAGACAACTATACACATGGAAAAAAGTATTGCAACACCTTGATTTTTTAAATCTTGAAAAATCAATCTCTTATTTTGGATGATATATGATAAAATATTTGTAAAATAATATTGAAACGTAGTTAATGAAAACATTGGCTTTAAAACGAACAAAAAATGTATGAAAAAAAAGTTTAATCGAACCAAATTTTTTATAACAAAATGAAGTGTTTTTTGTACAAAAAAATGTATTTTACAAGTTTTACTGTAGTCGAATTTTACAATGTCAGACATTTCAAAATTAATCTTTAGATGATGGTTCACATCATGGTAGATCGTTATACGCCAAAGAATTAGTGCTTTGTGCGCAGCTTCCATTCAAACGAATAACCGCATCTTAACGTCTTCTGATTCCTGCCATCAGTCGACTCATTTATTGCTAAGCTAGTAGCAACCATTCTTGATGAAGGGTATTGTTTATTTCATGACATGTTTGAACTGGGGTGTTCTTTCGTGCACTTTACGCCCAATAGTGTCCCATATATGCTCGATATGGTTCAAATTCGGGCTACGATAGGGCCAAGGAAGATAAACCGCATTCCATTGGAATCATGGATCTTCCTCCACGACGTTAATTTCCAACTTTGGCGAGCTCTGCACTATATTGGATACGGGTATCTGTGTGTCTGTTCGTAGGCAAAGGTCCCCGAAATGGTATTATCGCACGATAACCAGTAGCGATGAGCCGATTTTGAACAGTTCTTATTTAAAGGCTCATGTATGGTCATTATTCTCTTTTTAGGATTGTATTGTTTGCAATGGGTTTCCTTCTGACCAACCTTCATTATGCTTAATTTTTCCTAGCAGATGTCATAGGGGGTCTTCTTGACCTCGGAAGGTCTTTAACATCGTTTCTTGCCTGATTTTTATTCTCAAAAAGACTTATGGTGGAATGGAGATGACCAACAATACGTACAATTATCACAGCGACATACCTGCTTCCCTCATGCTGGATATCTGCAATCTTGCTGTAGTTATGAGTTGTTGATGACCAATTACAAGGTGTCAATAACATAAATTTATTAACTTGGTTATTTTAGGTGTTGAAAACAATGAGGATTAAAACATATGTTTTAGTGTTTACGAGTACAGTAGCTGCATGTGCATATAACAACTGATAGGATAGAGTCGATACTTATTGATTAAACTCAGGCGATATTTAAATAATGTTTAACTAGTTCTATTTAAACCAATTATTTAACAAAAAAATAAAAAGTATTTTTTTAATTTGAATTTGAATTTGGTGTTGCAATACTTTTTTCCAGGTGTATATATGTTCAAACTCTACAGGGACGGAATCCATCCAAGAAACTGGCAACACAGATACAGACAGTACTGGGGTGGATATCATAGACAACGGTGGGAATACCCACGACGTGCTCTCTGGTTCAACCTCTGCATCTGCAAGTGCTCTCCATCTCAGCTTCTCAAGGATCTTGGCTTTATACATGTTAGTTGTAATTGACTTTTGCTCTCATCTGCTGTATACATCACCACTGCTTCAAATAACTTGTCTACTGAATCATCATAAACACATAGCTCCTGCTTAATCCAAGAAACCATTGAGTCTTCCAACGGTGGAAATATATTCGACGTGTTAGCTCCATGGGACCACAATTATTTCGTAGTGCATTTTTTTTAAAACATAAATGAAAAAAAAAAAAATCCCACCTGCGCTTTCTCAAAGAAACGTTTACATTGTGTTGTACTAATTTTGGTACAAATTATAGAAAAATTATAGAAAACTTCATCGACTCTAACTCAAAATATGGACAATTTTATGTTTAGAGCGTATTGAAATCTTTTGACAGCATCCGAAGTACTAATTTAAACCTTTTTCAGCTGGACCAAATCACTACTTTCCCTTAAAATTCTGGACCCAATATTTTTTACAGTGTAATTTCACCCCCTACTTACAATTTGAGGCATTAAACATGAAGAAAAATATTTGGAAGGGGTATAAAAATAAATGACAAGTAACCCACTTTCAACACTAGGCTCTATATTTGTAACAACGAAAATTAAGGGACGACAATTGTGATCTCGGAACAGTTATATTCATCTCATATTCATTTGGCTAACATATTTTCAATTATACATATACAAATATATATAACTTATTGGTGGAATAAGCTGCCGATCTTTCAGCTCTGCTTCATAATCAAGTATCCACATACAATATATCTTGCCTCATAGATACACCTGCATGCATACCTTATTTCTCCTCATTCTTTTCTGTCGTACAATCAACTTCATTATAATCATTCAAAGGGCTACATCAGAGGTTCAAACAAGACGGATCACCCGTATGAACTCGGCTGGTAATTTTCATATCTTAAACCCAATATTCAAGGACTATGTTCTGGATAAATCTAAAGCCATTCAGAGAAAAAAAATGATGCATGTGCTATACCTCACATTGAATCAAAAATGAAATCTGGGAATAATTTGGTACTGGAGTTTAGTACAGCAACTGATATACACAAACTATTATGTAATAAACTCTCCAAAAAAGGACACATGCTAACATCCCTAAATGATAACATCACATCTACAATTTCTAATCTAATTTGCTGTGGTAAATACAAACTGTCACAACAACTTGGATGATCTAGCTATATCTTTTAGAACTGACTAATCCAAAGAAAAAATGAGGATACAGATATCATGGATATATACCCAATTTGTAATAAAGGATCGCTGTTAGATACAATTGAGTGTTGTGAATGCTCACTTTGGATACATCATGAGTGTGCAGGACTCTCACAATCAGCAGTTAATGCACTGAACTCTTTAGACTTTATTTGTGCTTTGTGCACGGACAACATGATGTATGAGGTTGACGCAGATGGTTGTAACAATTAACAGAATCTGCATCCAGAAAAGAGTTCTCTCGTAGCAAATGACACCCCTCTTGAGACCTAAGTGAGACCTCCCACTACACATTCCACTCAACCAGAAGATGTTCCAAACTCTGCAATGGACGCATTATAACCAACATGATACTAGTGTTCTAGCCAACAATGCAAAGGATAATCATTCCCAGCAAAATACTGATCCATCCCTGTCTGATAACATTCCGAAGAAGCCTAAACGTCAGAATATAAGAACAATGAAACCTAATATCAATAATACTGAGTATAAAGCATACATACTTAAGCTAGAAAATGAAGTAAATAAGCTTAAATCCATTCTTGAAATGCAAAGTAATCTACGCAAACAAAATGAGCAAACAGAAGCAGCATCATGCAACATAAATTCTTTACAACAATCTTCAACATCTAATCATCTCAATTACCACCTTCATAGTAATGACATGATAGAGCAAAGGTTCAGAATGTTAGAGATGCAGATGTTACAAAATGTATCTATGAACAACATGTTAGCCAATCAACATATGCAATTGGTGATGCAGCAACAACAAATGATGCAACAGCAACAAATGATGCAACAACAACAAATGATGCAACAACAGTATGTACACCAACCATCATTTCAGCAATAAACTCTTCAACCAAATCCGAATCTTGGCTTCTCAATGTATCCACACATGTCAATACCTAAACATATTCCACCTCCTCCTGGTTATATTCAACATATTACAACAAACGTTCCAGTCGGAATAAATCAACATTCTCTTCATGATCAACAGCCAATCTTCAGAAAAAAAATGCATAACAACAGCAACCCATTCAGAGAAAAAAAAAAGAAACAATATGCCACCTCAACCAAGACAAGCTGTATTTAACAGAATCTCTGATCGTCCACAAGACAACCGTAACAAGCACAACAACAGGATGAATCATGTTACATCCCAAACCCCAAGATTCAACAGTGTAGATATGCATCAAAATTCCGAAATTTTTTTAACAATCAATCTTTACAGAAGTATCCTATAGTGCATCCATCAATTGTACATGAGTTTCAAGTTAAAACGAACTACACAAATCGTCCATCTGACACTCCATTATTTGCTTCTCCATTCCATGCAACAACACTATTGCAAACATATCTCTGCAAGAGATCCTACAACATACACCTTCAACCTTGAGCTGCAGTCCTCAATTTGATACGTCTGCAATGGAAACCAAGCAGAACTGTCCGATAACTTGAAAGTACTACATCCCATCAAGCAAAGCTCTTTTGTAAGGTTCGACCAAATCAACCTACTACCAGATCCAAACATGATCAGAATGGCACAAAGCTATCTAAATTGTAAAAAATAATGATAACGAAATTAACAAAAAATATTTAAACTAAACCACAATTGACATGGAAGGAAAAGGAAACTCATTTTATTTGAATACTCTGGAAATGGCATCAGACATAATCTGCATCCAGGAACACTGGTTGTATGAATTTCAAAAACAAGTTTTAGGGCCTGTGTTACCTAATATGGACATGAATGTAAGATGCAGTGACACCAATAAGGAAATTGATAACTTTAAACTGCCAATAGGAAAAAGGGGTGTTGCAATAGCTTGGAAAAATCATTTGACGCCATCTGTCCAAGAAATACAATCCGGAAACAACAGGATAATAGCAGTTGAATTAAAGTCTCCGTTTAACTTCTGCATTATCTATGTCTCTATGCCTACAAACAACTATGGAGAGTCGTATCTGGAATACACGGAATTTCTCGATATCATTAGCTCCATCTTTTCTACATACTCTGCAACCCATAGACTGATCATAGCGGGAGATTTTAATGGAACGCTAAAGCCTCAAAGAAAATATAACAAACATAACAGATTGCTTCAAGCATTTGTTCAGGAAAGAGTTTGAAACTGAGCTATACAGATAAGTCAACTTTCTTCTACCACTCTGGACGGTGTTGCTTTCAAATAGACTATATTCTAAACAACACCACTTCTTCAATCATCTCTAGCTATAAGACACATGATAGATGTCCGTCTAATTCTCCAGGTCATGTGTCTGTCAGTTCTAAAATCGAAAAAAGCTAAGGTTAAACAAAGTCTAGTCAAACCAAACTCTGCAAGGTAATTCAAATTTCAATGGAAAGATTTAGACTATGAATCCTGTAATTCATTCATAAACGAAGAGCTTAGTCAATACAACATAGACAAACATTATATAAAAGAAAACATTCAAGTTATCTGTAAGGAAAAGTATCAACTTTGGAAATCAAATGGTAAACTTGATGACCCCTTCAAGTCTGGCTCAACGCAACCTAAGAAAACAAATGAGGAGAGAACAATACTTAGATAGAGCCCAATTTTACAAACAAGTAAAGGACAATCCAAGCAACGAAATGTTACATAGGCTAATTCGTCGTAATAGAGGCAACAGAAACAAGGACTCGATGTGCATAATGGAAAATGGTGAACTTCAGGATTCTCCCTTGGACCAAACGCAAAGCTTATTAAAATATTCCGAGGACCTGGCACTCCCCCAAAAAAAAGGATACGAACCTGAATTTCTAGACCTATGTAATGTCCGGCACAAAATCATCGAACAACTGTGCGAACAAGAAAATCTTACAACCGAGTTCAGCTCTCAACATATCAATGATGCCATTAAATAGCTTCATTCTGGCAAGGCAACAGATGAATTAGGTCTCGCTGCTGAACATTTTAAAAATTCTCCAGCAATAGCTTTACAATTCCTTACAGACTATCATGAAAGATAAACGTATTCCACATATATTTAAATCTGTCATAGTAATACCTGTGTTAAAAAAAAAGGGAAAAACCAAATGATGATGGACAACTACAGGGGAATTACCGTCTCACCGGTTGTGTCAAAGCTCTTTGAATGTACCATACTGCCATATCTGACTCAAAAATTTAAACAATCAACTCTTTAATTTGGTTTTACAAAGGGCATGTCTATGCTTATGGCTGGATTGATTATATCTGAAGCTAGAGCAGAAGTTAAACATCGCACAATTGAACCTCTGTCTTTCGTCTTAATAAGTTCAGGAAAACTTAATACCAGAAAAAAATCGAGATAATGAAACAAATGAATATATCGAGTAATTGTATAAATCCCCCATAAGAGGATATATCGAACAGTCGTGTCAGTGTTCCTAACATAAACTTTAATTTCCGGAATATTGTTGTTTTCATTCTTTATTTAACACATAAGAAGTTTAGTCTCACAAAATTAATGATATATCAAAATCTAAACATTGATATTATCTGAAAATTCTTTCGACACCAGTCTCTCATTCGATATAAGTTTGTTATACACCACTATTATTAAATTATTATTAGTGTTTAGGCATACATATGATATCTTTTTAATTTAAATTTTTGAAAGGTCCACTTATTTACAATATAAAAATGATGTTAAACCATGGCATGATAGCCCGTGCAGTACCGCTGAACTAAATGGGTTTCATTTTCCAAAGTTTGTTCTTTTTGACAACGATGTTAGTGCCTCAGACGGTAATATCAGATGGTAAGTTTTCAATTCATTCATTTCGTAAAAGTTTGTATATTTTTCATAAATATTTGCCTCGTTGGCCAGTAATTAAAAATCAAGAAAGTAATGCACTTATTTATTGAAACATTACTGATATTATTCTTACAAAATGTTTAAACATTTATATTGATAGTACACAAAATCGGCGAAAACCTTCTAAAATATTCAATTTCAAATCCATAGTCTTCTTTTCAATTTTTTTTATATGTGGATGATTCATAAGCTTCCGGTTTAAAATTTTATAAAATAATTAAATGGTGACCGAATTCGATTTTCGTCTATTAACCAACTGCTTACCTTATTAGTTGGTAGTAAACAAAAAGGGCATAAAATTGACGTTGTACGGTCTACAAGACAATGACAAGTCAAATCAAAATGTTGCAAAATCCAGAATTTCAGTATCAAAGAGTGTTTTGATATGAGCGTCACTGATGAGTCTTATGTAGACGAAACGCGCGTCTGGCGTACTAAATTATAATCCTGGTACCTTTGATAACTATTTACACCATTGGGTCGATGCCACTGCTGGTGGACGTTTCGTCCCCGGGGGTATCACCAGCCCAGTAGTCAACACTTCGGTGTTGACATGAATATCAATTATGTGGTCATTTTTATAAATTTCCTGTTTACAAAACATAGATTTTTTCGAAAAACTAAGGATTTTCTTATTCCAGGCATAGATTACCTTAGCCGTATTTGGCACAACTTTTTGGAATTTTGTATCCTCAATGCTCTTCAACTTTGTACTAGTTTGGCTTTATAAATATTTTGATATGAGCGTTACTGATGAGCCTTATGTAGACGAAACGCGCGTCTGGCGTACTAAATTATAATCCTGGTACCTTTGGTAACTATAATTATAGTGCATGTATACTAGTTTCATTAATATGTTTTGAAGTTAAGTGTGACGACTGACTTCAATTTTCACTGAACTAGTACACATTGTTTTGGGGCTAGCTGACGCGAGGCTCCGGAAACGGGATGTTTTTCACTGTTTTGAAGACCCATTGGTGATCTTCGGCTGTTTTCTGCCCTTTGGTCGGGTTGTAGTCTCTTCGACCCATCCCCAGTTACCATTCTCAATTTTAGTTAATAAAATATTTGTCAATTAGTTAACGGAAATGGGGCATGTGTAAAAGAATCAACAACAACCCGACCAACGAGCGGAAAACAGCCGAAACCAATCGACGGGACTTCAATACAGCGAGAAAATACCCCATCGGAGGCGTGCCTCAGCTTACCCCTAAATCCCCCACCGGAGGCGTGCCTCAGCTTACCCCTTAACAAAAATCAGTTCTAGTTCAATGATGATGGACGTCATACTAAACTAAAATATATTAAAAAAACTAAAACTTTTAAAGTTTTAAATTTAAAGTTAGTTCAACAGGATAAATCTCTTTAGTGTACATACTGAAGTAGTCATAATTGAGAGCCCATCTAAAAGTATAATTATTAAAATTGTGTATCAGAATTTTTTTTCAATCAATCTTTGCTGATTTTATTCATAAATTGTATCTCGTAACAATACCGAAACAGGTCCGCAAAAAGTGGTGCAGAGTTAGTCCCCATTTAAAATCCGATAACTTGACAATATACGGAATCTCTAAAGGTGACAAAAAAATGATATCATTGGCAGTTAGAATATTCAAGCATGTCCAATTGACATAGTTCTTTAAAAATTTGTTTGCTGTTACTAAAAAATGCCCAAAGAGATTGAAAATATGTATTTGCGTTCTGACTTTTTAAATGCCCATTTCATTTTTTTCTTAATAAGATTATGTGGCATACATATAGGGTACACAAATTCAACTAGTTTCAAAAGCCTAATTTGAACAATTTATTATCAGATGTTTGATCGTACCAACTGCAGTTGTAAGCTACAACATGTACAAGTCACTTAAAATTCGACATTTTGTAAAGATTCGTATCAAACTCTTAAGTATGAGGTGTGAATTTTGCTCATTAATGAAGAACAATCTGTGATCTGACTTTAGTTGTTAGTTTCTGTGTCATTTTAGTATCTTGTAGACAGTTGTCTCATTGGCAGTCTTATCACATCTTCTTATTTTTTTTTATTATGAATGATTGACAACTAATGAAAAGAAGAAAAACATGAAATGTTGGAATACGGATTGAACTGCCACTCGATATCGCCTCTCCCGGAGTATAAGTGATAACAAGAAATATTTGCCTTATAACTTGTTGGCACATATCCTTTTAAAATTAAGTTGTTTGTCTGAACACAAACTTTATTATTGATCTACGGTAAATTTAGATTAAGAAAACATGTGTTGTGTTTAGATTTCAAATGTAGTAAAACAGGATTAACTTTGTTGATTTGCAAATTTTGAATTTTAAATTATGAGTTATGAATGATCATTCTCGGCTTTCGTCTCGGCTTTCCTACAACCTAGTATTTATTCTTGTTACTAATAGGATAAATGATATAATTTGTTCTAGGCTAAAATAAAAGATTTTTTTTCTATTTCCCTTTCAGTCATAGAGCTCCTTTATAAATTATCAATTTCATTTATTCTTGCTAGTTATTTAAAGCTTATCTGAATTTGTCTCTTAAACTACAAGCAATTTGCGATGTAATCTGTTTCAGATGATAAGTGATATATTTCAACATTTCTTTTACAGTTATAAGGTGTGGGTCACAAACACATACGTACCAATTATTCGACCGCCCTTATGGTCATGACGGTGTTTTCCACAACATGTCTGGTATACGGGCAACCAATGATCATGATGTTTTGTCCTATTCAAAAGCTGATAGTGCAATGATATGTGCAATGCAGTGTGTGGAAAATAACAAATGCAATGGATTCACCATCAATAAAAGGTCTAAGGAATGTGATCTTCTAAGCCAACTGAATAATCAACAGACAACTCCAAATGAAAGCTGGGATATATTTATTTTATGTTAAAAGTAATAATTGGGCATTACTGGAAATGTTTGGTTACACGAATCCTCATATACAGATAAAATCAAGTGAGAAAATATTTGCCAAATCTTTGGATTAGCCACCCTTATGTAATTTTGTTTAAACATAATTTAGCCTGTATAACTCTGTGTTTTTATTTGGGTTAATTGTATGAATATTGCAATTGTTTATTGTGAAGGATCATATTTGTTAGTTCGTATGTTTATGGACCCACCTAATTTGGAAAAAAAAATATCTTAATATACAATGTATATCACTTTAAAATTCGTTATATTTACTTTTGTCTGAAAAGTGTTTGATAAACATTCACTTTGGGACAGGAGCAAAAATGCAGCGGGGTTAGACATGTATTGTGAGATTTCACCCCTCCTCTATACATCTAGCCAATGTAAAAAAAAACACAGCAAAACGTACAGTAAACCCCAGTTTCAAAAAAGTCAAAATCAGATTTCAGTATAGTTGACAAAAGAAACTAATCAAAATGACAATAATACATATACTTACAAAGGACTACTAGCTAGTCCCAGACCTTAATTAAAGTGATTAAAATATTATATCTGCATCATATGAATATCAAGCACAACCCTCCCGATAAGAGTTTATTATTGACAACAACAGGTTTAGAATAAAACAATGTTTATTTCCGATGCAACGACCATATAAGTGTTGAATCTATATTAATTCCCAAAAATGCCATCTATTTTTAATGGCCTTCTATATCCCTTCTGAATATGTCTATTTTTAAGTTTTGTTAATTTTTGAGGTGAATGGCGACATTTTTGTGTTTTGTATAGAATACTACCATCTTCGCTAGCCAAGGTTAACGATCCACTCCCGCTCTCTCCACCCTTGGCAGATTAAGCCAACATTTGTGAAAACCATGTTGTGCCATTCATCGGAAGATTAAAGTCACGCCCATTCTGAATACATTATTCTTGACCAATGGTAGCTCTTGAACTCTTCACTTTGGAGGTAAAAACACGGTAGCTCATAGATTCTACACTCTTGGTAAAGCCGGAAACGAAAATAAACGTCAACATTCATGCATTTGTGCATGAAACATACATAGGAACTTCTATTAGTTGATTAAAACATTCAAGTTGTCACTAAATATAGTCGTATGTTTAGGGAAGTGAAGACTTATTGCACAATAAACACGTGGCCATTGTTTACAAACACCTTCTACATTTACACGTTATCATATTATAGGCGCTTTTTGATTGGATGCAGCAAGCAACCAATGAACATCCTTATCCTGTATCTCCGAAATTGTATCTCAATCCGCCAAGGGTGGAGAGAGCGGGAGTGGTTCGTAACCCTTGGCTAGCGAAGATGAGAATATTACATGTTGTTGTTTTTTTATTTGGTCGGGTTGTTGTCTCTTTGACACATTCCCCATTTCCATTCTTAATTTTATGGTTTATATTTACGAATTATGCCGATGATAAAATATAGAACTAGCAAATAATTATGAAACATTCGTTATACAGATGATATCGGATATGTTCCTTATGTCATAACTTCAATCCCCTTACCTTCAGACCGTGACCTACCGAATAAGACTATTTACCTGCTTTGTAACAACATGAGCAACAAGACGGGTGCCACATTAGGAGCAGGATCTGCTTACCATTCCGTAACAGCAGAAATCATCCCTACTTTTTGGCGGGTTCTGTGTTGTTTGTGTATCCTATTTGTGACATTTTGTTCATGCATAATTGTCAATATAATGGAAATTAGTGCGACTGTCGTACAAGTGAAAGGTTAAGTGCTATAAAACCAGGTTCAATACACCGTTTTCTACATATGAAAATTCACGTACCACGTCAGGAATATGACAGTTGTTGTCCATTCGGTTGATGTGTTTAATCATTTGGTTTTGCCATTTGATTATGACTTTCCGTTTTGAATTTACCTCGGAGTTCAGTTTTTTTTGTGATTTTGCTTTTTTTATAACATGATCAACACGACGGATGCCACATGTAGAGCAGGATCTGCTTGTCCTTCAGGAACACCCGAGATTACCCAAAGATTCTGGTTGGGGTCGTGTTATTTTTTCTTTAGTCTTGTTGTGTCTCGTGTTCTATTGCGTGTCTGTTTGTCTTTGTCTTTTTTTTACATGGCCTGGTCGTTTGTTTTCGATCTATGAGTTTGAATGTCCCTCTGGTATCTTTCGCCCTTCTTTGTCTAGTGATATTGAAAACCTTGGTGTAATACTTTTTCAGAACTTTATAATTGTCTTTCGTTAAAATCAAAATTAATACGTTGTGACATACACGAGACAACGAACAAGTTGATATATATAAACACCATAAAATGGTGATATGGAAAAGTCATCATCTAAAAATGGATAATTAACATGCAAAAAATTAAAATCATAAAAATACTGAATTTAGAGGAAAATTAATTCAGAAAATCCATAATCACATGGCAAAATCAAATAACAAAACGCATCAAAAACGAAAAGACAAGAAGTGTCATTTTCCTGACTTGGTACAGGAATTTTCAAATATAGAAAATGGTGGATTAAACCTAGTTCTTTAGTGCTAACCCTCTCACTTTAATGACAGTCTAATCAAATTCCGTTATATTTACATTGATGCGCTAAATAAATAGACATAATACATAAAATAGAAAATTTCAAAAAATCTCTTTCATCATCTATTTGGTATTAAGCTTTAAATATCCATGTATCAAGATGTGTTGATTGCTATTATTAGCTTTTATTTAAGTCAGTTGAGCTGGATAAATCTCTGAAACGTACATACAGCAGTCGTTACATAAGAGCCATCCAAATATCTAAAAGTATTGTTAAATCTTTGGATCAGATGTTTTTAGATGTTTCTTTGCTGATTTTAGTCATAAATTATTACCTATATAATAATGATAAAAACTGATCCGCAACAAGTGTTGCACTGATAGTCCACATATGATTTTCTATAACTAGTTGTGTTTCTTTTATATATCATTTCATATAGAGTGTACATAGGTTTCACGTTTGTGAATCTGACAATGTTATTTCCCTATGAATCTCCTTTTACGCCGAAAACTTTGTCATGTTTACACAATTTTCAGAATTAGTAGAGAAGGTTCAAAAGGACCTTATCTCGATGTAAACATTTAAATGGTATAGATTTGAAGACCGCAAATACACGTAAAGAAATCGAGACAACCTTCAGAATTTTTAAAAAATAATTAAAAATCTTTAAACGGATAACCTAGTTTTAAAAGAATATTTGATTTTACTATTTACTGTGCACAGGCCTGATTTTAAAGCTGTTATATTCACGAAAAGATGAAATTTCTATATTGACGGTTCAGATGACAAAAGTAAATTGGTGTAATCATATTTAAAGTTTAAGAGGTGACAAAACCTGCACCTTATAATTAGCCCGACTTTATCAAATATGAAGACTTAAAACCAGGCTGAAAATTAAGTACTTTAATAGTGGATGTGTTTAAGTTTTATATTGAAATAAAAGGTGCTCGGTAATCTATGATTTACATAAAGCAATTATAGGCAAAATAAAACGGTCTTCAACAATGAGAAAATGCATTACTGCATATTTGGTTATAAAAGACCAAACATGAAGAGTATGAAAAAATGAATATATAACAACAAAAGATATTACAGAAATGATCCAACGACATCAACTGAACTACAAGCTCCTGACTTATGACAGGCACGTACCACACGAGTGTGGGTTAAACATGTATGTGAGCGCTCAATCCTCCCTTATCCTGAGATAGGGATGTAACAGTAAAACATGATATACAGGTACTTGTAATTGGTTAAAGCAAATGATCGTCACGAGGCACAGCACTAGCTAAATAAAGGCAATAACCACTAAGCACCTAAGTGATAGTACTCGCACTTATAAATAATAAATAATTCGGCCCCGACCTTAGTAATAATCAGTACGTAGTGTCATGTGGGCAGTAATAATACGCATGACCTTGTGCAATGCAGAATGTGGTAAACAGTACCGAAAGAATAAAAAATAACTAGCAATCATACTTGTAAACATTTCCTATTTACGTTTTTTTTTTAAAAAAAACCCAACAACATCAATAGTTGTACCGATAAATAAAACATATCAATAACATTTGACTCAACTGCTCTGCTAAATTGATATTCTTCGACTTAATAAGGCCGTGTTCACACCAAACGCTGTGTACAGTAAACATAAAATTGAAAAAGGAAATGGTGAATATGTCAAAGCGACAACCACCCGACCATATGTTTACATTTGGTTTAATGTAATGTACACTAGTTTCACATTAAAGGAGTAGGTCCAGTAAGAGCCCTTTATGGCCCCAAAATATAGCAGTTTTACAAAATTGTTAAAATGTAAACTTTTACTTATTTATTGGATAGTAGAATGGTTCTGCTACATAAATATGGGCTGTTTTTTCACAATACGATGCACATATATTGGGTACTAGCACCATTAAGTCATGCTAAATTACTGAAATCTTCACAATTCCAGCATTTTAGTTAAATTTTGGAAGGATTCCGTGTAAAACGAAAGTGGCCGCATTCGTGTTCATCCAAAATATTGAAATTGAAGTTGTATTTGATGATAATACATAACATATATAACGATTGAGGATGAACACGGATGTGGCCACTTTCATTTTTTGACAAAAACCATCTGAAAAGTGACATTTTTCGCATATTTGGTAGATTTTTCATATTTTAGCTTGAATCGAATCGTTTTTAATGACTAAATGAACTAAATTTCTTTCACATAAAAAATTGAATCAAATAAAATAGACACTTAAGTGGTCTAAAAGTGGTCAAAATCTTTCGTTAGATGAAATTGAAATTTGAGGCCAAAATCGGTCCTTACCGGACCTACTCCTTTGTTCACATCTATACACCTTGTTTAGGTACCTGCACATATGATTTGTTCACACTTGTAAACTATATGTCATTTAAATGTTCATTACGTAGAACCGAATTCAAATTTTCAAACAACTTATCTAGTAGTTGAGGAACAACCATTTGACTTTAACAAAAAAAGGGGGATGGATTTTTCCACAATTTGGTTTTTTAAAAAAAGGGTCATACAGATGAACAAATATTCTGAATTCAAAGTTACCCCATACACTATAGTGTTAAATGTTGTATTGGTACCATTGAAAAAAAAACTAAATAAAAATTTCGCGCGAGAAAAAAATCTGACTCAAACCCCACCCCCCCCCCCCCCTTTTTATTATGGTAAAGTGGTTGCTCCTTTAAGAAAGTCAATTTGGATGATTTGCAGTAGTTTAAATTTCAAATGGTATTTTTTTTTCAAGGAGTTTTTTTATTTTATTTGTAATTGTATTATAACGGATCGGAGATACTACACAAACAAACAATTAACATCACCCTTTATCAGTAATGCATTTATGAGTGAATCGTTGTTTGAGTAAATACCAGTGGCAAATTTTTCTGTCAGTGTTCAGTCGATTGAGGAACACCTTTTCAAAATAATTATGTGTTCGGCAAAAATGATGGATGAGTTTTTATAAGAGGTTAATAATGCTACGTAAAGTGTTTTTATAACAAATAAATATATCAAGTTTAGACAAATATTTCTGTAAATAACTTTATTTATAAGTGTTATAAGTATCAATTTTATATAAAATCGTTTCTTTTTTTAAATATACATGGGCAATTTAAAGTTCTGAATGCTTAGTTTTGTGTACACTTAACCTTCACAAGGCCTACATCGACTATCGACTGCATGTAGACAAAACATGATTTAAACTACATGTGAACATTGAGTTTATCAATGGGAACGTAATTATGTTTAGTTTATGTGTGAGTTACACTAACACAACACCGAGTTTAGGTCAATGTGAACACGGCCTAATATGTTTACTGAAATAAACAGCAACTAAGTACTTCAAATTGATCTTATTATAAGAATACAAAAAGTATCAAATCTACCTTCTGTCTACAATGACATTTAACCTTTTGCTATTTTACCACTTTTAAAATGCATGTCCTTACTTGACATAATGAAATCGTTGTACATATTTAGCCATAGATCGAATTCGACTGCAACATAATAATTATTTTGTGCGCAACTGACTACTTAATTCTGTATTATCAATAACTTTAATGTAACGTGATACTTTTCTAGATTATATATCTTTATTCTCAATAAACCTGTATGAATATTATTTATAAATTTACACAGTTTGATGAATTCAGATGTGTTATTTTGAGGTCGCAATCTGCTTGTATTTGACAATATTTGATTTTTTTAAAATAATAACGTGACATACAATGTTTTCTGATTTCTTCAAAGTATTTACATTCTTATATGTAATGCATTTAATTCCTAATATCATTTTATCACAGTGTATTATTCACATTATTATAAAACGTGTCACGGTACTTTGCTATCCCAAATTCATGTATTTAGTTTTAATGTTATATTTGTTATTCTCATCGGATTCTGTTTAATGCTTAGTTCGTTTATGTGTGTGTTACATTGTAATGTTGTGTCGTCATTCTCTAATATTTAATGCGTTTCCCTGGGTCTTGGTTTGTGACCCGGATTTGTTTTTTTTTCTATCGATTTATGAGTATTAAACATCGGTATACTACTGTTGCTTTTATTCCTAACTCTTTAATTCCATCTACCTTGTTCAATAGGGAGCTTTTGATTTTTGTATTACGGATTACCTACTAATTTTCGGCAGGACAAAACATCCTTAAAACATTGCTTTACAATTTAAAAGCGTACATATATGTATTAACATTCTTCTTAAAATGACTGTACACACACGGTTTTAGCGCAATCATACATACTAAACGGAAATTTATGTTTAGAACAAACCAAATTTATATAACATAACATTCATTTGCTCCATCAATTTTACTATTACAGGCCCTCAAGTTATATATGCTTAAACTGTTACCCTCTTTGTTGTTTTATTTAAAGAATGACTGTAATACTTGTTTATCTTTTCGAAATAACATACAAAAATATGTGGTGCACACTGAATAACCTGAATAGCGATTTACTTTAATGTGTTCACCTCATTTTATATGTTATTTCGAATAGACAGCAACAGATATTAAAGTCTCCTTACAGTTTAATTCTAAATTATAATTTCAATGAGTAACTATTGATAAAAAAAATTGAGACGTCACGGCCACGGTCACATGACAAATCACTTTCAGCCATTTAGAAGACGTGTTACATCAAAATTAAAAATTATAACATAAATGCTTGTTTAAGACCAAGATAAGTACAATTACCAGAAATATTTTTTAATACAATTTTACTCTAAGATACATTATATGAAACAGTGTTATCATCAGCATAATTTTAAATGGTGCTTTTTTTTGTACAAAATGAATTATGTCATTTAGGAAGACATTGACAAGAACTGGACCAACTTCCCACTTTCGCTGTGAATATATGTCACTGTATTCTTTAAAGCTGTCGGTATATTAATGTATGGGAAGACAATAATCAAATAGCAGTGTACTTCTGAAAATTGGTTATAAATAACGATATGAAAAAGAAGATGTGGTATGATTGCCAATGAGACAACTATCCACAAAAGACCAAAATGAAACAAACATTAACAACTATAGGTCACAGTACGGCCTTCAACAATGAGCAAAGCCTATAAGTTTCTTTTAAACAAAGTCTTATGATTATGTATATAAAATAAACTCATCATAGATACCAGAACTAAACTTAGTATATACGCCAGACGCGCGTTTCGTCTACAAAATACTTATCAGTGACGTTCGAATCCAAAAAAGTTAAAAAGGCCAAATAAAGTACGAAGTTGAAGAGCATTGAGGACCAAAATTCCTGAAAGTTTTGCAAAATACAGATAAGGTAATCTATAATAGTCAAATTTAATCATTTAAGTATATAAAACATATTCAATTTTTAGTGAAATTTGAAATATCATATGACTTCAAAACGAAACTGTGATATAAAATAATTTACAATAATTTAATTATTGCGTTTCCATTAAAATAATCCTTATAATGCCAGGTTAAACTCCGTCTTGTGAAAGTTCATTTTATTGTTCAATATAATCAAACGTTACCAATTGTACGGCCATTGGGGTAAGAATCGGGGTTAAACGTATAACTTTTTATTTAAAAACAATTGTTATATATAATTCACCAAATTTTACAGTCATAAGAAATCATATAAATATCTTGTTCATTTTCGACAATCAACAGAACACTAAAAAAAACAAAAAGCTATATTCAACAGTAATTGTTAAAAACCCTGTTTTAGTTCAAATGTACTTGAAATGATAACTTGCAAGCTTCAACAAGCTTTACATATTTGATCAAAACTGCGCAATCGGTATGTTACAAATAATTAAAAAAAAATATAGACATTTAAATCGTTATTTCTTAATAATTTAACTGTAGCGCTGGTTCAGACATGGATGCTGTTATTTTCGTCACACTTTTGCTAATTCTAGTAATTGCTTTGGTAGACGGTAAGAACATTAATATGACTTTTGTGTTTATCTGTTTATAATAAACAATTATGTGATATAATTTACAATAAGTGCTATAATGGGTCATAGTTCTAAAATTTTATCAAAAATTCATAATCAAAAAAGTGTTGCCTCACACCAGATGCATACTATTATTGCGTATCTAAATATATTGATAAAAAGTGGTGTTGACCAATATAAGTCTTCGTATCACTACTAAAACACAGGAGTTTGTATTTTTTAAGCTCTAGTTGGAAATATTGTTTTTTTTTCACATGCATTTTTCTTGTTTCTTTTTGTTATTGTATTTCGGCACCTTACTGGCTTTTGAATTTTGATAATTGACTGATTCCGATGTATATTATGATACCGTCCTCTTGGGATGTTTTGATTGATTAAATTTTATAATTTGTGAGATGTCTTATATCTTTTTACATACATTAATTGTAATAAGCTCAGCATTATACTATTATAAATTCTTTGTCGATGTGAACCATATTATTTTTTAGAATATTTGTTTTATTCATATGAGTTATGACCTCGGAATATTATCCAGAAAGCCATATTTTTTAATCAAAATTGCACATTTTAAATGTACACTTGTTTTATTAAAGCCATGGAAACATTTAAACACAAGTGTTATTCAAAATAAAACCGGATCCCATTTCCAATGCTACAGTTCATTTGCATATATATAAAGATATAAAGGAAGTAAATAGTTGTCAGTTTTTTAAAACAAGAACAGACTATCAAGTGGAAAAAAGTTTACATAGTACCAGGATTATAATTTTATACACCAGAGTAAATAGCATTCAAACTTGTAGTTCATGTAGAACAGCAAAAATGGATTTCGTAGTATTCATAATTGGTATATTTCCGTTTATAATAAACTGTACAAAAAGATAATTGTATATGAATCATGTATATTTTCATTCATTTCTTATGAACTAAACATGTTTCTGCCTGTTTGAAAAAAAAATATACTTTTTTCCTAAATGTGATTAAAAGGTTGACAATCTGCCGCGTATGAAAGTGAGAGAACATTTTGTATCAATTATTTTTTCTACAATTGTAGCTCGTTGAACTTTTATAGCCACAAAGTTATTGTAATAAAAATACCCTCCTTTGTAACATAAAGTTAGCGTATGTGTATTTTTCTATAAATTTTGAAAACAACGGTTTGGATTCACTAAATAGATTTCGCTTAATTTACAGATTCGTCTACTTCAAAAAGTTTTATTAAGCATCAAGTTATTATGTCGTACGGTTATATAAGTTAGAAAAAAATGAAAATTGAAATTATATTTCTGAGGTCCAGGTACATTTATTTCTCGGTTTTCCCAATCTTTTTTAGCCGTATATGGCACAACTTTTTTTGAAATTTGGATCCTCAATGTTCTTCAACTCTGTATTTGTTTGGCTTTAAAAATATTTTGATATGACCGTCACTGATGAGTCTTATGTAGACGAAACGCGCGTCTGCCGTACTAAATTATAATCCTGGTACTTTTGATAACTATTTATGCTAAATTGAAGATCGATTGATAAAGCATCATGTAATTTTAAAAAAGTAGAACATTTTGTTGTTTTATGCAACCATAATCTCTTTCTTCCTTTCTCTTGCGATCCATTGAATAGTTGTAAGGCAACCTTTCAATAACTCGATAGTTTTATAAATATCTTGTTTTTTTGTATTTCCACTTTGGATGTCTTTATTTGGTTACAACTTAAATTTAAAATTTAGAATGGAAATGGGGAATGTGTCAAAGAAAAAACAACCCAAACATAGCACAGACGACGGACGATGGCCACCAATGGATCTTCAATGTAGCCAGAAACTCCCGCACCCGGAAGCGTCCTTCAGCTGGCCCAATAACAAATATGTATACTAGTTAAGTGAAAATGGACGTCACACTAAACTGTTTTGTAAGCTAAGAACGCGTTCCTAAAAACCTTTCCATTGCAATTATTATAGCAACAAAAGGTTTGTAAATTTAAAGGTCAACAACATAATTTATACAGACAATTGGCTATTCGAAAACGAGTTGAATCCCATTAAAACTGCAGAAGACATGTTTTTCAAAAGTCTGCGAAAACCTTTCTTTTTAGTTGAAGTTTTTTAAAGCGTTCCGTGCAAATATTTGGTAGAATTAAAAAATAATTCAAACGATACCCAATACTTTTCAATAATACATTATACCATTACCAGCCAATGACATGGGTGTTATAACAAGGAAGTTACTATGTTAATATTGATAGTTGCTATTTATAATTAAGGTCATGTGATTCAAATAAACTACACTATTGACAAGATCTGTCTTTTTTAAATAACAGATCTATTAGCTATTCAGCTTAAAAAAAAATTAGTATTTATTTTACAAATATCACCTTCAAAAAAAGAATAAAAGATGTAATTAGTATTCCAACTTATACTGTAAACAGTACATGTCTACATATTTGAATTAGCAAGTACAAATATACGGGAAATCTTATCTAACAAATCGAGCCATTTACTGGTTGCCTTTTTTTTTTAAATGCATTGCATATGTGTCGTATATATCACTTGTGATAGGTTAAAATCAACCTTAAGACATAACACACAATATTGCTTTATTTTATTGATAAAGACACTTTTACAAGGAAGAGGATAATTCATCCAGGAATAACAACGCACTAAACGTTCAACATGTATATCAGACTATTCTGAGCTGATAAATGTATGTTGAGTCAAATTATTAAGTATACACATTTTATGAAACATATCTATTCTATTTAGGCCTACTTGTTTTCCACACCCATGATTAGCTTATTAACACAATTGGGTTCCGAATATGTTGATCTCGATAAATGCTTTTTCCAACAGAGTGTATTGAGTGAAAGGAAATCTTTATCCTGTTGATCTATTCATATTGCTGTCATTAATGTGCTTAACTGGAGAATCAATATAAAAGGCAATGAAATACAAAAAAAAGGAAGGGTAAATTAAGAAGAGGGAAAGGGGTTGTTGCAAACCATCCGAATAATTTCCAACCGATACAGGAAACATATGCAGAAAGTTGAGTAGAATCGGAAATGTTAGTCTCTGTCAGCCTTTAATGAAAAATTTCTAAACCTTAAGTACTATAGATTACTTAAAGATTGTGTTTATCTAGTAGAGTATCATGCTCAATATATTAGACAATCATTTGATATATATATCACAGTACTAGAATAAACATAGCAGGTAAGGTGTCAGGATAGCACAAAATACCTAGGTACGAAAGCAAATTTGTCTATTTTGTTTGAAAAAAAATTATCACATGAATACTATATAAATAGCATCAATCTTCTTAAGTTTACCAGGTTAAACAAGCATGAAGATTTCAATTTTCTAGTATCATCATTAAATTTCTCAGGAGTAACAAATTCTCTGTCCCATCGTATGGCGTTTACTTATACTTAAAAGTTACGGACTCCTTTCTCAAAACCTTCTTAAACAAAGGTATTTCAACTCATTACATAATTATGTTTGTTTCCCATTCTTAAACATCAAGGCACCAGAAAAATTTCTGATCTGTAAATAAACCGATTTTTTCGATTCTTAATTGTGACATTGTGTCTAAGTTTGGATTTAGATAGCGGGTGATGCTTATACGGTAACAGACGCCTACCATGCCAACGTACCAAATCTTTGCCATTTTGGAGTAGATGTATTTTTTTTATTTTTTTTGGTGTACCCAAGTTTTACTCGTGTTGCTCAGTCTTTAGTTTTCTATGTTGTGTTTTGTGTTCTGTTGTTTGTTTGTTGGTCTATTATATTTTTTTTGTACCCATGTCGTTGTCAGTTTATTTTGACTTATGATTTGAATGTTCCTCCTTTATGTTTTGCATCTCTTTCGTAATTTTCTTAATGATTTTATTATTTAAAGATCAGTTGATAACTGTTGCCATTTATTTGAATTCAGTTTATAGTAATCGCTTTTTTCTCATAAAGATAAAATTGATCGGACGCAATTCGTTTTTAAAATTTAAATGGTCTTCCTAAACACTGCATAGCATAGAACTTCTCTTTGCAAAGAGAGCAGGGGTTTTAATATAAATTTTAAAAAAAAGAGGCATAAGTACCAAAGAGACAACCTCCATAATATAACGCTTAGTATTTTTTTGTACCCATGTCGATGTCAGTTTATTTTGACTTATGATTTGAATGTTCCTCCTTTATGTTTTGCATCTCTTTCGTAATTTTCTTAATGATTTTATTATTTAAAGATCAGTTGATAACTGTTTCCATTTATTTGAATTCAGTTTATAGTAATCGCATTTTTCTCATAAAGATAAAATTGATCGGACGCAATTCGTTTTTAAAATTTAAATGGTCTTCCTAAATACTGCATAGCATAGAACTTTTCTGTGCAAAGAGAGCAGGGGTTTTAATATAAATAAAAAAAGAGGCATCAGTACCAAAGTGACAACCCTCCATAATATAATGCTAAGTAAACAATTTCATAATGTCTTTCAATAGTCTAAATTAAAACCTTGAAATTTAAAAAAAAAAATCTGTTTTAGTCCATAAAAAGAGTCTTTTGTGTGATTACTTTAACTGAAAGCGGAGTTGATCTACCTTTAATAAACATGTCTCTATATGACTCATTTATAATTTGTTTATGACCCCTTCTTTGACTGATTACTAACCAAACGTAGTACTTTTTTTTACAGGTCAGACGTGTTACCTAGGCTACAATCTTTGTACAGGATATAATTGGTGCTGTCCTGATGGTTACGTTTGCACTGGGTCAACAACCTGTTTATCTATTGGGTAAGTACGGTCATTACTTAAGAAGTCTGTTTATCTGTTAAATGTACATCAGCTGTCAACTCCATGTTCACCAATTTGACATAAATTATCATAACAAACTTAAACTTATACAAAAATATTCAAACTATCAAAAATATAAGAGAAACAATTAAAAATGCATATCCTTGCTATAAAAAATCGGCCTTATGTACGTATTTTAGACTAATTGACCTCCTTATTTATATCTGTTTGATTTCTAACAAGTATAGGAATAAAGAGAGAGGCAGTGTTAATCATTAATATAAGTCTGAATCCCGTTTCAAACAGGGTGAAAAGGGGGCATTTCAAGCTTTGTGCATATAACCTCGAGACGGACATACCCTGTCAGGAGTCTTTTGGCGCCAATCACTGTTTTTCAGGGGTTTCATTTGTGCCATTTTTTCTTCTTCTGAATCATGAATTACATATAATATACATATGCAATTTGAAGCTAAAAATCAGAAACATATGAGAATACGTACGCATTACATTTTCGCGCATTTTGAAGTTAAAAAGAAAATACCATTGCGCGAAGCTTTTGATTAAGTTTACGCGCATTCATTTTACAGATATGTAAAATTAAGATAATTTAGATATAAATTAAGACTCTAGTTGTTATGAATTTAGAGCTTATTTATAAGTTTAAATCAAATATTTTCATATGAAATTCTTAAAAGATATTCAGTTATCAAGAGCAATCATTTGTGCACGATGAATTATTTTCCGTATTGACAGAGCACTTACAGTGAGAGATATTTCATTGCTACACACCGTAAATAAGAGCAATATCAAAAAATAAAGGGTCACAGATACCAGGCATACCTTAAACAATCCGAAACCAATGCTCACTACATGACAGATTTTATTCAGCACAACCATGTACTTCTGTGTCAAATAAACCAATCAGTGATACCAGGATTGAAATGTTTATATTGACGCCAAACGCACGTTTCGTCTACAAAAGACTCAAAATCATAGGTTTCCTTTTGTATATTGAGCTTTAACTATTCATCTCTTCACGAAATGTTAAATAAATACTTTTAATTATAAGATGTGCTAATGGTTTTACATTTGGCAAGTTTTATAGATTTCAAGGAGCAAGTGTATCTGCATAATAAAACGGACAAACCTTATGTAACAAAGTTATTATCATCATTATATGCGCAAGCTAGCATCTATACTATTAAACGAGAAGACCTTATTTTGGGTGTCGCTTCTCTTCTTTCCACAATAAATTAATCAACACGCCACTGTGTCCTATAGGTACAGTGCATAGTGCCATTTGTCATCCATTCATATGATTATTCAGATTGAGTTATTTTTGGAGAAAAACGAGAAAAAAGGCATCCGGATATTGTCCCGTCATTGGACGAAATTTTAAGTCAGATTAGACTTCCGGTTTGCGTTTTTCTGTGTACTTTGAACATACATATATAAAGAATAAAGTGTATTTTCAAAATTCTACCTGCTATCAATTTCAAGTTTACTATCCACGGCAGTCACAGAGTTTATTAAATAGAGAGGGTCTGTATACTATATCAATGACCACTATGGATAGCTTAGTAAACTTCGAATTGAAAGTAAATACACTATATTTATAATAGTAATGAATGTTCAGAATATACAGATAAGCACTGAAAATATTCATTAGAACTTTTGATACTTTTTCTGAAATTCTCCGGTCATTAAATCTTTTACAAAATTCATTGATTACAAAAAAAAAGAAGATGTGGTACGATTGCCATGTTGAGACAACTCTTCACAAGAGACCAATATGACACAGATATTAACAACTATAGGTTACCGTACGACCTTCAACAACGAGCAAAGCCCATACTGCATGCTCAGCTTTAAAAGGTCCCGAACTGACAATGTAATTTAACAATTCAAACCAGAAAACTAGCGGCCTTATTTATGTACAAAAAATAAACGAAAAACAAATATGTAACACATAAACAAACAACAACCACTGAATTACAGGCTCCTTACTTGAATGTTCATAACATACTAAATGTATGTTTATATTGAAATTGATAGATAACCCAAAAAATGGGAATATTGGAAACAAAGAAGGAGGGATAAAAAAAAGCATTTTTCCTGTCCCCAATAACCTATGACTTATGATACTTTTGCTTAAATTCTCCAGTCATTCAATATTTTACAAAATTCTTCCAACAACACTTTACATACTTTAAACTACGCTCTGAATGCCCGCGATTTCGCGGGTGTGTTCTAGTACCTTTGAAAGTTAAGGGATGTATATCATCTATTCATATGGACGTGTATGACTATACCTACATAGAGGATTTGTCAGTCAGACAAAAGTACAATAGTTTATCTACCTACCTCGTGAGCCTACTCATGACCAATGCATTGTGTGAAGGAACAATATAAAGTAACACATGATGCTGATGTCAGCGGAGTGTTTGGATATATAAACTGTGCTATTTTCAAACTTTTGGGGGGATTGACTTCAAAACTACTATACGAACAGTGTCGTCAAAATGTACCATTATATCATGAACCTGCTTAAAAGTCTTCAATTTATCGACAAAAACATTAAGATTAAAAGATGTATCAGTTTACACAAGTTTACCTGTTCAGGAATGCGGGTAATTGTGATCAAAAGCTGTGAGCAAATGCAAATATTTTTGTGTGCAAATGTAATGTACCGGAGCAATCTTTCAATCTTCAATCACACATACAACAGTTGACTTGCACCAAAAATCAGAAAGTAATGAATTTTATCAAAATACGCAATAACTGCTTTTTTTCAAATATTAGTATAATTTTGGAATGTAATAAAAGAAAGGTCACGTAATGAACTGTTTTTCCTTTTCTCTACAAAAACATTTTTCTGATGAATAAGGTCTATGTGAACTATTTAGATGGTCTTGAAATGATGATGATGATAAAGACAGGTTTACAACGTTAATTTGCAAATGATAATTGGTTTATAACTCGTTTAAATGCATTTTTGTGACGAATGTATTGAAATAATTTTTCGAGAATATAGTCAACGAGAAATATTATCTGTTTTCAGAGCAATAGTCGGAGCCTGCATTGGAGCTATAGTTGGTCTTGTATTTTTCATTGTCCTAATATACCTCTGCTGCAGATGTAAGTTCTTAAGTTTTACTAACATGTACAGGCAGAATAAAATTGAATAAAAAATCAAATAATTGTTATGATTTTAATAGAAAAAGACAACATTTCATGATTTATCAGACATCTAAAAATGAGACGATAGATGCTAGTCGGACATTAAATCTCATAAATCGAAAATAAACTGACAACCCCATGATCATTTTAGGCGAGTATCAAAGTAATAAGGTTAAAGTCGAATGTGTGCCAAAATTGGTAATTATCATAAATTAAATAATATTTTTATTTATATCAAAATATGCTAGAGTTTTGGAGTATCATTAAATGCCACGATTATTTGAAAAAAAATTCTAGTTGGTGATAAGAGGGCTTCAGAGAAAGAAACAATAATCAATCATGCATCTAGGTTTCAAAAGTTTTCCAAGAAAAATCGAAATAGTGGAATGAGCTTTGCAGATGAATAAAAGATTTAAAAAAATTGAAAACAACAATTTAATACACTCATAAAATAATGTGATAAATAAGAACCAACTAAATATATTGTGATACATGCACATGGGTAGTACTACATCCTGCTGAAACGTCTGATGTTTGTGAGACTGTCAATTAGTTGGATGTGTCCTGATATTGAGTCTCTTAGAAGTGATTACTATGTGTTAGTTAGCAAGAATTCCTAAATTGGTTTTTGGTTTGGTTATTTTTGTCTTCTTATTAAATTTTATTTTAATTCCGTGAAGCGTATGTATCAAGTCAGAAGCACACCGTCGCTGGGCTTCTAAAATGTCATATACGACTTTTTGGGCTGAAAATACTTTTTGACACCAATGGTCTGGGCGGGAGGAAATCTTTGAAATTATAAAATAGCATGCAGTTAGTCTAAATAAAATGTGTGAAATAAGACATATTACACAATTGACAATGTCAGTTGTTTGTAAAGTTTGCTTCCAAAATGTTGTCTGAAAACTTGAAAATCGTTGTAGAATGGCTTTGGGAAAAAAAAATTATTGTACATTTCTTTATTTCTGTGAAAATGATTTAAGTACTTGGATAATCCAGAAATGTCAAAGTTTTTATTTCACTGCCATTTTCAAAAATGTACAAGTTCAAATACGACATTTTGGAAGCATGCATTTTGCAAAAAAAAAATTAAAGCCTGTAATTTGTAATTTACAACATTTACGAAGCCCAGCGACGACACTTATCCTTTTTTTTTTCTACCTTTTTGCAATTTGTCATGCATGGGACTTAGCGACTTTTTATACGATATGGATTTTGCTCATTGCTGATGACCTATAATCGATTCCATCCGTCATTTTGGTCTGTTATGGATATTTGCTCATTGGTTATCAAACCACGTTCATATACTTAATTTACTTGAATTATTTTGCAACATAAAACAAAAAAAATCGTATTCAACCTAAAAAAAATGCAAGTCTAAATCGAAGACAACTGCATTTGTATTAACTTGAAAATAATATATTTTTTAAAAACAGCAAAGAAAGGCACAGTTGGAACTGTTGTAACACATCCGGGTGCTCACACAGTAGTTGGACAACAACAGTATGGTCAGCAAGCTTATGGACAACCGCCTGTATACGGTCAACCACAGTACGGACAATCAAGTGGGATTGCACAGCCAGCCTCTGATCCAGTATATCCACCTACTAAGGAATAACGTGTGCGTTACAGATACTTTTTCAAGACCTTAACGTTTATTATATCTATCGAAATGCTATTGCGTGTATTTTACATAACCTCTTCACATATGTATGTTTCCCTTATGCAGTACATGTGATAATAAAATAAAAATATTATTCTGTTACAGGCCGTCTTATTCATAAATAGTAAAAATATATATTCTAATTCATGAATAGTAAAACTGTCATGTCAGTTAACTGATAATAGTCTGTTGTTATTTATGCATTATTGTCATTTTTTTTATTTTTTTTGTTGTGACATCATCTGACATTAGACTCGGAAATTCTCTTCAACTGAGTTTTAATGTGCGTTAATTTTTGTACATTAACTAGAGGTATAGGAGGTACGTTGAGATTTCATCAACATGTTTAACCCAGCCGCATTTTAGAACCTGTCCCAAATGAGTAGAATCTGGCCTTTGTTAGTCTTGTATTATTTTTAATTTTATTTTCTTGTGTACAATTTGGAGTTTAGTATGACAGTCATTACCACTGAACTAGTATATATATTTATTTGGGGACCAGCTGAAGGACGCTTCCAGGTACCGGAATTTTGCACTGCATTGAAGACCTGTTGGTGACTTTTTGCTATTGTCTGCTGTATGGTCGGGTTGTTGTCTCTTTGACACATTTCCTATTTCCATTCTCAAATACAAAATAGCATATAAAGCAACTTTAAAAAATGACAACTTTGTTTTGTAAAACTATTTATTTATAAAATCATTATTACAACATTACTTATCCTTAATAACCTTTTAAAAAAGAAAATGTGTTCCAAACTTGCAATAAGTCCAAAAAAATATTTGTATCGTTTAAAATCTATATTTTTTTGTCAAAATTTAATACATGGCATACAAGAAGCCCTTTAAAGATTTAATTACATCAGTACTTGTGTGTTTCACAGATAAAAAAAACACTAGTCTTTCTAAACTCGTGTATAACTTATCTAGTGAATTCAAAAGGCCATGCGATTTAAGTTGTACAGGATCTTGCAATTTTGAATAAATGTTATTTAGAATTAAATACTCTCTGAACAGGTGTGATCTGTTGAATGAGTTTGCCCCAAGCAGGAGGTATGAACTTATCTAATAATCAGAAGAACAATTTTATTAATTTCTACAATTTTCTATTCTTTTTTCAACATGACTTATATTACGATTAATATTTCCAAATTATAATAAAAGATATTCATTCTAAAATATATTTGAACATTTTAAGTAATTTTGTTGGCTGTTGCTACATGTACATCATTAAAAAGATAATTATATTACTATAGTATGGAACCATGAAACCTAGTACGTAGTTTTTATTTAGATATTATTGGAAATTAAGATTTAAAAAAATACACGCCAATCAAGAAGCACCTTAATAAGGTTTTACTAGCCTCAGTATAAGTGAAGTTTTAGGTAAAAAAAATAATATTTAACTTAACTCTCAAACTTTAAAATAATAAAATAAAATCATTTTATAAGATAATCTGATTTGACCTTCTCTATTTGATAAATCTGAGAATCATGTAAGAATGTAGAAAATCGGATTTTATATCAATATCATTATTTTATTTTGGCTGTTGTCATGTCAGTTAAAAAGAAATTTATTTTAACAGTTAAAATTAAAAAAGCATAGAGTTTATTTGGTCAAGTATGGTTCAGACAGGTCGAGTATTGTTTAAAAGAGGGACGAAAGATAACTGAGGGACAGTCAAACTCATAAATCGAACTAAACTGACAACGCCATGGCTAAAAATAAAAAGGACAAACATAGAAAAGTAAAGAATAAACAACACGAACCCCACCAAAAACCAGATGTGATTTCAGGTGCTCCGGAAGGGTAAGCAGATCCTGCTCAACATGTGGCACCCGTCGTGCTGCTTATGAGATAACAAATCCGGTAAATAGTCTAATTCGGTAGATCACATCTACGAAAGGGAGGGAGATTGTAGTAACGACGTAAGGAACATATCCGATATCATTTGTAAAACGGTTATTCCATAACAGCCAACCAACTGCTAATGGCGTCCGTAAAATTTACGAATAGATGAGTTGAACTTCATCATTTGGAACTCTTGATTCAGACCTTCGGTCGAGTATGGTTAAGACTGAAAAAAATTGGTCGACTACAGGTCATAACGGGTTAAGACTGTTTCAGACTGTTCGAATAATACTTCTTTTTTCAATGTCAAAGAAAAGGGTTAAGGTAGCACAATACAAAGATTTTATCACTCCCAATCAGACAACTTTAAACTGATGTAATTCATTTCATCCTTCTTTATATTTTATAAATGAGGTACGAAAAGATTGAAGAAAGATTAATCTTTCAAATTGTGATTATTTAATTATGACATAATTATTACATAATCAATCGTTACGTAATTAGTTGCTATATTGTGATGTCCATACTTGAATGAGTTTAGCGTCTTTGTTGTTCATAGCATCCCAAACTATTTTATAGATTCATGTACAGCACAGTTTGAAAAGATCAATAGAACAAACTTTGTACCCTATTTAATTGAGTGATCTCTTGTGAATTGATGTTGCAAACTTCATTGAAGATTTACGAGAGAATGAAATACAGTAGGAAAAATCTGAGACACAGTTTTGGAGATTTATAGTGTATATTATTATTGTCTTTAATTATGTGAGTCATACTTTAGAGGTTGGATATGACACTTTGTATGAGTTGGTCTAACACAAGTTACTACAAAATTGAAAACAACACGTTTAATAATTTCTTGAGTCCGAAGCGCTTTTCTGGATTTACCTTCATCAGGAACGCTCAAATCTAAACATTTGAAATTCGTAGATGGATAATTACCGAAACCGTTGACGAGCTACATGTAAAAAATACCTAAAACTAAAAGCCAAATTCATCTAAAGCCAATTTAGAATGAGGTAGTTGAAACCTTAGTTTCTTTTAAAATAATTTCAAAGTATGTAAACAGACAATTTTAGTAAATTAACTCATCATAGATGCCAGGACTAAATTTTTTAGTAAGTTTGGTAACTCACCGAAGAAGTACTGAATACTGAGCTGATGATATCCTCTGGAATTGAAAGTCCACACGGAGAGGTATCGACCCAGTGAATTACAAATTATGGTTACAATGTGTGAATATATTCGACTTCTTGTGAAATATGCTTAATTTACATTACCTTCAAATCGAAGAGATCCTCATTTAACGTTTTTTTCAATGTCATATCGATACTAAAAGTTCAAAGTTTCCATACAATTGTGAAGACTCAGAGACCTGTTGATAACATTCAGAGTACTACTGCTAAAAGAAACAATTATCAAATATTAAAATAACAGAAACACTGAAGTTCGAGAAAAATTCAAAACGGAAAGTCCCTAATCAAATGAAAAAATCAAAGGAAAATACGTATCAAACGAATGGACAACAACTGTCATATTGTTGTCTTGGTACAGGCATTTTCAAATGTAAATAATTGTGGATTGAACCTGGTTTTATAGCGCTAACACTCTCACTTATATAACAGTCGCATCATAGAGTAACAAATTTAAATCACTGAAATCATTTGCATCAGATTTAAGGTTTCCATTATTTTAATGACAAGATGATGGTCTTAAAGTGATTTATAATCATGATCTATATCAAAATTTTAAAATGAAAGACTTAACTAATACTAAATAAAATTAACGGTACTAATTTTCTTGCACCAGATGCGCATTTCGACAATACATGTCTCTTCAGTGATGCTCGTGGCCAAAATATTTGAAATCCAAAGCTTATATAAAAGATGAAGAGCTATAATCCAAAAGGTCCAAAAAGTATAGCCAAATCCTTGAAAGAAATCAGAGCTTTGCACGAGGGAGATACATTCCTTAATTTCTAATAATTTCTATCATTTTGTAGCAGCAAATTTTAATAACACAAAAAATCCGTATTTTCATGGTACTAAGTGTTGAAAGGATGATTAAGCAAAACAAAAAGGACAAAAGACAAAAGACAAATTGAATCTCACTTCGTTAATCGGAAAGATCATAAAAATCTTCAAATAGGTGCAGTAAACACAATATAAAAAGTAAAAATAAAAAGTCGGAAACATTCCAAACGAGTTTATGGGTGATTAAAGGAAAATCTCTATTAATAGTAGTATATAAGATATTCCAATCAATGGTAGCACGATAAAAAGATTTCAACCGAAATTATATATTTCCGTTTTTTACCTAATTTTCATACCTAACAGAAGTCGCTTTTAACTTAAATGAAAAGCATTCACGAAATTATTTTTTCAAACTGATGTGTATTGATTTCTTGACGCGAAAGTTACCCCTTCCAAACAGTTGAAAAGTTTTGAATTATGTGACATCACACGTAATTGGCATTTTGTATTAATTACGGTCGCAAACCAAACAAAGGATTAATTGAACTCAAATGAATAAGTAAATATATATTTCAACATAATCTACATGGAATTAGGAACAGATGCCGATGTAAGATAGTAGAAATACATATTAAGAATAGTTTATATTATATGAAAAATTGAATTTCTATGATGATATATAATATCGATTTCAACAAGAGATTAGACAGGTTTCCTACTTTTAATCAGAGACATATATACACAGAGATTGGCAACTCCGTGAAATCCCGTTAAAGATCGCGGCCCAGAATGAGATTCTCGTCGATAAAATTTAGAACATGCAATCAAGTCGGGGATGAATAACCTCGATAGATAATCAAGAAAAGCAATGGGAAAATTATATCAGATCATATTATAATTTCTTTTCTAATAAAAAATACTTGAATGTTATATTTATCTTTCAGCATTTATTGAGAAAAATATTGTTATATGATAATGTTATGAATATGGGATAACACCAGTTTACTCGGAACTACACAGACTTGGGTTAACTATTACCAATGTTCATTCGGAAGACGACTACGTCATATCAAGGAATTCCGGGGTTTCCCATAGTATATTTGTCAGTCATTACCCAAGTTGTTATCCAGATCGGACGTCCCCAGTTGACGAGCGTCCTAAAAGATAACCATCGACTCAAGCCTAGGATTGTGATATTATAGGTAATATATTGCATACACTATCCCTATAAAATCATTACAGTGGTGTCAGAAGTCGGCACGAATCCACTGATTTACACTGTTGATCGGTGACATCCATTCGCGCCATATTTTCATATTTTTTTTCCTTTGTTTTCGCGAGAAGAAAATCTTTGTTTCTTCTCTCCCGCGATTGTATTATTTCATGGCGCGCTGATTTATCAATACTTTTGACATTTGCGCGAGTAATATATTCGTTTCATATTTATATTGTGATTATCAAACTTTCCGTGTGATAAAATTCCCATCCCCCTTTTTGTAACACATTTATAAAATAAACAGATTTGCATACACCTTGAGAATAAGACAAAATAACCTTATAAACAAACTACAAGTGGATAGTTTTTGATTATCTATTTGGTTTATATCAGGTTTTGTTTATTTATATTATTACAAATCAACACATTTTTTTTTCATTCATTGATATTCCGTTGAGCGTCAGATCTTCTGATGTCAGATATCATTTAAATGTTTTTCTTTTGTTTTTCATAAATTATTGATACAACTGTGTGCGTCAGATCTTCTAATGTCATAGTTGTTATCAAATATTTTTTTTTTCATTTTGTTTAATTGTCTTGTCGGTTTTTTCCGTCTGAAAAGTGTTCACTCATCAAAGAATGTGTTGATAATAAACTTGTACTACTATTTGTTTTGAATTGTGTATACATACATCATTGTTTACAATTTCATACCTGTATTTAAATAGTAAGAAAAATCTGAGTTTATGAATTTGTATATTTGATATTAAAAAGAAAGACAAATATAAACATAAGTTGATTGTTTCACTTTTATGTTTATTTACATGTATGCATATGTGAAAGTTTGGAATATTTAGGTCCCTTGACTTATATGATGATATAATCAGGGTTATTAAAATTAATTAATTCCTGAAGCAGATTTGCGCGTCAGATCCTCTGATGTCATAGGTGTTTTCAGATTCTTATTTTTTTTGCTATACTTTTGTTTTCATTTGCAAATCAGAATAAAATCAGTATACCAGTGTTTTTGTATATTGTAGTGCAGGATTTTTTTTTTTGAATTTCCTGTTTGTAGTGTTACACAATTTGTATATATTTTATATGTTTTGTGTGTCATTCCTTGAAATTTTTGTTTTTTAAAAGCTTTTATTGTAATCTTAGTTGGTAAATCACAACTCAACTCAAAATATGAGTAACTCAAGGAATTTTGATGGAACAGTACCACTCGCATGGTCTCTGCTGAAAGCCGATATCGAGTCTACAGTTTTTGAGAAAGGGTGGAAAAGTGAACAAAAAATACAAGCATTGGTATCGAGAATTACTGGAAAAGCACTGACATTCTATAAGAACCGGTCATACACGATACAGACAGACTACGAAACACTGTGCAAACTATTTAGCGACCGATTTGACTCAGTTGGGCGTCCATTACTTATTTTGGAAACTCTAGAGAATATCTTCCCATATCCAGATGAGTTATTGAACGAATTTACAGACAGGATTGAAGAGTTGGTAGAAGGGGCATTTCAAAATGAATCTGAAAATGCAAAAGAACATCTGGTCATAAAGTACCTCACTAATGCTTGTTGTGATGAGGAAGGGAAAGTGTTAGTGAAAGCAGTCGCCGAAGGTTCTGTTTATGTAGCAAAAAGTTATCTTTGTGTATTGGCAAAATGTAATAGATATTTAAAGCTCAATAGTTTATGGGAACCTGGAATGAAAAATAATAGAGATGATCCCAATTTACAGATTGAAAAGAACGAAGACCAGGATCCAATGGTAAGAAACCAGGGAAGAGAGAAATTGGTTGATTTAGATGAGGAAGTTGACACAGTACAAGTACATAACCATGAACCAGAATTGTATACCCTTTCTAAACATTTTAGTGAAGTGGAATGGAATGAAGCTATGGAAAAAGACGGAGCTGATACCAATTTGATGAAAGAAAAGACGGAAGACCACAGTCCCGTAATGTTAGGACAAAGAAAAGAGCAAACACCTCATAAAGGAGAAACAATTGAGAAAGTATCGAACCCTGCAAAAGAATACTATACAACACCATACCATTCCAAAGATGTGATGGCGGATGCAGTATACACAATGGAAAGTCCAAGTCCCAAGTACAAACCAAATTGGTTAAGTGAAGATGATGATGAAATACAGTCAGAGGAAAGTCCCAGTCACAATTACAAACCAGATGCAATATGTGATGCCGATGAAAAAGGGCAGGAAATACCTTCCAATTCCCACTGTTTAAAGGAACATAAACGTGATTGTGAAAAGAAAATAAATCCAAGTAAAGTCAATGCAGATAAACCAAAAGAAACATCAAGGTTAATAACTCGACACAAACTACATCTACTTGTGCAATCAATGGTAAAAGAAAATAACAACTTAGATAAAAACAGGTCAACAAAAAGACAGAAATATATTTTAGAAGAAAACATAAATAACAATGAAGATTCACAAGGTATACTAACATACGATCAGGTCAGGCAAACTCAAACCAAACACAAGAAAATAGAAAATAAAGACCAAAAACAGTTCATTAACAGAAATTCAGACAAGAAACAGTTAAGTCAGTCAGAACTAGAGTTGCTTAGCAACATCATTGATCGCCTAACTCCAAATTATGTATACTGCAAAGATAACCTGTTGACACTTGAACTTAAGGACAAACAATATCGTTACTGGATGACATCACATGGCAATACGAAGACCCATAATTATGATGAAGGAGAAGATAGAGAACAAGATTGTAATAAAGAGGGAAAAAGTCTTCAAGATACTCAAAGTAGCTGTGTCAAAAAACAAATTATGAAAACAGAACAAGGGACACAAACTGATGAACTATCTTCAGGAAAAGAACACAGTCTTACAAAAAGGAAAGAGGTGAAAGATCAAAGTACTCAAGCAACAGATGATCAGCAAACTCCAATACACTTTGATCAAATACATAAATGGAGCATGCAATTTACACAGACAGCCTTTAACCATCGCAATACTGTCAAAGCAGAAGATGCACATATTGATCCTGGTTTCCTTGAAGGAACACTATCAAAACTAGGAAAAACACGTACAGGAAAAAATCAGGAAGCATAGAGATGTACAAGAGCTAACGAGACTAATAATCTGGTCAGAGATGATTTGAAAGATACAGAAAAGAAAGCTTACATGAAGACTGAAAGGTCCAAATACAAGAAAATAAACTTGGAACAACAGATAAAAATGACAAAGCAGAACTTGACCACCAAGAAAAAAGAAACTTGTACAAGTAAAAGGAAGATAAAGAGAACAATCAAGAGAAAGGAAGAACAAGTAGCAATGGGAGTGTTACAAAAAACGAGGAGTTGGGGTAAAGACGTGAAACTTAGATGGAAGAGACCTAAGGCCAAAAGGTTCCATAGTAAAACATTGGGGAGATCGGATTGGAACCTGAACCTTGACAGAAAGGATGGTCAGACTGAACGTTTGGTGACGGACACATCATTTGATATTCCTGCAACCGAAGATGGAGATATTGTTGCCATGCAAAAACTTGTTTCTTGAGTTGTGTTTTTATGTTTTTAATTTGATTGAAAATAAATGTATATAGTTACTGTATTATTTATATCAGAATTACATTTATATTGAATGCGTTAGTTACTGCCATGCATACGCGTGCTAGTGTTGGTTCTGAATACTAGTGTATACTTTACTTTGAATTGATATTTGAGATATATGATGCCGGGCAATGTATATGTATAATTTTATGAAATTAATCTCTTTAGATATTCGTCACTGGACTTGAATGAGCAAAGGATAATTTATGCATTTAATTAACTCAGGGTGATATTTCTTCATTTCATGTCGGCAATCATTTTATTCATATTAATCATTTATGTGGCTCTTTCTAGTATTATATCTTCCAAGATTCCTACTGATAGGATCTTTACAACAACGAAGTGAACTATTTCACCACTACGAAATTGTAGTTGCATTCATGTAACTTTTGTTATCGTACCCAACTTATGTTTTTGGAATGAAACCATTGCTGTTATGGAAGAGGGAGGAAGTGGAAAGGATATTCATTTCAAAGTCATATTTTGCATTTACGTTTTAAGAGACATGCATCCTGTATTCTTTGGATAATTCTACTTCCAAATATATGTTGTCTTCTGAATAGACAAACTTGTTCAGCAACCACAAGATGCTGTGATGAAAATTAAGCTGTGTGATCCATATATAAATTGTATAAGACGTTTTAAAATAGGCATTGGCAATACATTATATCTCAGAATCTTCATAACCAATTTTGTATATAGAGATTCTTTTGTATATTCGTGTACCGATGTAGAAGATTATCTGCATTTCATAAATTTAATGATTATGCATAGCCTTATAATGCATGATATTGGAGACTATATATCTACATGTATCAACTACAACTCTTCTGACTAAAGTGAATTTCAATCAAAGGATGTATTTATTAACACTTAAACTTCAAACAGTTCATACAAATTAGTGCTGAAATATAAAAAGTGCCAAGACTTTATTCTACAGAACGGGTTCATTTCTATGAAAGAGGGAGGAATGTTATGAATATGGGATAACACCAGTTTACTCGGAACTACACAGACTTGGGTTAACTATTACCAATGTTCATTCGGAAGACGACTACGTCATATCAAGGAATTCCGGGGTTTCCCATATTATATTTGTCAGTCATTACCCAAGTTGTTATCCAGATCGGACGTCCCCAGTTGACGAGCGTCCTAAAAGATAACCATCGACTCAAGCCTAGGATTGTGATATTATAGGTAATATATTGCATACACTATCCCTATAAAATCATTACAATATGCATTTCATAATTAAAATTTCAAATCTGGTAATGCTCAATTGATATAACAAGAAAATTTTCGGTACGGCATATATCTTTTCACATGTGTGCGATTACGCAATTTATTGCCCTCCGATCACCTGAATATTACCGGAGGTGAATTCTAAATGGATTATTACTTGGCAATTGTTTTTTAAAGATTAACAAATTCTGACATACTATTTTAACCATGACCAGAACTTTATTTTAACAGAAGCACTCGGCAATACTATAGTGTATATTCAATCATGAAAACAAAAAGAGTCTTTTAACATGTCAAAAAAGAAATGAGGCAACTTTGTCATATCAGAGACATTATATGTCTCTGGTCATATATAAAAAAATGTGTAGCCAGTAAGTACAGTAAAATGCTCTGCTCAACTCTGGGAACAGTATATATATATCTTACGTTAATATATATGTTCCTGCTCAACTGTAGAATTTTAATGTTTTGTTTCATAAACCACTGGAGTATTTCAACATTCTTATCTTTACTCTTTCCAGAGACATATATACACAGTGAATCTTGAGTTTGAAATTAGAAAGATTTAAAATTGTGCACAAGTTTTATCTGATCTTTTGTGGGTTTATGTTGTTCAAGGTAATTTTCTGTGCAGTTATTTTCATTTCATTTGTTATTTTTTTTCCTCTGTGTTACACGACCTTGTACTTTTTGTTTTGCCCCTTGAGATCTGCTGCTTCTGTTTAAACCTTAACCACAAATATCTCATCTGTTTTAAATAAAAGTCTCATTCCCGGAATTTGTTTTACAGGAATTCATTTTAATATCATATTTTTATAAGCATATCAACTGCTTGGTTTGTGTCAGTTAGGACGGAATGCATCAATAGGTACATACATGTACCAGGTCATGGATATAATATAAGTACACGTTATGTGCTTTTGACCTTCACAAGAATTTTTAAACATTCATAAATGTGCAAAGAATATTGTTGTCGTTGGGTTGTTGTCTCATTGACACATATACCTCACATTTCTGTTTAGTCGTAGCATCTGTGCCTTTTCAACTTATTGCAGAAGATATTAGCATAAACATTTTTTCAAAACAGGAGAGGTGAAATAGTGATCACAGAATGAGGACATGTAAAACTGAAACAACACAGCACAACAGATAAATATAAATAAGCACCATTGACATTTTTTTAAAGGACTGAAACAAACATAGATGGTGACCAATGTAAGCGACTAGTGTACAGAAGTAGAGTGAACATTTCTTGCTTCTTTTCCTACACATTTTGTCATTTTATGTAAACAATTACATATGTTACTTTCCATGAAGAGGAAGGAATTTGTGAATAGAGTGGCCTTCTAATGATAGTCATACATGTAAATCCTTGTCTCATTAGCAATCATACTACATCATATTGTTATACATCTACATGTATGGTTTCTTGTAAAAACTATGTAAATTTTGTTAACATAAATAAGACTAATGAAGTTGAACACAAGATATTTATTTGCTTTTTTATCCATTTTACAGTCAGGATAAGCACATGTACTTTTCTCTCTTACATAACCATTGTTAGTTTTAAGTATCACATTGATAGTAGTAATCAGTCCACAACATGACTGTGCCGTCACTTTTGGAAAAAGTCATCACTAGTTGTTCCTGTTTGCCAGGAAGTCTTATTTTCAATCAGAAAGACTTGGGAGTCCTACATTCAGCCCATGTATGATATTATATCTCTTGTATGCTGCACTGACAGGTAAATTTGATCAACATCTTTGTCCTTTTATAGCAAGCAGGACCCTGTTAAAAAAGAGAAAGCTGTCAGATACTGAATGTAAAAATATATAAAATTGTAAATGTCATCAAAGTGGTGGAAATAATGAAAAAAAAAACCTCTATACACAAATCCAGTTTGTCATGATAGGAAAGTAATGCATGTGCTGGGTACAATAATTCTCTGAAGATGGAAAAGTCTACTGTAAATTCAGAAATTAATGCAAGGTTTTTATTATTGCGAAAAATGTGAGAGAGTTTAAAACTCACTTTTTGAAAAATTTTGAATGAATTTAACAGGATTCTTAACAGAAGTTGTAAAAATTAAAATCGCATTTCAGTTTAAAATGAGAAAATCAATAATAAATGCACGCAATAATTTCTGAATTTACAGTATCAAGTGTATACGGACAGGGGTCTGTCTTGATATTGAAACAAAACACCATGGCCGTCAGCTATAATACTGATTTTTAATTGTAAATTAATCAAAGTGGGTGAAAATATGATAAAAACAACCTTTTTATGCAAATTCAGTATGTCATAGGGAAAAAAATAATGAGCTAGGAACAATTATTCTCTGAAGATGGAAAAGTTTTAAACTGTAGCCATGGACAGGGGTCTGTCTTGATATTAAAGAAAATTAACATGGCCGTCAGCTATAATGTTGATTTTTAATTGTAAATTGCATCAAAGTGGGTGAAAATATGATAAAAACAACCTCTACATGCAAATTCAATATGTCTGGGGAAAGTAATACATCACACAATTTGTTTTATTCCTCTTCAAATGAAAATGTTTTGATAAAAATTACGACCGTGCTAAAAATTTTCATAACGTGCATCTCGGCCCAGTTTTTACCATTATTAAATACTGCAATAAAACGTTAATCGTCTCAAAATTTTAAATAATAACTACTACAAACTGAATAAAACAAGGTAATTCATAGTAGAAATTGAAATATATACTTACATTATGCTGTTTTGAAATGCTTGATGTGTAATAAATTATAAAATTCTGGCGTGGTGGTGTACTTGTCGTGTTAGAATCAATATGGCGATCTCGTTAAAGTCTCGTGAGATGCGTGTCGTGGATTAGATTTCGTTGACCACTGTTACAGTTGCCAATCTCTGTGTATATATGTATGTCTCTGTTTTAATTAAATACATTAATCAGGAAAACATGAAGACTTCGAAAAGCCGTATATTAGGTTACGGTTTTTTAAAATGAATTATTTCTAAATAAAAAATCAAGACTTTTACTACAATTAATTTTTTGTAATTCAATTGTTATTTATTTTGTTTCATCTGTTTCATATCTGACTTAAAAATATAAATAAAAAAATGCTTGGTTTTTATTTGGAGCAATTCGTTTGTATTTTTTCATTTGACATTCAAACGACAGAAATAGGACCTCAATCTATGTCAATAATTATGTACATCAAATGATTTTTTGTCAATTATCCAAGTAGGTGGTGCTAGTTGTTAATCAAACCCACTTACCATGAAGAAATAATTACTTCAACAATTCAAGATATAGACGTTAATCAGCCTGGAAACTTTCGTGGAATATCTCTTGTGTCCCATATTGGAAAGCTGTTTACAACATTCATCAACGCCCGACTTACTAAATGGAGTAGAAACCATGATGTACTAACAGATGCCCAGTTTGGCTTGGGGAAATCACAAATGTGATGATATCGAACAGGTTCATATGAAATTTTTAAAACGTATATTAAAGGTCAAAGCATCTACTGTTAATTATATGGTTTATTGTGAGTTGGGACGTTACCCTATGTTTATAGAAAGATATTGTCGAATGTTAAAATATTGGTTTAAGCTATTACAGCCCTTGGATGGTGTAAACTTCCCAAAAAACCGTGTATGGTGTAATGGTGTATGGCATATGGTGCAATGGGGTAAGGTGTATGGTGCTATGGTGTATGGTGTAAGGGCAATGGTGTAATGGTGTATGAGGAATGGTGTGATTGTGTAACGTGCGATCGGGATGGTGTAAATGAACGGTGTACAACATTTCATTGTTTGAAAACGAAGTTTTTTTTTATTTTAATTTTTCGGATTATAAACATAAACAATAATAATAATCTTAATATTTGAAATTTAATTGCGTTATGGGTAATTTCGAATCATGTAGATAGAATGGGAATGGTGTATGGTGTAATGTGTAACGTGTATGGTGCAAAGGTGTAACGTGTATGGTGTAATGGTACACGGTGTATGGTGTAATGGTGTATGGTGTATCGTGTAATGGTGTATGGTGTTAGTAGGAAGCTTATACCATCCAAGGACTGTATGTACTGATAACTGTATTCTTAAATGTTGTTATGAAGAAATGCTCGAGAGATGTATTAAAAAACCAAACGACAAATATAACTGGGCCTGTCGAATTAGAGACATATTATACATGTATGGGTTCCAGGATGTATGGTTATATCAGGGTGTAATAAATGTGGATTTGTTTTTAAGTGAATTCAAAGATAGAGTAAAGGGTAGCTTTCATAGTGAAATGAACTCATTTTTTGAAGACTCACCAAAATGTATGTTGTATAGATATGTATTTGACCCCAACATGTTACAATTTTATTTAGATCATGCTGTAAATTATATTTATAAACCATTTATTTGTAAATATCGCATATCTGCTCACTGTTTGAATATAGAGACTGGTCGATTTTATAATATTGAGAGACATCTGAGATTTTGTAATATGTGTGATAAACAAGAAGTTGAAGATGAGTATCATTTTATTTTAGTTTGTGAAAAGTACAATGAACTTCGAATGAAATTTATAAAACCTTATTATTGGAGAAAACCTTCTAATTTTAAACTCATACAACTGCTATCTGTTTGTAATGTAAAGGAACTTAACAATTTAGGGAAGTTTTTATTTCTTGCCGAGAAGGCACGTAATTAATTTGGTTTACTCCTGGTTTGCCCACTTTTAATTCTACCAATTATCTATTAGTAAAGAAAACAAAAAAGACAAAAGGTTTAATGAGCATACAATTGTATAGTCTGTTCCAACTTAGGTATTGTCAGGTATATTGTTAGTAAGTGTTTTCTGCATATTCAGGTTGTTTTTTTGTATAGAAAAAATTATTAAAAAAATCAAATATTTTTTCTCATTATTCTCAATTTTATAAATGCATTGCATAAGGAAATATGTAAAATGAGGATAAATACAATCTTTTAAATTCACAACAAAAGTCACAAAACATGACATTCACAAATCTTCACTTCATTGTCCAGTTCAAATGGAGGAGATGGGATCGATCATCAGCTGCGTCCGAGTAATCTACCACGCTGATTAGTCCTTGTTGGAATCTTTCTTTCAGTAGTTGGAGTCTGGTTCTTATACTCTGTATCGTCATGTTTTTGGGGGCGGGCTCCTCCTGCTGCATACTGGATAATGTTGCATTCTGTAAGTGCCTGTGTCTTTTTCAGTAGCTCAATGATCTCGTAGATGTTTGCGTGGGCATGTTTGAGTCTCTTCTTAAGTTTGTCGTGCCATCCTTCCAAGTGATTTGTGGTGGGGGTCCTTCTGTGTAATAGTGATTCCATAGAAAACGGTAGCTTTCAATCCTGAACTCTGTCATGTATTCTGTAAATGAAGTTGTAGCCAGTATGTTTTCAGTTTCTTAAATGTCTTCTTTAGTGTTTAGCCAAACTTCCCCAACAAGGTGGGGTGGAACAAGAGGTAGTACTGCGGCTCCTTGTTGCAGTTGATTTATGTCTTCATCTCTTTAATAGGACTGTAGTCCATATTTCTGTAACTATTGCCAAATACACTGGGTGAAGTTGAAGTAGCAGACTTTCACATTAACCCCTGGCCACACTGTTCGTGCTGCGTTGTTGGTTGCTGTTTCATAGTCAGTAAATAGCCTTTCTGGTTGAAGTTCTAACTGGTGTTGTTAGCAATCATGATTATTAATCGAAAAATATTTTATTGTTGTTATTTTTTTTTTGTAAAAAAAATGCTAGCTTGGATGCAGATTGCTGTGTAAATTGTGTTATATTTATAGCTTGGCTATTGAACAGTTGCATTTATATTCTAGTTGTTAGAATAAATTGGATATTTTTATATTAAGTTTCAGAAGAGTATTTTATTAGAATTTAAAAAAAATAAGTTAAATAAAGTAAAGATATTCAATGAGATTTATTCTAATAAATCTTTAGTTTCATTCTTTTACTTTTTACATTTTTTCAGAATGTACCAATAATTAAAACTATTTGTTGATAAATTGGAAAAATAGTTCATTTCCAGTGCACATTTTTCCTATTTTTTGTATGAATAAAAATACATTTTCCTGCCAAAAATATATGAAATTTAGAAAGTTTTGCACACTTTCCTTGATTTAATAACAGAATATAATGTTCTTTTGAACATTTACAGGTAAAATAAAAGGTAAAAAATATGACTATAATTCAGAAATAAACTATAATTGTTAAAACAACAATTCCCTCTATGTTTACATATACATGTAATTAAAAGTGGGCAAACCAGGATGACACCATTAATTTAATCATTATAAATGCTTAATATGTGTTCTGTTTTATCATACTCTGCTGTACTGTTATATGGGTATACTTACTTATATGATTATTTGTCTAATTGTTTAAATGTAAATGTATTTCATTGATGTAATTGAATACTTGTAATATTTATATTCTATAAGCTGTATTGCTTTCGAATAAAGATTATTATTATTATTAGACTTGGTAATCTGATATTCAAATTCAGGTTTAACCGATCTAATTATTGAACTATGAAGTTCACATACATTGAAACGATATCGCTACTTCCTCATTCGAACAAAAGATATAAAGAAAAATACCGATCTTAAGGTAAATTGAAATAAGGGGAAGTCCATAAAAGTAATTATATCGAAGGAAAATCGCAACTTTTATAAATATATATTGCGACTGACGCCATCATCATGAGAATTAAGTTGTGCATGTATCAGTGTCTAATCACAAAAAAAAACGTTATATGACTAGAAGGGACACAAAGATAGCCTGAGGTGTCGTAGTTAAACTTTGCCTGTGTGAGTTGAAAGCTCCATTTTCTTTATAAAATGGGAATGTGGGAAGAAATTTTTAGTTAGAAAATTATCATTCTCAAATAATGTCCTCATTTGAAACACTCCCATTCTGTGTAATCCTTGTCAACCTGTATGCGAGAACAGGAAATGTAATCGGTACATAACCATCAAAAGTGGCAAAGTCCTATAATAGCTCTTTGAAGATTAGGAGTTGGGTGATTACATATTTCACGCCCTCGATTAAAGATAAATTTTAATGTTTCGAAAAATCTCCATCATTGCATTTGTGTTTTTTTCTTTGTTGTATCGTACTGCTTTGGTGTTTCGTTTTATCAAAACAAAACATCAGGATATTCTGAACATCATTTCAAATGTAATAATTTTATATATGTTCAATTTTTTTTCAGTTTTTGTTATAAAAATATCTAGAGCAAACGTTTCTTCTACTTTCTAATGAAAAAAATACCGAACTGTTTTGAAACTTAGCTTTTACTTCTACAGGCAAAATGAACCGGTTATTTTTTTCTGTTTAGTGCCCCTTGACTCTATCAAGCGTCTGAGTTTTTAACTTTGTAACAACTGATGCCGTTTAGTTTTATGCATTAGTAGTCCAGTCTAGTCAATTACGATTTGATAACGTTGACCCTAAAAATTAGTACAGGAACTATATCGCTGGTTATTACCGTCCTGATTATTTATTACTTTTGAAATCTTGTCTTACTTGCACGACGTTTTTTTAATAAGAAGACTGAACACAAAAAAGGTGCATACCGGTTGATGTACCACTTTTTATGAAATAGATAGTCTTTATCAATTGAGAGAGTTTGGGTTAAAACACTTTACTTACCGCTTTCAGTTGTGCGCTGGTAAATTTATTGAGTATAAGTGGAGTGACCAAGCCAACAATTTTTAAACTTTAATTGACCATCCTACCTGCAGGCTAAATTATGACTTTTTTTTTTAAAGATAAATGTTTATTCTTTAATTTTTGCCTGGTCGTAGAATTGAAATATGGTGCATTTTTTTTAAATAAGGTCAATGGTTAGTGATTGAGTTTTTCACTATTGTCAATTTATTTCACAAGAGGTCGTACAAAGTCTCAAAAAAACATGTTACTAAACAAGAAATTCATATTGAAATAAATTTTGACACTTCATTTGAAACTTAATTTAAAAATAATGAAACCACCAAATTTTAAAGGGAATTCACGCTAGAATAAAAGATGGGACAACCGAATGGTTTTTTTTACATTGCATGCACTTCGAAAGATATATTTCTGAATTTTACGGCATTTATAATAAAAAAATCGAAGTTAATTTTGGTTTTGCTTTGATGTATATTTATTGCCAATCACAAATATTTTACAAGGCTATTAAATCAAATGAGTTAAATGATGGACTGAAGTTTCAGCATATATTCTAGCTAATAAAATTGAGAATGGACATAGGGAATGTGTCAAAGAGACAACAACCCGACCATAGAAAAGACTACAGCAAAAGGTCGTCAATAGGTCTTCAATGTAGCGAGAAATTCCCGCACCCGGAGCCGTCCTTCAGCTGGCCCCTAAACAAATATATACTAGTTCAGTGATAAACGCCATACTAAACTCCAAATAGTACACAAGAAACTAAAATCAAAAATAATACAAGACTCACATAGGCCAGAGGCTCCTGACTTGGGAAAGGCGAAAAACGTGTCGGGGTTAAACATGTTTATGAGATCTTAACCCTCCCCCTATACCTCTAGCCAATGTAGAAAAGTAAACGCATAACAATACACACTATGCTCATTTTATGTTGTATGTGCCTTTATCTTACAAAGGCACACATGGACACATTAGAGAAAGTGGTTGTCTGGGGGTATTTCAACAAACAAAGGGCATGACAACTTCCGAAAACCTGACATCAGTCATTGTTTTTATCGTCGTCTTCTTCCAATATTGCTCGGTCAGTTAAATATTTTATACAACCATCAGACCCTTCACATGAACAAATATTTGTATACACGAATGTCTGTTGGTTGCATACACATTTATTCTTGCTAGCTGTTTTTTCTTGTCCGTATACGTTCAAACAAGGTCTCGAATGAATTCTCTAAGAAAACCGAGAGCAAACCGTTTTTACCCTCTGACCAACCATAGTCTTTGGAAAGTATGATCACTGGTTTAGCAATATGAGAGTTTATCCAAACTTGCGTGTGAAGCATTGCAAGTGGGATGTGCTGTAAAAACGTGTTTTCAAATGGAGGAATGTTCACAAGAGTGGCACCCTTTGTTGTGGCAAACGATACCCTTAGCTTGTTTAGATCATCATGCAATTCCTGAACGTTCCCTTCGGATCATACAACGAGACGCTTAATGCACTTCCCTTGTTAACGGCCTTTTCTAATCTCCCGTTTGAAAACTTATCTGATTTGGCACAAATTTTTGGATTTTTTGTTCTCAAATCTCTTCAACTTTATACTTGTTTGGTTTAAACTATTGTGATCTGAGCTTCACTAATGAGTCTTATGTAAACGAAACGCGCGTCTGGCGTATCAAGTTTCAAGCCTGGTACCTTTGATAAATATTGTCATAGCTTGGAAGATTGAAAGAAGAGCAGATTTCATTTTCAAGGAAATGAATTATATCACATTTACAACATTTCTATATGGTACTATATGGTGTGGGACCATTAGGATATGCCAATATCCTGACTACAGTCTCATTCTCACTATCATTAGCAAGAACTTAAGTTCGACGAACTATTTTTACTGGGTTTAGATGTTCCTTAACAAAGTCACATGATTTACACTTGAGTTTTGAGGTCTTGGTCGTATAGTCGAAAGTATTGAGAGCAGACCTCGACATAGGACTTTAGAAGACATGAGTTTCAGACTCATTAGAGCAGCCTTCCACAAAAGATTCAACCATCTGGTTGCCACGTTCAAGGATTTAAGAAGAGAATAATGCATTTTTATTAATGATTTCACATCTGTAGAAATACCAGTATTTATCAATGGCTAAGGATGATTGCAACGTTAAATAGACCGGTCATAGTTGAATGCATATACCCTATCAAATCAGAGACACTCTTCTCGTCTCGTGTTATTGTTGTTAGCTTGTTAGGAATTAAAAAAAAATACATCTGGGCAACAGCATACAATTAATTCCTAAAATGTTTGCACAGCATATTGTTGACCAGCACGTTTTGACATATCTAATAGATATAGGAAGATGTGGTGTGAGTGCCAATGAGACAACTCTCCATCCAAATAACAATTTAAAAATTAAACCATTATAGGTTAAAGTACGGCCTTCAACACGGAGCCTTGGCTCACACCGAACAACAAGCTATAAAGGGCCCCAAAATTACTAGTGTAAAACCATTCAAACGGGAAAACCAACGGTCTAATCTATATAAACAAAACGAGAAACGAGAAACACGTATATATTACATAAACAAACGACAACTACTGTACATCAGATTCCTGACTTACGACAGGTGCAAACATTTGCAGCGGGATTAAACGTTTTAATGGACCCAAACCTAAAATATCAATTAGCAGACTTAACTCAATCAAAAAACGTATGCTAAACATTGTGTTTTATAGTTGTAAATATTTTTGTCATGTCGAGGCTTGGCATTTATAACCATAGGCATAGCCTAAAGACGAAATTTCAGATTTAGCCTTTTGTAAGAACCGGTCCAAAATGGAACAATTTGTTCAGTGCTTTCTACATAAAATGGAATCGAATCTAAGATTCGTCTCAAAAGAAGTCGCAGAATAACGAAAGACAAGACAGATCTAAATCGGTTTTCGATGAAACAGGACACAATCTTCCCATAAACATTAGAATAATGAGAATGTCCATACCAATCGCAGAGGTAAACATGCCAAAAAATTGGTATTCGAATCATACAACGTCAAATATCTTTGTAGTCCCCGTTTAACCTGTTGGAACTAATGTACATGTGGGCGTTTGGTGATTCGTTTTGATACTGTAATACATCTCTAGCCATGTATTTTTACCACCGATTGTTTCAGCATTTAATTTAATCTTTTCTGCTCCCTCCTATATAATACGACCACTTTTTCTAAATACAGCAATACCATTAGGTACATATGACTTGTTTGGATTCTGTCTATTTTCAAATTTGCTAAACTAGTCCGATACCTACCTTCTTCCGCATAGGATGCACAAAAAGCATGAGAGATTTTCAATAAACACTTTAGAGCCAAACGCATAGTGTAATTGTAATTCCAAAGCAAGAAAAAAATGGGGTTAACTTAACAGGTTTGTGTTTAACGCAAGTATGCATTCTGTTATTGCCAGGACTTTTCGCAGGTTTGTCGACAGGAACTTTAGAAACATAACTACAATCTTTTAGTGAGAATCAGGATAACGATGAGGTCTATATCATATTCATTAAACTGTAATGCAGAATTCCAAAATCCTCATTAAAGTTAATTTATAAGAAATACTGACTTGGAATGGCTTCCAAACTTTACAATAGGAAGTTTAAAACATTTTAATTCGGAAAATCATAAAATAATTATTGTAATCTTAATTTACAAATGTTGTAACCACTTCGCTAAACTGAGTGAATATGGACAAAATTTCAAAAATCCATAAGGAAATCTAGTATAACGTTATGAATAAACTATTTAACTCCGTATAAGATTCACAATCATACGTCAAAAGACAAAAAAAACAAAGTTAACAAAATTCAAATTTTCCCCATCTTTTAAAAAATTTGAAAAAAAGCCTTTTTTTATGAAATTAAACCGGGCATAAAAGTAAGCTCAAGGTATTGACTTCGCAAACAAAAAATCGTTTTTAGCCTGCTGATATGCCGGTCTATTAAAGTCGTAAAATGAGCACCTTTTTCTTGATCTGTCACTCCACTATATTTCTTTTATACATACTAGTAAAGTAGGAGTAGATTAAAGTTTGAAGGCGGGTTGAGGAATTTATAAAGGTGTTGTGGTCTTGAAATGATATAATGTCCTTTTTTGTTGTCGTGAGTATTACGAGTATAGTACCCTTTGCTATAATGCCCCTGCATTGACATATACTCTTCCACTACAAAAACGAAACTTAAAATATGGTTTCAACCCACCCTCACCGTTTTGAAAGTGAGAATGTGGGTTCCACTATAAATTGTTTATGAACTCATTGAATGCAAGGGTCAATCTTTTTATACAAATGTGTCAGTGTAACACCCGTTATTGTACTGTCTTTCTTTAGCTCTGTTGAAGCAAAGTCGTACAAATAAAAGAAGACTTAATAAAACAATATGCATTACAATTTCAATTTATATATGAAAAAAGGCAATAAAAATAGTAGAAATCATTTTCATTGGATAAGATATAGCCAATAACAAGTAAAGGAAGAAAACAGAAGTTTAGACGGAAGGTATTATAATCACTACTAGGAAATTATCTTTATAAGTCGTCAGATATAAAATGGATTCACTATTTCTTATAAGTCTGATCCTTTTTTCTTTAGTACAAGGTGAGTATAATACAAAAATGTTTATACTGAATTTTTAAGGTGTTTTAACCTTCTTTCTTTATTTAAATCTAAGCATGACTTTAAACATTTATCATTAAACTCTGCACTGAAGTTAGCTATTTTTGGTTAATAATTACAGCCGAACCGTTATCAAATACATCAGAAAGTTTTTAGACTTCGGTGTTGACATGAATATCAATAATGTGGTAATTTTTATAAATTTCCTGTATACGAATCATAGAATTTTTCGAAAAAATAAGGATTTTCTTATCCCAGTCATAGATAACCTCGGGACAAAACGTCAACCAGCAGGGGCATCGATCCATGACCAGTGGTGTAAATAGTTAAGTTATTAAATATACCAGTATTATACTTTAGTACGCCAGACGCACGTTTTGTCTTCATAAGACTCATTAGTGACGCTCAGATCAAAATAGTTACAAAGCCAAACAAGTTCAAAGTTACAGAGCATTGAGATCCCAAAGTTCCAAATAAGATGTGCCAAATACGGCTAAAGTAATATATTCCTGGGGTGAGAAAATTACCTTAGTTTTTGGAAAATTCAAAAGCTTTTTAGTAGAAATTTATAAAAAGGATAAAATAAACGATAATGATGTCAACAACGAAGTGCTGACTACTGGGCCAGCGATACCCTCAGAGACGAAACATCCACCAACAGTGGCATCGACCCAGTGGTGTGAATAGTTGAGTTATCAAAACTAATTGTCCTTCAGTATCTTTCTGGAACTTTTGTCATTTATTATCGTATTCCTTCCAAAAATCCAAAGCGATGATGACCAATGCGACTATGCATGGTACTTATGACGTAATGGTGGATACATAACTGTTTGTGTTGATATATTCACTTGTGTGTGTTGACATCATTAACATAATAAATAATATAAATTAACTGTTCACAAAACATTAACAAAGGATTTTTAACGCAGGAATGTATCACCACCTAAGCTGTATACGATATCTGGTTTTTTTTTTGGTTTTTTTTTGTTCTAAATTATCTTTTACTTCGTACTCAATTCGGCCTTTTCAATTTTCTCGAACGTTACTGATGTCAAATATGTTATAACTTTATAACAATACAGTTAGAGCTGACAACATTTTCCATATTGTTTATAACGATGAGTCACTCAATGTTGTATTATTATTTTATTTTTACTACATAAATATATGTGGCGTGTGTCGTAACTTTAAGCAAGTACTAGTATACACTGTTTATCGAAAACAAATTATCAAAATGTTAGGTGTTCTAAATTCAATCAATCACATACCTAATGAATAATTTGACTAATTTATTTAACAGGTGTCTATGGATATGTCCCGGGTAGAGGGTATGTATTTTAAAAAGTTTAATTTCAACATTGCGCAAGTCATGTCTTCTTTGACTATTAATGACGTTAAAATACTAAATCCCTGTGATGTGTTTTAGTCGATTTTAGTCTCTGATGCATGATTTTTTACTATTAATTGGTTTTGGCTTTTAACTAGCTGTCAGTAACTGCGAGTACTCTCAAATCGTATTTTCTTGTTAATTCGACCTGTTGATACTGTTTATAATGCTTTTTTGTCATTTTTTATTTATATGGATCTTGTCTGTATACCAGCTTTGATTATTTGTAATATCTTCAATTTTTCACTTATTCTTACAACATTTGTATAAACTTCAAGATTATAAAAAACCGGTTTTTTTCTAAAGTGAACATTGATTGGTTAAATATTTCTCAGTGTGTTTGAATTTGTTTGTTAGCCTTTTGGTCATGAATGTTTGTCTCTAATATTTAATTAACTGTGCATTTGTATTCAGATATCGCAGAACAAATTTATTCGTTCATTGTGTAATCATACGTTTTTTTATTGAGTTAAGTCTGCCAATTGATATTTTATCGTATGTTTTTCTATGTTGTGATGTTATGCTATTGTTTCAGAAAAAGGGAGAAGGTTTGGGTCCATTAAAACGTTTAATCCCGCTGCAAATGTTTGCACCTGTCCTAAGTCAGGAATCTGATGTACAGTAGTTGTCGTTTGTTTATGTAATATATACGTGTTTCTCGTTTCTCGTTTTGTTTATATAGATTAGACCGTTGGTTTTCCCGTTTGAATGGTTTTACACTAGTAATTTTGGGGCCCTTTATAGCTTGTTGTTCGGTGTGAGTCAAGGCTCCGTGTTGAAGGCCGTACTTTAACCTATAATGGTTTAATTTTTAAATTGTTATTTGGATGGAGAGTTGTCTCATTGGCATTTACACCACATCTTCCTATATCTAATTACCCTGGTAGTAGAGATTTCTAATAAAATGACATACGTACGTAACTCGACGTATGGACGTAATGGGAAAGGTTATTTCCAACTATCAAATTCGATTGAATGTGTCGATTAAGTTTGAACAAAGTATTCGAAGACTTTTAAAATTATACACTGAAATGTTCATCAACATAAAATAATTTTATCATGACGAAAAATGAAAGACATATTGTATTTTAAGTGATCACGTGGTTTTTGAGACTCCTGCCTTTATTTTACTGACATAAGATCACGCAATAACGTATCCATACCTATCATACGTATGATTCGAGTTATCGTACTTGGCTTTGATTATGACAATTATTTTTCAATATACTTACCAGTTGAACGACAAACTACAGTTTTTGATATGTCCTTCTTTATAGTTAATCTTTCTTGTTATTAATGTTGTTGCTGGGAAAATATTTAGAGTGATATGTTTCTGACCATTTCAGAAATATCGAAAGCAGAATTTGTCAACATCTCTCTTTATAAAGGTTGAAAATTCATAAACAACAATCGCTTCCATCTAATTAATAAACAAAAGTACTATTCATTTATTATGAACTTTATTGATGAACAAATCAATTTATATATTAGTTTTTTCTTTAGAATTCAGGTGTGTTGTATTAGGGATTATTCTTGTCAATTTGTCTAACTGGGATGATATCCGAGTCCAAATACATAAAATATTTCCAGGAAATATATGGTATATCCCTTGAAGGGAACTAACTAAGAGTATTTTAACCATTTTCTTAATAAACCACTAAAGGGGTCACATAATTCGTGTTAATAAGTTAGTCAATCATTATCGAAAATGTGTATGGTAATTTACAATAAACAACATAACGTAATCAGATTGTTTGTCAGAAGTGGACCCAAGATGCATCTTAAAATGAACAAGGTAGAAACAGATATCTTTTTTTTTTTGGTATTACTCGCTAAACAGATCCGAATAAGAGGTCATAACTGTAAAACTGATATGATGCTTCATTTTTTATTTCAAAGAACTCGTTACCTTTGGTTGTCAAAATTTTCAACAGACACTTGGTATTCCTACATTTCATGTGATATTCTTCTTCTTTGTTTGATTTAAGCAAGACTTAAGAGTTCTTCCAGTTATAATTATCCTGACTAGCGATTAACGTTCCTCTTTGTATTAAAGAGTGTGTGAACAGCAAGCTTCGCAAATTATCGAAATTTTTAATACGCCAGAATTGTCAAAATTTCATTAACAATAAATATAGTATTTCATGACACTCAATTTACCGTTTTGGAAATCAATTTACGTGGTCGGTCTATGGACTTTTGAATTAAGAATCCTACCAGTATATTATAATGCCTGTCACATATTTGAAAAAAAAACTATATTTATGTCGAACGTTCTTTATTTTATAGGTCCAGTCGCTTCTGAGACAAAGAACGGTTAGGTTAAATAAATTAAGTCATTGACATTTAGTTTATAAATTGTTAATCAAATGTTCGCAATTAATCTTGCGGCGTGTTCATTTTGAGTTTGCTTAAACGACTGTAAATGTCATAATCAAACTACGTTTCTCATGTCTATCCTTTCACGGACGAACGCACTTTATCGTATCGAGGCATCGCACTTTACGGAAACCATCGCACTTTAGAGTCCTATATATATGCTTTAAGAAAATACTGAGATAGGAAAAGAAGACAATATCAAGGTTAATCATATGTAAAATGAATAAACAAGTCGACATTTGTTTATAAAAAGTAAGATATGAACTCCGAGGAAAACTTAACGTCCTTTTTCAAGCTAAAAATCAAGCACGTTAAACGTAGGGTATACAACCGTCATTTCCTTAACTTCCTTGTGTAGTGCAGTGAAGTCTGCAGTCTATGCATGAAACCACTTGTCACTTTTAACGTACAAAGACTTTTCCTTTTTCATCATAGCAAATGCTTACTTTTGGTTTCAGTATTATAATGATATCATACTATCGATAAGTTTTTCTTTGTTTGATTATAAATGGTCCAAATATACATCAACATTAAACGGACTCTAATATGAATAAAGTGTGATACGCTGTGACTGTAAACCGACTTCTTTGACTATAAAACCAGAAACAAAATCATCAATTATATATGAAAAATGAAGTATAAAATACCTCTAAGATTAAAACCATATTTTGGTAGAGAAAAAAATACTATAAAAGATTGATTCCGGGAACTAGATTGGAACTTGGCACTGTTAGTATACCAGTTATTTCTTTCCGTGCGAACGAATCGACAATCACAGCTATTAACTCCAAACATGTTAAAACTCAAAATTGTCAATGACATAATTATATATTGTACATGTGAAGCAAGAGCAATTCTGCTGGGGCTTCAGAATGCATACCACATATAATACAAGTGACCGATTGACTATTGACTGATGGACGATGAATGCCAAATGTAATACCGTTGAAATAATCTAATCATTATGAAAGGGAAACAGTTTACACAAAATTCATGTATAATCGATAAATTAAGACAAATAATTTTATTTATTTCATCATCAACTGGAGTTTGTGAGGTGGTATAATTGTGGCATTTACTTCTCATTATTATTCTATATGTTTGATTATGTTATATGTGTGGTGAGCACTCACATATGGAAGTTATTGACAGCTGTGCCTGACACACTTGGTTGCCACACACTGTATATGCGAATATTAAAGGTTTCTAAGTTATGGCAATTTTATTTTGAACTTTCCAAAAAAAGATAAATAATTCTGTATATTAATTATATTAGTTCTGGAATAAATTATAATTACTAAAATCTATTTAGTATTTAGAATTTATAATGATTAAACATTGAATGAAATATGTATATACAAATATAAAATCTTATGTTAACTTCAGTATATAAACCGTGTGGATTTTATCATTTAATACTAAAGTCGATCGTTGATTATCCGAGGATGTATAAGTACTTAACACCGTTGAGGAGCTATATGTCAAAAATACCTAAAATAAATTGCCAAATTCATCTCAGGTCAACTTTGCCTGAGGGAGTTGAAACCTTAGTTTAATTTCAAAATTTATAAACGGACAATTTTAGAAAGGATTGTTTAATCATGTCAGTACCTAGACTGAGTACTGACTACTGAGCTGATGATACCTTCGTTGACTGATAGTCTACCAGCATGTGGATAATGTGTAAGATAATAATCAAACAGGGACAACACAAAAATACATGGTTTGAAAAGTATTAGTCTACATCACTTTGTTTAGTAAGTAAGAGCTTTTAAAACGGGAAATTCCATAATTATATTTAATACGTCTATGGAAATCATTACAAGGGGTAACCGAACGTATGGAAACTCTAAATTAAAGCCTGCTAATTTCTTATAACCTTACAGTTAAAATCAAGTCACAAGGTTTCAATATGTATCGTCTGACATTTTTATTTTGATTAGTTATAAAATAATAATAAAATCTATTTGTCGCAAAATCAAAATAGTCTAAAAAGTCATTCATACTTTAGGAATATTAACACGAGAGGAAAATGTTGAAAAGAACGCCATCACACTCTTTTACTCATTAAAACTTCACTAGAAACAAAACAGCAGACAGAAATCTGATGTACACTACTATGGCGTTCATTATCACTGAACTAGTATATCTTTGTTTAGGGGACAGCTGTAGGACGCCTCCGGGTGCGGGAATTTCTCGCTACATTGAAGACCTGTTGGTGACCTTCTGTTGTCGTTTTTTATATGGTCGGGTTGTTGTTTCTTTGACATATTCCCCATTTCCATTCTCAATTTTACATATACTAAGATTGTTGTTATTGCTCGCCTTCGAAAATGAATTAGTGTCAAACCTGTTGCTAATGTATCTAATAATTAATTCGATGATGCATCACATTGTATTTTCAGAGCTATTACTGGATTCGTCTTTTTATCTGCAATTATTGTTGGGGCTATATACGGCCTCATAAAACTGTGTCACAAACGTAAGTTTTTAACAAACTCACTTCGCTTTTCAATTCAATGAAATCAACAGACAAAATTTTATCTGCAACGTTGCAACAATGGATACTACCTTAAAGTCAACGTTTTCCCCATATAGAACAAAAAGTATACTAGAACGGGAGTAACAAATAATTGCAACGCAATTCGACAAAAAACTAAATTTTGATATTATTCACATAACATGTGACCACAGACTTAATAAAAGCAAGCTTATTAAGGTTTTATAATAATCACATAGTTGGTCTACAAATCTAAAACTTGTTTGATATTTTTTTTTCAATATTTCAATTGTTTAAGTATATAATTCCACGAACATGTGTACACTTTTTATATAGAATAGACAGTTGGTTTTCCCGTTCGAATAGTTTTACATTAAGCTTTTTTGGTGGCCCTTTATAGCTTGCTGTTCGGCGTGATTCTATGGTCTGTGTTGAAGACCGTACTTTGACCTATAATGGTTTACGTTTATAAATTGGGACTTGGATGGAGAGTTGTCTCATTGACACTCATACCACATATTCATTTATCTATCAAAATGGATGAATATTGTGTTAACGTGATAACGATGTCAAACACACTTTGAATATAACTCCTTTCATGGAATTGAAATGGCCTTTTGCTTATATATACCAAAACGGTTGCTTTTAATCCAAACTTTGCTTAAAAATGTTGATTTTTTTTTTGATAAACTAACTATGCGCATTCGAGGTGCTCTTACATTTAAAGCGAACAATATTGTTTACTAACATCCATAATGTCCTCCGTAAGGACCGATTTTGTTTATTTAACTCCACACGGGACGTTGTTATTCGTTTGCCTTTATCAGGAACACAATTATAGATTTACTTCATAGTGAACACTATCATTAATTTACCTACATCAGGAACGCTATATGTATATATATACATGTATTTATATTTTAGTGATTTTCTTTTTACAGAAACGCTTTATAGGGAACGCTATTATTAATTTATCGTCATTTAAACTCCAATTTAAATGTACCGTCACCAGGAACTATAATGCTGATTTGTGTTCATTTAAAACGCTTCTATGTATATATCTTCCTCCGGAACAGTATCTTTGATTTACCTTCATCCGGAACCCTATCGTTGATTTACTTTCATCCGGAACCCTATCGTTGATTTACCTTTAACCGAAACACTATCGTTGATCTACCTTCATCTGAAACATATCGTTACCGTATCACCATGGTGATACGGTCTGATTAGTCAGAGGCTAAACGTCAGGTTCGGGTAAATCTGTTTACGGTATTTCTGTAATTTCATTGGTTATAAATACTATCTAATGGCTGCTTCGTGGCTGTTTCCGGAATGATTCTGGGGGAAATGAAGGTCATTTTAACGTCTGATTGGCTATTAATGAGTGGCATGCATTATATGTTCCACGCGTCCGTAAGTGGGGTCGGATTGAAATCATGATACTAGATTATAGGTTAATATTATGATAAAGTGTTCATTTGCTATAGTGATTAGTTATGATGATAACTCACGACAAACTGTCAATTTGGTGTAGATTATACAATCCTGTGACAATGTGATGATTTAATCTTGAAATTATGTTGCTATTTTGGTAAGAAACTGTACATTTATGTATTATTGCTATTCTCTAAAAATAGAACAGTAATGTGTATAATTTACACTTTACACTGCGTATTAAAACGGTTAAATGATTGAGATACTTTTGTATAAGATTTCTTCGTATAAAGCTTAAATTTTAAATAGTAAATACACAAAACGTATGCTCTATGTATAAAAGTAATAACCATTTATTTTTCATTGCTTTGACATATTGATTAGAAAATATTAATATCACGGAATTTACCGAAGATGTAATTTCGTTTCCAGCACTTTCATCGCTTCATTGATTTCTGGTGTAAATAAACAAACCCGACGATACTGATTAGAAGAATACAAAAATTACAAGGTGAGCAATATGTGCAAAGATGCCTACACCAAGGATCACCAAGCATCACGGTATTGTTATTGGCAAGGGTTTCAGTGCACTATAGTATACTATAGTGTCAGCTGTTGCAAATTATATAATTAAGCGTTTTACATTAATGCACAGCCTATATAATTTTGACAATGTCAATGACCCCCAAGGCAATCATTTATACGATCCTTCGAACCCAAAAAACTTGCAACACAGCTAACTCCCAAAAAGATGTTTGCATGTGGGGTAGACAGTTTGATGATCTTTAATGTACTCGTACATGATGATTTATTCTTTGGAGTTGTCATGAGGCTGATTTAGAAGGGGGCCAGGGGGCATGCCATCCTTTTCTGGGAAATTTGGTGGGCCTGCACTTAAGAAAATTTCTGGATCCGCCACTGGTTGTTGGACCATAATAGTCCCAGTATGGGCACTGGTGATCAGCAGTCATTATAAAAAAGAAGATGTGGTACATGTATGTCTATCATTGCCAATGAGACAACTGTCTACAAGAGATCATAATGACAGACATTAACAACTATAGGTCACCGTACGGCCTTCAACAATCATCAAAGCCTATACAACATAGTCAGCTACAAAATGCCCCGATATGACATGTAAAACAATTCAAACTAGAAAACCAACGGCCTTATTTATATTAAAAAAATGAACGAAAAACAAATATGTAACACATTAACAAATGACAATCACTGAATTATAGTCTCCTGACTTTGGACAGACACATACATAAATAATGTGGCGGGGTAAAACATGTTAGCAGGATTCCGATCCTCCCCCTAATCTTGGACAGTGGTACATGTATAACAGTACATCATAAGAAAGAAATATAAAAATCAGTCAAAAAAGGCTTAACTCATCAGATTGCCCATAAATATATCAAAAGCACTGAAAATTTCATTTGATATGTCTGATTTCAATTTATTCACATCATCAGATCTTACACTTAGTATATTTTTACATGATGAACATTACTATTTGGTTGATTATGTAGGGAATCACTGAAACATGACTGGAGAAGTTGCCACCTCCCCCACCCCTACTTACATGTATTGTCCCAGCTGACCTGAGAATTTGTCCCTCTATAACCATTAAAGTCATACAACAATTACTTATCCATTGTGGCATCATATATTTTGTATTAAAACATCAAATTTTTACATGGAATATTTGTAATGTACATGTACAGTTTGTAATGGCGGACATATACATATACATACATTTGTATTGTAGCAATAAGGTGTATTCAAAGCAAAATAATTAAAAATAAATCAACTCAATGGATAGAAGCATACTGGCAAGTCAAATTTTTTTTTCACATAGCATCTGCATAGAGTGATGAGATGTAAATCAAGAGATCAATCACTGGTTTTAGAAGTCAAGAATTTTTTTATTTTACTTATTTGGGTAGATACATGTAACACAACATTTATCTTGTCATAATACCTGTACGCTCAGTGTTCTTCATGAAAACTATCCCACTGATTTTAAATCATTATAGGAAAGCACAGTGTATAAGCAAACATTTCAGAAGGCAAAGAGTCTATTATAGGCTGACTTCAATAGTCTGTAAATTATCTGAAAAGGCTTAGTTCTTGTCAACTTTCTTATTATTTCAAACATTTTGATAGAACTAGGTCTCCCAAATTTGGTGTATTTCTATTAGATTTTTTCAAAGTCATTTTCATTTATTTTTCAACCTAGCCCAGACATATGTTTAATATAGCTTATTTAGAGAAAGGCCACCTGGCTCACCTCTAACAAAGGCTATATTTATTGTCAATGCAAACATTTTACCTGTTCAACACCAAATGCTGTCAAGCTTAGGGCCCCTGGCCATGGCTCTTTTTTTCATAATTCATCTTACATGTACATCTCCATTGAATTTGTTTACTTATTTATTCTATGGTATATCTATGCATATCTATCTATATACCACATTTTCATAGTCCAACAAAAATGTTTAAAATGTATACATTTTACTTTTTTCTAGCTTCTCATGTGATAGCCGTACCTTTTTGGTCACTATTTATGTGTTGCGTTTAAATATGAATTGTAACACTTTACAGTGACTGAACAGGTAAAACAAATACTTCTCAAGAAACAGAAAAGAGAAGACTACTTGGAACAGCATCAGACTACATGTATGTATGAATAAAAACTCAGATCAGAATAGCATGAAGGATATTATATGTCCTTGTGAATAAGCAAGGAAAGCTTTTAATAATAGTGCCTATCTTTAATTTACTAGATTTTTTATTCATTATCTTTGCAAATATCAGCATAATTTGTCATAAATTAAATGTTTATCTAACTTTGCTCAAACTTTAGTGGTGGATCCAGAAATTTTCATAATCGGAACACACTGACTGCCTAAGAAGGGGCCAACTTCAGTCATGCTTCAGTGATGCCCTATAAAAACAACAAAAAATTTCCTACAAAAGGGGTGGCCCAGGCCCCTAGAAAAACCCTCTTACTCAACCTCTGACTTTAATTTAATATGACAAGACTGTTTCATTCACCAAAATACTGGTGCGTTTCTGTGATAAATATCATGCACAATTTTATAAATGAGAGGGGAAAGAAGATCCACATGTGGTGTACCTACACATGACAACTGCCCAATTTTTTTTAATCACAACTAATCATGCTGATACTGGCATTACCAGAGAGTACCAGTACACATCAAATTAAAAATCACAAATAACTGATACATATTATCAGATATTACAGAATTAAATATGTTTTAAATTTATTACAAACAAATGTGTTCTCAATCTTGATGTTAGATATAACTGGATCTCATATACATGTAAGTGTAAAGCAAAATTATATCCGGGTGAAATTTGATCCTGAGGAAAAAATGTCACGGTAGTTGTTGTTATTTTTTTATCCGGAGGAAAATATTTCCCTGGGATATTTTTTCCTTTGCCGTGAAATTCTATCTGGGTAGTTAACTTATTGAATAGTTATTAGAAACAAACTTATATGTAACAAATACTATGAAATAATAATAGTGTATTTGAATTAAACCTATTTTGTTAAAAAAAAGTATTATAGTGGGAATTATTGCACAAATTATCATTGAAAAAATTTCCTGAAAAAAAATCAAATAAATATCATTCTTTTAAAAGAAAATTATCATTAAACGTAAGAAAGAAAACCAGAAATAATTTCAAAGATCGTAATTGTGAAAATTCAATAATATCATGATTTTATAAGGTAAGGTAAATACATGTAAAAGTGAGTTGTTTTCAGATCTCAGTACAAATATACATTAAAACGTAAAGGTAGAAATATAGTTGCATTACTACTGTTAACAGTAATGGAAGAATTTGATAATGATAATATTTTTAACTATATAAATAGTCTGGGGACAAAGATTCTGTTGTTGATTATATGGAAATCAGATAAATTATAGCATAACAATATATTGGAACAAAAGGAATTTTAACAGGTGGATAGTATTTACCTGTGAAATGTTATCTGTCTTATTAAAAATTCATGTTGTTAGTCATCTTGTTATATAAATGAATATATAAAAAAATAGATCCAAAGAAGAATTTCATTATGAAATAGATTCAGGAATATATTATATTAATATGTTTAAAATATAAATTGCTCATAATTACCTCCCTTGGATAAATTATGCAAATTTGTTCTACCTTTGTGAAACATTTTATAATTAAAGTCAGGTACATATATTGATTGAGAGTAACTTACATACTAGTTAATGGGACTATATTTCACAAGGTTCTGTGTAATATGATACGGCAAATATATACCGGTACATACTATCCGCATAACACAGATAGATTTTCACTCCTCTGGAAAAATTCTGCCTGTGAAATACCATGCCAGGAAAAAAATTACTGTGACAAATCATCCTCAGGATAAAATATCACAGAGGAAGAAATAAACCGTTACATAAGTACCAAAGTCAACTGTCTATCATGTCTATCCAAGTCACAATTTATAAAAAGTAATCTATTAAAGGTTGTATTTTGGTCTTCAACACAAAGCTTGGTTCACACCAACAGCAATTCTATATAGTCCATATCAATCATGACAATGGCGTTTGGGGTTAAACATGTTTTTGTAGGTAAATAATATTGCCTTGGAACTTTTTTCATGAGAGTGTTATAGTCTATAGAGTATTACTTCCTGTTTGGTGGAATAGTGAATTAGAAGTCAATATGTTCTTGTTCAAACTTTTGTCGCTTTGAAGGTGTCATGATTGTCATCCTCAGCTTAAGCAATCATGTGTTACTGTAATTTGAATTTCATAATGACTGAGCGACTTTTTTGGAAGCACTGGTCAACTCCACCATAGCGAATCACAAGACTTTGACAATCAGTAAATTATGGCGAAAAATATGTTCTTAAAAGTAAAGAATTGTCGCATAAAAATTAAATAATAGAGTACACAGGAAATGGTGAAGTTCACATAGTCTAGTATGATTAATCATTTAAAAAAAAAAAAAAAAAAGGGGGGGGGGATGGGGCGTACGCCCTCTACGCCCCCCTCTGGATCCGCCACTACCTTCTGTTGTTGTCCATTTTGTCAAGTAGTAATCCTCAAAAGTATGTTTACGTTATATGCTATTTTATCAAGTTGATTATAGACACAGAATACATTTTATTATAATACACCTTATCGCTATTTCCGCTTGACCCGATAATCTGTTCCGCTTGAACTATTGGCCTCATACAACAATCACTTTTCCATTGTGGCGTCAGATATTTTGAATTATGACGTCAAAATTTTACGGGACCCTGTGTGATGTCCAGTAATGGCGGACAAAAAGCGATAAGGTGTATATCATTCCCCATTTCCATTCTCAATTTTATTAAGTCTCCTTCCATTATAACACAGGTCCACCAATAATACAACAAAAAATGACATATTAGTAGAAAAAAGCGCTATGTTTTCATATTGCTTGAAGTGCAATATTCCAATAAAAATAAACTACTCACAAACCACTGATCTCAATATAATCAGCTAAAATACGGCAAGCTTTTTAGAAAAGCTATTACTTGTTGATTTACCTTCATCTGAAACACTATCGTTGATTTACCTTCATCCGGAACACTATCGTTGATTTACCTTCGATTGAAACGCTACTATTTATTTATCTTCATCCGGAACATATCATCAAGCACTTAATTTTATTTTTATCCTAATGATTTATTTATGAAATATGAAAGTTTCAATACAATTTTTATTATGTATTTAAAGATTATCATGGGAAAACAGGCAGAGTTGGAAATCTTGCATCAATTGCAGATGATAAAGATATAGAAATTGGACAACAACAGAATGCTCAGTTAGACTTTGAAAAACAAACTGCATACGGTCAACCAATGTAGAGACATCAACCAATTAGGCCCTGATCCAGCATACACACAACCTTATCAATATCACGCGTGTAAAATCTGCTATTTCAGACTCCAGACAATAACTTGTAGTAACTTATAATTCATTGTGTTGATTAACATTTAGGTTTTAAGGTTGCTGCTTTAAATAACCTTTTGAAATATTTGATGACGTATTTTCAACTGGCGTAATATCTTGTTTCGAGCCATACAAATTCTACTTTGTAAAAAGCACACTGATTTGTGCAACAAGTATAGCGAACATTGAAGAACTATATATTGGTTGAGTTTGGTAGATAGCTATTTCAGCATATAGTATTCCAATGCTTACTAATTGAGCACAACTACTGTCTGACTCATTTGTGTACTCGTTTGAAGCAGAATTCATTTAGAAACTGTAAAGACTAGAAGAAAAAAATATCTTGCAAAGTTCACTGTTGTGTATATTGACGATATTCTGTTACTCAAACGAGCACAATTCATATGGTGATTACATATCATTTTTATTAAAGGTTTGCTCCATATATTGATCTATTCCTCGACATTGACACAGACGGACGGCATTAAACAAGGAGGAAGATTGCATCCTACCATTTGTTAATCTGTACCATTTATGTCTATTTAAATTGTTATTGAGTGTGAATTCACAGAGCTGAAGATGTATGACGCTCTAAGTTTTTCTTCTATGAATATTCATGGCGTTACCGTAGTTTCTTTTTGCTACCATGGTTTGTCTTTTCATTGATTTTCTCCGAGATTTGAACATCTGTAATTTTCTGTCGCCTTATAATGTAGAAAATGAAGATGTGGTATGATTGCCAATGAGACAATATGTTTTCAATTTTATTGTTACACTTAAACTTATCAAAATAGAGGTGAAAAATACCAGAGGGATATTCAAAATAAAAGATGGAAAATAAACTGACAACGCCGTGGTTTAAAACGAAAAGACAAACTGGCAAATAAAGGTACGCATTACACAACGAAGAAAACTAAAGACTACGAAACACGAACCCTATGATAAATTCAGAAATTAGAAGTAATCTCAGATACTCCGGAAGGGTAACCAGATCCTGCTCCACATAGAGTCAGATTGCTCATATTATTACATAAATAACTATACGGACTACATTTTCCGACGAGTGTCTTAGACACAAAAATGTTCAAACAGTTAGAGAGAACAGCTGAAATGAATACTACGTAAGATTCAATACGTTTTTTTTTCAGTCATAAATTTTAAGACACCCTCATATTCATATAAATTTGAGAATGGAAATGGGACACAACCCGACCAAAAAGCAGACCAAATGGGTCTGATAGTTGTTTAAAGTTTTTGTAATATTTTCGATAGCGACGTTTTGACTTGATTTATATTATTAAAGTATTTGGACAATTTATGGTTTTGAATGTCTCTTGATTATGAAACATAAAACTTCAAAACTTGACATTGGATTGTGTGGCTCATGGGAAGAAATTAACATGCAGTTTATAGGTATTCACTGGTGAATTTCACATTCAAATCGCCCTCGTTTAAAGGTAAAAACAGGTTCTAATGTATTTGTTGTTTCTTTAATCCATGACGGTATCAATTCTTTTCAAATGAGATCAGTGGTCACAATAATTGAACATGGTATTTAGGGTTATCTTAATAAAACCTCTCTTAAGTTACATGTAATGATTGTAAAGGCTTCGATATTTTTTTTTAAGATATTGATGACAGAATGTCCATACGTTAACCTACTAAAATTTAAAAAAAACCTTGTTATTTACTATTGTTATAAAATAGGAAACAATAAGAAAACTTAGAATGTCTGGTGTGTAAAATCTCTGGGTGTAATAGATAAATTGTGTGGGTTTGATGGTTTTATCCATTCTATTTACATTTTTACGTTTCCATACCGTTAACGACCAAATAAACTTGACAAACTCCAACAGAAGTGTTCTTAATCAACGAAATTGGCCTGTAAAAAAATCTATATTTTTGCATTTCTGTACTGAACATAGAAAAGATGGGTAATATAAGAGATTTATTACTGGAATTGTAATGAGATGGTGAATTCTTCAAATTTTCTCCCTGATAACATGTATACACGTTTCGTAAAGGAAGCTTATCGACAAGTGCGGGTATTCATTAATGCACTAATTATCCCATGTTTTTGGCACACTTGATCCACAGTAGAAAACCAAACTCAATATAGATTCGTGTAAATTCCATTGATAAATCTGATACCACTTACTGTTACGTATTTTGGAATCATTCGGAATTATTGTAATTTGTTATATATTTCAGATGTATATGTACGCAGGTTATCCAAAAATACATTTTGGATGAAAGAGACAATATTCTATTCTTTATTTCATTTTATGTTCACAGTTACTTAGACCTCTTCTTCCTGTGTTTTTACATCGCAATTACGTGTTATTATACATGTAGAAATTTTTTATTCATGAAAATCACGTACAAAGTTAAACATGTACGTTCTTCATAAAGCCTGTACTTTGGGATACGATTCCTTCATATATTGACATGCAAATAAATAATTTCGAAACAAAACGCTAAAATCTAAACTGTGCTGAAAGTACTTTCATGAAATATGACATTTAATAGTCTAAGAGAATTAAAGGGGGAAACTTTCAAGCAGGATATATATTCCAAACATTTCGTGTATATTTGCATATGTAACCATAAACTTAAAATTCAAAGATACTCAAACATTTATCAAAAAGAGTTATCTTTCAATCATCAGCATAATTGAAATAGTTTATTTTGTTTCAAGTCTTATAAATTTAAAAATAAATTAAATTAAAAACTATATCGTCCTGAATATAGATATAGGAAGATGTGGTGTGAGTGCCAATGAGACAACTCTCCATCCAAACTACAATTTAAAAATTAAACCATTATAGGTTAAAGTACGGCCTTCAACGCGGAGCCTTGGCTCACACCGAACAACAAGCATACATGAATATGAATGAAATATTTGCCACTGGACGTTAAGCAACCCACAATCAATCAATTTAAAATTATAAAAGTATAATATAGTCAAGTGTTCCGCAAAAGTACACTGCTGATACCCCATACACATTCGATTGTTGTGATGTTGCCATTTGCTTCGATCAGAAAGCTAGTTGTTGGTGTTATTTATTAAACAAGAAGTTTAATCTTTTGTTTGTCTGGAATGCTATTGAAATAAAATAAAAATGAAACCCAATGTTCGAACAACTTTCACCAAAGTTAGTAATGATTTAATATAAAAAAAGAAGATGATGTATAAAATTGAGAATGGAAATGGGGAATGTGTCAAAGAGACAACAACCCGACCAAATAAAAAAAAACAACAGCAGAAGGTCACAAACAGGTCTTCAATGTAGCGAGAAATTCCCGCACCCGGAGGCGTCCTTCAGCTGGCCCCTAAACAAATATATACTAGGTCAGTGATAATGAACGCCATACTAATTTCCAAATTGTACACAAGAAACTAAAATTAAAATAATACAAGACTAAGAAAGGCCAGAGGCTCCTGACTTGGGACAGGCGCAAAAATGCGGCGGGGTTAAACATGTTTGTGAGATCTCAACCGTCCCCCTTTACCTCTAACCAATGTAGAAAAGTAAACTCATAACAGTTTAAGAGAAGTCCGAGTCTGATGTCAGAAGATGTAACCAAAGAAAATAAACAGAATGACAATAATACATAAATAACAACAGACTACTAGCAGTTAACTGACATGCCAGCTCCAGACTTCAATTAAACTGACTAAAAGATTATGATTTCATCATATGAACATCAGGCACAATCCTTCCCGTTAGGGGTTTAGTATCATACCATCATAACATATATGAGAAGAACATAACCCGTGTCGTGCCAACAACTGTTTTCAGAATAAATGTGTTTAGTTCCGAAACAAAGACCTTATCAGTGACTCAATATTAACGCCAAAATGTGCAATCTTTAATGACTTGACAACAGTATCGTAATTATATCCCTTCTTAAAAAGTCTATTCAAAGGTTTTGTAAGTTTCTGAGGTGAATACTGACACCTTTGTGCTTTATAAAGAATATTTCCATAAAAAATTGGATGTGAAATACCTGAACGTATAAGAAGTCTGCATGTTGAGCTATATTTACGAATGATGTCTTTATACCGATGATAAAATTTAGTAAATGTTTTGACTAGTTTGTGATATCGAAAACCCTATTGTAATTATTTTTCAGTAATACATAAATTTCTCTCGTTAACATCTAAAACATTGTTACATACACGAGCGAATCGTACAAGTTGAGATATATAAACACCGTAAGTTGGTGACAAGGGAACGTCACCATCTAAAAACGGATAATTAACGATAGGAAATGAAAAATCATCCCTTTCATCATAAATGTTATTATTCAGCTTTCCGTTAGTGATATAGATATGATTGCCAATGAGACAACTATCCACCAAAATGACACAGACATTAACAACTATAGGTGACCGTACGGCTTTCAACAATGAACAAAACCCATAACGCATTGTCAGCTATAAAGGCCCCGATAAGACAATGTAAAACAATTCAAACGAGAAAACAAACGGCCTTATTTATGTAAAAAAAAAATGAACGAAAAACAAATATGTAACACATAAACAAACGACAACCACTGAATTACAGGCTTCTGATATGTGTTAACAATGTAAGGTTTAAAGGAAGACCATTGTTTTGAAGGAGGTACTAGAAAAGTAAGATACAAGTTTCAACCAAAAAATAGTGTTGATTGATTTCTTTTCAAATTTATAACACTCTAAAACGGGTTGGAAAATGTCAGTTTCTTAATATTGGAACAAAAACTATACCGTAGCAACTGCACAAATTATATCCGATGGCCACGGAGTATATAATATAGGTACTGACATTGTTAATTATCTTAAAAACGTGTTATAGTATTCAAGTTTTGTGTACGTAAATTGTTACTATTCCTATTGAGATTGAGTTTGACAGTGTCTATTTTACGTGGCTCGATAATTGTACATATTGTACTTGTATTACTGTTCTGTGGTACATTTTCGTATCCTTTGTTTCTTTCGTTTTTTGTTAATGTGGCTTGTTTATATGCCATTATGTTTTCCTTTTTTTATAAATGTTTTTTTTATAGTGATTGGGGTAATTACACAATGTTTCTGTTGTGCACCAAATTAACGGTATTATGAATTCACTACTCATACTGAGCATGTGTATAAGTTTTATGGTCCTATACGTGATGATACATTTGTTGATGACAATTATAGTTTTCCAAATACAATTTTAAGATGATAAGAACAATGTTCGAAAGAGCGAGACAGAACACTTTATTGACTAAAATGACAATAACAAAATCCGAAAAATCTTCTATTTCAGGCGTAGTGGAGTTTGAAAACAGTTATTATTACTCACAAAACGCGTGCCAATAAAGTAATATCAGCATTATTATTGATTGTATGCTTTAATTATACTGGCGTTATGTTAAAAATTTATCAAGGTTGTTGTGATATATGATTGCGATGATAACCACCGTGGCATTGTGTAAAGAGTCAAGTTATCAGTCTGAAATGGTCAGGTGTAACACATATTCAATACACAAATATGATAAATCAGGTTCAGAGTTTGTAGATTAGAGATACTATATTATTGCATGTACTAATTAAAAGACCTATCAAGTTAAATATAAGGTACAATACGCTCCATTAAAGAAGATTTAATAAAACAATATAAGAACAAAACAATATAAGAATGCATTTAGTAAATTGGAAAAAAACATATTAATAGTAAGAATCAGTTGTCATTAGGATTAAATATAGTTTATCAAAAGTTTGAGGGTATAATAATCACTTGTATGCAATTATCTTTATAAATCGTCAAAGATAAAATGGATCCATTATTTCTTCTTAGTCTGGTCCTTATTTCTTCAGTTCAAAGTGAGTATGTTGTAAAATGTTGTTTTTATTATTTGAGCATTCCCATTAACACTTATATATAAACCCTTTAAATAAGAGATGTGGATGTTGCTGTTCCTACCCCCTGTGCAATTTAAAATATTTTACAGGTTACACTTTTGCTATTGTGGGAAGAAAGTAAAAACACAAAAATACTGAAATTCAGTGGTTGTCGTTTGTTTAAGTGTTACATATTTGTTTTTCGTTCATTTTTTTTTACATAAATAAGGCCGTTCATTTTTTAATTTGAACTGTTTTACATTGTCTTATCGGGGCCTTTTATAGCTGACTATGCGGTATGGGCTTTGCTCATTGTTGAAGGCCGTACGGTGACCTATAGTTGTTAATGTTTGTGTCATTTTGGTCTTTTGTGGATAGTTGTCTCATTGGCAATCATCCCACATCTTCTTTTTTATATGAACTCCAAGGAAAATTTGGAACGAAAAGTCCCAAATCAAATGGCGAAATCAAAAGCTCAAACACATCAAGCAAATTGTAACAACTGTCATATTTATGACTTGGTGTAGGCTTTTTTAATAACGAAAGTTATTTAAAACGTTGAAAACTAATTACACTGATTCTAATCGTATATTGTAGAGGGACAAAATCCGAAATTTGCAGTACTCAGTAATGATGGAATGTATTTTAGTATAATCAAACAATGAAATTATTTTACTTGAACCAACAAAAGCGAAACCATACATGTATCAGGTAGGTCGATATTGTGGTGGTTAAAAAAAATAACTTTAATCTCACAATAAAAGTAGGCCATTTCTGCAGATTAATTCTAATCGAATCGATGTTAATGTTATGTACTCTAGCGCAGCTTAAATTTTAAGTTAAATTAATCCCAGCGAAACACAGTTATTATATGAAAAATTCATGTAAAGCCGAAGCTTGATGTGCTACAACTATGCAAACGGCTTATCGTCATTTTTTTTTTAAATCGCGATAGTTTTAAAAAATCTGTACGAGTTTCGTTGTTTTTTTTTTTATTATTATCAAATGACGTTCTGTTACTTTTTGCACGATACGTAAACAGATGAAAGTACACAAAATCATAATTCCATTATATCGAAATTTTAACTGAGACTTTTAAGTCGAACGTTTTGTGCAGATTAACGTGTAATAGTAGCAAATAAACAAGCTTAATTTTAAAAAAGACACATTGTTACTACTGGGGAGGGGGAGGGTATATTATATTTAGGAAATTTTGATTTGAATTATTGATGACTGAAATGTATGATTAATAGGATGTATATGAAATTAGGACACAAAACATATGTTAAATACTTACCGATAAAATTTAAATGGCTATTTCAGACTACAAACCAGATCATCTGATTACACTGTTGTCCAGTAGAACAATTAGATGTGGCGGGACTGCCAAGTCTAATTGACATGTACGTTTTCAAACGATTCCCCCATGGATCATACATTTAAAACCAATAATAAACGTTAATTGTAGTGTGAATGACATGACGCTTTTTTGTTTCGGTCAAATGTATATTTACAGATTTGAAACACTTTGACCGAACTCTTTAACGGGATACGTGACCGACAAATGGGCGAACACATTGACAAACAAAACATCAATAACAGAAAACACAATTAATCCCTCGATCGTGGGAATGACATACACAAAATAGACTACTTATAGCTTTTTCTTTTTGTATGTGACTGTCCTCAGTTAGTAAAGGTCGAAATACGTTGGATATTACAGAAAGTATTTTTCAAATGGGTTTTCATTTTTTAAAACTATTTGAAAATTTAAACTCATTGTCCGACTTGAAAATGAATTAAAAAAAAAACAATTAACAAGAATCAGACTTTGTGTCCGTCCCCTTTTCCTCGCTATAATTGCTTTTATTACTGTTTATATTTCATTGTCTTCTTTTTCCTAGACTTACTTGGTACTATTTATATTGTTTGATGTACGGGTCGATGTAATGAATATAAATATTTTACAGTGTTTGACTTGTATTTGTATACCCGGTTAAAAACTTCAATCTGGATTTTCAGATGTTGCACTTAAGATATCGAACCTCAACAATTCATAAAAAACACACATTTTTATAACAGTAAACTGTACCTTATCAAATGCACTTTGAGCTTTATTTAGAGAGAATGAAAAGAGGTGTAGTTACTAATATGATCGTTATATTAATGATTATTCTGCGAAAACAACGACTTGTGTGATACCAAACAGTAGTATACTAATATAGATATAGTTGTTTTGTAATAATTTCTTCAACTGTTTATAGTTTATAGTGCATTTTCGATCATTTAAATGTTGTAAAAGATTAAATCGCTGTACAAAGTGAGAAAAGATATTTTTGCACTCGAGACAGTTAAATTTCTGATATTTACTCTTTGCCTTTCGAGATTGTATAGATATAGTTTTACCAATATTTGGTTGCAGAATGTGTTTCTCTAAAAAAAACATGAACGATATGCAGACAAATTAGATCCTGCCTTCCTAATAATATACAAAACACTAGATGCTTTTTTATTATTACGTCAGCAGACGTTATCGCCTTTTTTCAAATCATGACAATTATTATGGCAGGGGAAAGCAACAAAATTCGACGTTATAATCGAATTATGACTAATAAACAAATGAGATTAAACGGACCACACGTTGATCAAATGAAATAATCAACAGTTCAGGAAATAGATATTTCGTATAAGAATTTGTAAAATCATTATAATTTTACACTACATTAATATGCGTTACCTCTGTCGCATCTTTTACCAACTAAACCATGTTTATGAAAAATATATATATATATATATATATATATGAAGTGTTGAATATTTAGAAATCGACGAATCACATATAGTATGAATAATTCCATTAAGTTACTTTGCAGGTGAATATGAATCCTGTCCTAGTAACTATGTTTCTGCAGGAGAATCAACATGTTTATCTGTTGGGTTGGTATCATAAATAAAGTACTTACCTCGTTTTGTAGCAAGCCTAACCTATCACTGGTATGTAAGTTGTTGATAGTTAAGGTATATCGACATAATTGGTGGAGTAACCTTAACAATAAAAATGTTTGGCCTTTTTTCGTTTTTTCATTGTTGGAAAACAGTTTATTTGTCAGCTGACTGCTATGGTTTGTTTTTATGTTATGCTATCGTTTGTCTCTTTTAATTGATTTTTGATTATAAAACATCGGTAAACTTTTGTCGTCTGAATTCATATTCCTTGGATACCTGAGGTGGGATATGATACACGTAAAAAATTGAAAACAACACGCTATAAATTTCATACGTCCCACGCGCTAATCTCGATCTACCTTCGACAGACACTCTGAACGCCAAAACTTTGATAGGAAAAATTTTATAAAAAAATGTAACAAATAAAGGGATATATGACCACAAACGTCTAACAAAATGAAATATAAGATCAATTTTGCCTGATGTAGTTAAGTAAAAGCAAGACAAAATGACAACATCATGCAAAAACAAAAACAAAATCAAATACTGAAAGACAAACATCACTTCATAAAATACAAAAAAAAACCAAGAAAAGACAAGAAAAGACAAACCTCATTAAAACCAGGCGGTGATCACAAATATTTCCGAACGTTGTAGTCAGATGCTGCTTCACATGATATTTCCTTATGTACCATGTGGTGTGAGTGTCAATGATATAACTCGCCTTCAAATTCTCAATTAGTAAAAATAAATAGTTCAAAGTACGGTCTTATTTAATTCAAATATGAGTCTAGAGTATGTTATATTGCAGTTGTATTGCTCGAACATCAGTCCCTTAATAATTTGAAAAAGTGTCGCAGTCAACGAAAACTTTCTTAATTTTTATCTAATTATAATTTAGTACACATTATAAGTATAAACTCACATCCCGGCTCCAATGATTTTAATTCAAAATAATGTATATATTAAAAAACAGTTTAATTCCTACTTAAAGCTTCTGTTTGCACAAACGTAACTTATATCAAAATAGGAATATGTGGCATGATTGTCCATGAGACAACTATTTGCCAAATTCCAAATGATGGAGAAGTAAGAAATTATAGAATCAAACTCCTAACCTTGACATTGGTGATTGTACAAAATAAGAATGCATTATCAAATCATACAGATTGAATAAACATTAACGTATTCCTAATGTATGTATAAGTAACTCGAGTATGCAAATACTTTTTTATCTTCAGATTTATCATTGGAATGTGCATTGCATCTTTAGTTTGTCTTGTGTTGATGTGCAGCTTCATAAAGTTCTTACTTAAACGTAAGATCCTTACAATATAAACTTTAAAATGTGTGATATGAATGTCAAAGAGCCATTTCATCTTTAGAGATCAAATGATAAAGGAATAAACATATTTATGTCACCGTATGGACTTTTACAATGAGTAAAAGCCAAAAAAGGCAACGAAATTGCCAAATTGTAAACAATTCAAGCTAGGAAATTAATAGCCGGATTTATGTACTAAATAGAGAATGAGAACATTGATTTACCTTCATCAGGAATTCTATAACTGAATGTATCTTCAAGGGGACCATCATTATTTAAACCGTCACCAGAGATGCTGTTATTGATTTACTTTCACCAGGAACGTCATTGTTTATTTACCGTCGTTAGGGACCGCAAAATAGATTCAACTTCAGCAGGAACCCTCAAAAGTAAATATTGTATGTAACGAACCACAAGAAGGCAAAACGATATAATTAAGCAAGCTAAAAATGAATTTCAGTCAATTTTTTGTAACCTTAATAAAACATATAGTTTGATAATTCATTTCTAGAAGTTAGGACCGATTTTGGCCTCAAATTTCAGATTCATCTGACGAAAGATTTTGACCACTTTTTAAACACTTAAGTGTCTATTTCATATGATTCAATTAATTTATGTGATTTTTTTTTACTTATTTAGTCATAAAAAACGATCCGATTCATGCTCAAATATGACAAATCTACCAAATATGCGAACAAATGTCAGATGTCTTTTCAGATGGTTTTTGTCAGAAACGGAAGTGGCCGCATCCGTGTTCATCCTCTATCTTTATATATGTTATGTATTATCATCAAATATAACTTCCATTTCAATATTTTGGATGAACACGAATGCGGCCACTTTCGTTTTACATGGAAACCGTCTAAAATTTAACTAAAATGCTGGAATTGTGAAGATTTCAGTAATTTAGCATGACTTACTGGTGCTAGTTCCCAATATATGTGCATTGTACTGTCAAAAACAGCTCATATTTATGTAGCAGAACCATTCTACTTTCCAATAAACAACTGAAATATTACATTTTAACAATTTTGTAAAACTGGTATATTTCGGGACCGAATAGGGTCTTACCGGACCTACTGCTTTCATAAAATAATGAAAATTGTTTGCAAACTATTTGATCAAAACATGAAATGTGTTTGTAAAATATCAAGTGTTTGATAGTATAATGTTTTTGATCAGAATGATTTACTATTACAACATCTGATAGTTGCAATACATAAGTTTCATTCGTGTAAAGGTTTCTGTGGAGAGGAAAGCAGCGTTGCAGCATCAAATCCAAATGGTACAGCAACAGTAGTTAGTCAACAACAGTATGGTCAGACAGGTTTTAGCCAACAACCTGCATACGGTCAGCCAATGTAGATACATTTTCCGAGAAGAGCCTGATCCAGCATAGACCCAACTTTATCAAGATGACGTGTGTAACAGTATCAAATTAGGCCCTAATCCAGCATACACCCCACCTTATTCATATCACGTGTATAACATTGTCGATTTCAGAAACTTATTATTAACTTGTATCAACTTATACTTCATTGTGTTGAATAAAATTCAGGTATTTTTAAATGTTTGTGACGATCAGCCAGCGTTGGGGCATCATCATATTACGCCATGATCAAACTAACACCCCTCCTTATCAAGATCACGTGTGTAACATCGTCTATTTCATAAACTTAACATTAACTTATACTTCATTGTGTTGAATAAAATTCATGTCTTTTGAAATGATGTGACGATGTATTTTCAAATTGCGAAATTTCTTGCCAGTGGCTTCTTTGTAAACACCACATAGAATAGAGAAAGAAATACATCAATAATGTTGATCGTTTTAAAGGCAACATACTGGTTGAGCTAAGTAAATTTATTTCAGCGTTTTGTTGGTATTCCAATGCTTACTTATTGAGCCCAACTACTGTACTCATATGAGGCAGAATTAATGATAAACGTTCTAATGACGAAAAGAACATGTATCTGACAACGTTTCATTTCGTGTATACGAACGATGTTCTGTTATCCATAACGTAAGGGTACCCAAATTGCACCGAGTACCCAAATTGCACCTATTCAGAAAAAATAGCAACGGGAATCTTACAAGATTTTCTAGAGACTTAACAATTTGTATTTTTATGATTTGATACTATGTACGTCTTTCAACATAGGTAAACATATTCAGATATACACAAAACGTTCACAGTATTTATCAACAGATGACTGTTTTCTGAAAAAGCAGAATGTACGAAAACGTCACCATGCGACGTCATCAAAACGTCATCTTTTTAAAATTAGCAAATACAATATATTATAAGTATCCACTTCGTAAAAGATGAAGAGTAAGCATGGACTAATATCCAATTGTTCAAAATATTTGAAGAAATTAAACAGAAGCTCGGTTATTAGACTTTTGACGGTGTGAATTTAAGCATGGATGCAATTTGGGTACTCCTCATTACAGAATCATGGATAGTTTGGAGGTTGATTCAAACCCATTTTCTTAGGACTCAATATGGATTAAAAATCGAACTGGTGTACCTACACAATAAAGAAGGATAGGGCTAAAACATAAACACAGTATGGACATTTTTTTCTTGATCATAAAAAAACGTTGGTGAAAAAACTGTCAAAATAGGTGCAATTTGGGTACCGTCACGTTACGTACACAATTCATTTTGCGTTTATATCTCATTTTCCAAATGAGCATGAAGTTAGGGATACTACCTTCAGAGCCAAGATTGCTCCAAATATTATTTTTTTATTCAAAATTGACACGAATGATCGTCTTCAAATATGATTAAGTAACCAACCTCGTGATTACATCTTTCGAATTGTTAATTTGTACCCTTCGCACATTAATCGCAATTGAAACAGTTTTACGGAGTGAGAATGGCTTATAATGCATGCCTAACAGAAAATAATAACTTGTCACGCACGTATAGTGTTGCTTCTTTGTGATTTCATTAGGTTCCCGTAGTTTCATTTATATACATTGATTTCTCTTTTTATCATTGATGTATGGGCCCTGAACTTACGTTATCTTGGTTGTCTTATAATTTGTTTATAATTTAATCTTTGCGCTTGGACCTATATAAACTATGCAAACGTTATCAACAGGCGTGTGTTCTCAACACAATGATGTTACAAAAGAGTTTTTTTAGATTCATTGATGCCACTCACAATCAAATGTTTTGCATGATTACGACAGGAATATCAAACAAAATAATGAGCATACGTTTCCTGACTAAAATATATAAAAAAAATCTTATTATTAACTTTTGTAATAAAATATTGGACACTAGGAAAACCATTATGTCTTGATTGAATCTCTGGAGGTTGAAGATAAATTGCATGCTTTCCATGTCTTTATGCATTCGTTTGTTAGGAAGGCTTTTTTAACACTTTGCCTGAAACGTCCAGATAATCTTATCAAACTCAAACAAAATTTTTTTTATTTATTCAAATTGAGTTTTAAAAAATCTGCATTTTTATTTGCAATCATTTACAGCCTTATTCTGAATTGAAAACGGGAAATACAAGCTAATAAATGCTTCAACTTCAAGTTCTCTCCTTAATAACATATACGCACGTTTTGTAAAGAAATCTTATCGGCTATTTTAAAAGCTGTGGATATTCATAAGAGCACCAATTACCCAGCTTTTAGACCAGTTTAGGAACAAAGTCAGTAAAGATATGTCTAAATTCCATTGAAGTGATAATTGTATTTACACCTACTGTAACCCTTGCTAAATAGTTGTCTTGCTTTAAATAAACACTAAAATAAAACAGCAGAAACTAGACTAAAACAGTCCTTATTCAAATTGCAAAATCAAATGCTCAAACACATCATACGAATGGAAATAACTGTCGTATTCCTGACCTTGTACAGACATTTTCCTTTGTATAAAATGTTGGATTCAATCTATATAGACAACGATGATTAAATAAAACAAAACAGACACATACAGCTAAAAGGTCAAAAATAGGGGTACAGCAGTCATCGTTGTTTTATAATCTTTTCTCATTTGAATATGGACTTTCGTTTTTACATTTTCATTGGAGTTCAGTATTTTTGTGACTATTTTTTACCCTTTTATATAACCTTCATCGCTATCAAGACAAACAAATATATAACAAAGAAGCACAAAAATTAAGATTTGAAAATGAAAAAAAAAAAATGTTACCGCATTATTGCGGTCCTTTAAGAGCACAAAAATAAAGATTTGAAAAGGAAAAAAACATTAAAAAATTGTTACAGCATTATTGCGGTACTTAAATAGCGAGCCAGCTCTAAAAAGCGAGCATTCAAACTGATTATGTAATATAATGTCCGATAAAAGGATGATATAGATAGAATCGTTAACTAGATAGAACAAGTGTTTTGAGTAGTTCAACTAAGAATTGTAAAACCTAGTGATTAAATAATATACATTGAAATTCAAACTGTGATGAAAATGTTATTTATAAAAATAAACTCATCATAGATACCAGGATGAAATCTTGTAATTACACCAGACGCGCAGACTCATCAGTGACGCTGATATATAAAAATGCTTAAAAAAGCCAAATGGTGTACGAGGTTGTATAGCATTGAGGACAAAAGTTCCTATAATGTTTACCAAATTCAGCTAAGATTATCTATTTCTTAGGTAGAAAAGCCTTGGTAATTCAAAAATTCAAAAGTTTGGTAAACAATTAATTTATAAATATGACCATACCAATGATAATTCATGTCAGTACTTCCGTGCTGACTACTGGGCTGATGATACCCTCGGGGAATATAAACTCCATCAACAGTGGCATCGCTCAGGGGTTTTAAATGAAGTCATCATAGAAACCAGGATGAATCTTTCAATTTTTCAAATTCTTAAAATTGCTTACGTGATAAGGTACAAATCCTAACCTACTTTTGTATGAAGAGAATTAACTTGAAAAAAAAATTGTCAAAATAAATGGCATCAGTTTTAGTTTTCAAGTGGAAAACCTAAATATTTTTCTCAGTCATCCGGATTTAATACTAGTAGCAGATTGTAAAATTCATGACATGTGATAATAAATTTTAATTTTAAATTATAAATGAAACGATGTTGATCACTTTAAAATAAATAAAAACATTCAGATATGCCAAATAAAAGATCATTTTAATGCAAAGCTAAATCCTTGTGCGTATGAAATCTAACTGCATGAGTGGATATATAATCAAAAGTACAAACATCATTCAGAGCTAGATAACTTAGGGAATTTCCCTTTTGAAATTAACGTTTGTGTTATGCTTTTGTTACTTCATTTTTTGTTTAAATTCAGTATGTAATAAAATACACATGATAATCTTCTGATCAAATATATTATCATATGACAATAAAATGAATATATTTTATATGTGTCTATGTTTTAAGAAGTATATTTCAAATTAGAAAATAAAATAACATTCTATAGGTACTATAATAAAGAAGTCTGCTGGTATTCATGTGGAACACATCCTTAAACTCTACAACACAGGTTTTGTATTTACGAATTATCATCTATGAAACCAGTCAAACGAAAATTCAGTAGTAATTTGCTACTTTATGGATTTTGAAATGAAAACGCAAAATACATAAATACGCAGATCCGGTGCAGGATAATTGTTACCGTTAATGTTATTACCTACATTAAGTTAACGCGTAGTACGGGATAAGATTGCAGATTTACAAATGTACCACTATCAAAGTATATTCTGAACAATTAATGTCCACATTTTATTAACGTATTACTTTTTACATATACTGCCATGGTTATTTAGAAAGAAATTACTTAACCATTTACTGTTTACTTTTTTTGTTAGTCTTGACTATTGATCTTTTAATTCTTTCTGCCATTCTATAGTTGTAATTCTCACGCAACAGATGAGTATCATACAGACGAATCGCGCGTCTAGTGTACACAGTTGAACGCCTGGTATCCTTTATGAGTTTTTGAACACTAGGGTCAATTGCAAATTCTTGTTTGAAATGACAAAATTTTGATATGGGAAATTTCTTCATGTTTACTATAAAAAGACTATTACATGGACTTTTTTGTTTTATTCAGTACAACATTTGCGATATTTTGATGTTCAAATGCTCTTCAAAATGTGTTTTAATTGTGACCTACGAGTGTTTCGATTCCGGATGCACCGATGCAACAATGTAAACTATGCATACTGTGTACCAAATTGATACTTGGTATATATGCGGAGGTTTAATAACTAATGGGTCACTGCAATTGCTAGTGAATTTTACGTTCCAATTTACACCAGTCCAGTAATCAGCTGTGACGACACAGGTATCATTGAAAAGATAATTCCCTCCAATTAAAATCTATAAAATGTTGCTTTGCAAACCATTAGGGCAATTTACAAGCATGCATAGGATAACTGTTAGGAAAATTTAGTTATTATTATAGTATATCATTCATCCATTCTGAAACAAAAACAAAACAAATCATTGCTTACAGATGGAATTTATTTTTCTTCATCTTTAAATTGAGTATCATTATTTCAATCATATGTATATAATTGATTCGATTCACTCTGTAATAAGCTTTTATGTCAGATTCCTTGTTTGTTTAAAGTGGATTCATTTAAATTCAACTATTTTAAATCAGTGGTCTATAAAATTTGCGAATTGAAAAGAGACTTATATGAGTATTTTGTAGTGATTCTAGACTGACTATAGACCTCGAAAATGTTTGAATGTTGAAGACTGATATGGAATTTATATTATTCATCATAACTGTTTCCGAGTTGATAAATGTTATGAAAGGTAGGTAAAATGGAGTTAAAAAATATTTAAAAAAAATATGAAAATGCTACAACTTCTGATATTTCATATTTTTTCTTTTTTTTATCTCAATTTAAGTGCATTGAATTGACCAATTCATGAATAGATTATATAAAAAAGAAGATGTGGTATGATTGCCAATGAGACAACTATCCACAAAAGATCAAAATGCATAAACATTAACAATTATAGGTCACCGTACGGTCTTCAAAGCCCATACCGCATAGTCAGCTATAAAAGGCCCCAAAAAGACAATGTAAAACAATTCAAACGAGAAAACTAACGGCCTTATTTATTTAAAAAATTGAAACGAACAACAAATATGTAAACATAAACAAACGACAACCACTGAATAACAGGCTCCTGACTTGGGACAGGCACATACATCAATAATGTGGCGGGGTTAAACATGTTAAACATGTGAACCCTCCCCTAAACCATGGACATTGGTATAACAGTACAACATAAGAAACGAACTATATGTTTAGAATGTTAAGATATCAAAACTTAAGTCATATATACAATGAATTCGAGTTGTCTGTGTAATCCAATGTTATTATATCAAATAAAACAGTATAATTCTTATATCATTTGCATATCTATAAATACTTGAATTGGATTGGTCAAGTAGAATTTTTCTCTTGGTTTACACTTCGATAAACCATGTTTCCGAAACTACTTTTGTAATCTATTCATGCGCGATACACATTATTGCAGGGATACTCGGATTTTCAGCAAGTTGAGATTATAAAACAATTGCATAACAGTTTTTTCTGTTCTAATGCATATATAACCCCAAAAAAATGAAATAAAATAAATGCACTAAAGCTTCGAAAATGTATAAAAATAAAATTTAAATAAAATTCCGGGAAATTTCACGAATGATTTGGCGAATTTACGTCATGGCAAAACACGACGTCATACGATTGAAAACTTTCAGACGGGAGATTATTTCGTTACTTGTACGCTTCAAATTCGGAAAATATATAATTAAAATGAAGTTTTTGAGGTAGGTGCTAGTTCATTTTAGATTCTGTTACATTTATCGAACATTTAAGATTTTTAGAAAGTCAAGATAGCGGCGTACTCCTTAGTTACGACATGTCATTGTGCTGCTGATGGTACATATAGTAGCCATCATAGTAATAATGTAAATTAATAATCGAGTATGTTTTTGGCTGAAGAATTATAAGGATTAAACACATTTTTTCTAGAGGTTATTGATGTGTAAACCTGGTCTCTAACTCACAAACTTGACATAAAAGTCCTTCGGACTTTTATTCAGTTTGTGAGTTAACCGCCCCGGTTTACACATCAATAACCTCTAGAAAAAATGTGTTTAATCCTATAATGTATTTCGTATACATCGAAAATATCATAATTTAATGTTAAAACAACTACATATCCCTTCCAATCTGATTTTAAGGAAATTAAAGTTCTATATCAATCTAAGATTTTATTAATTTTAACATACAACTTTATTGGCCTTACGTAAATAGTAATCAAAGGTACCAGGATTATTATTTCATACGCAAGATGCGCGTTTCGTCGCAGATACAAACCAGAATTAAGAAACTGAATGGGTCTATCAATGCCAATGCTACGTCAATCGTTAAAGATCTTAGTGTTGCAAAACACTTATCTTACCTTCTTGACAAATATATTGTTGTCCCTGCAGATCAAGCCCCAAACAACATCGTTTTGTGTGGAAAACTCATTACATTAACTGCTTGGTAAACGAATTAGGTATTGACAATTCACTTGGAAACCCAACATATACCCTCACGACACTTACAAAAGAGGAAATCCTGGATAATCATAGGTCTGTTCTATGTTCCTTTGGAATTTCAACCATATATGATGAGCTGGATCTTCCATCACTGTATTGGATACCTAAACTGCATAAGTGTCCTTACAAACAACGGTATATTGCTGGGTCTTCCAAATGCTCCACGAAACCTCTTTCTAAATTATTAACATCTATTTTATCAGCAATCAAAGACGGGCTTCAAAGTTATTGTAAACCTACTGCCTATTCTAGAAGTGGCGTGAATCAGAAAGGAACACTTAAAAATTTCAAAGAGTACATACAATCTAACTCTCTTTCATTTTGTAATAGTATTAAAACATTTGACAACAAAAATCTTACCAATAAGCAGGACATGCTGACAATCAGACGAAAGGACGGACGGATGAACGCACAGCCGAACGAACAGACGCACAACTGAAAAAAATAAGGACAATAGATGGGGCATGAAAAATGCTTCTGGTTTACCAAATTGATACTTGTTTACATGCTGATATTTTACATCAACCGACTATGTTATATCAATTTATTTTATATGAAATTAGGATTATGCGTTGACTGTTTTATACATTGTCACTTGGATTCAGAGTTGTCTCATTGGCACTCATATCGCATCTTCTTGTTTTATTAGCTTAACTTGACCCAACTCGGAGGAATGCTTAGTTTTATTCAGTGTACACCCTGCTTTAATATAAGATAAGATAAATTAGTTCATTATAGAAATCATAACTTAAAGATGTTCAAATACGGGAAATTCTTTCAGGAAAACAAACCAACATAAAAAAATGATTAACGGAGAAGCATGAACTCCAAAAACGAGCAAAATCCGATGCGTTGATAGAAAAAGAGGGACAAAAGATACCAAAGGGACAGTCAAACTCATAAATCTAAAACAAACTGACAACGCCATGGCTAAAAATGAAAAAGACAAACAGAAAAACAGAAAAACAATAGTACACATGAAACAACATAGAAAACTAAAGAATAAACAACTCGAACCCCACCAAAAACTTGGGGTGATCTCAGGTGCTCTGGAAGGCTAAGTAGATCCTGCTCCACATGTGGCAACCGTCGTGTTGCTTATGTGATTACAAATCCGGTAAATAGTCTAATTCGGTAGGTCACATTCATGAAAGGGAAGGGGATTGTAGTTACGACGTGAGGAACATGTCTGATATCATTTGTGAAACGCTTATTTAGGACTGCAAATGTATAAAGTTGCCTCGGAATACTGTATAGATATAATTTTTCGAATTGAAATTTAAATTAAAATTGTCTCAAATAAAAAACACAATTTTTCATATATGTAATGCAGTATTGAATTAATAGCCCTTTCGAATAAGTTTTATTAAAGGATCTTTTTATTTACAAGGATTTAAATGTAATTGCTTTATAAACAACATATTCGAAAAATGTTCGATTAATACTTTTTTTTTCAAACTTCCAACCGTGAAAAATGACTACGCATAACAGTTCTCGTTATGCCTTGTAACGATAAGAATTTGTTTGTTTTTTCAACCCGGATTTTTTAATAAATTGAAATATTAGAAATATAAAGTAGAAATTTTGCAATACTTATTTGATTGGGCTATTTTTCTGGTATTTAGAAATTGCATATGATAAAACAAAAAGCATTGAATAAGACAATTTTAATCGTCATTTGTAGTACGTCGATACAGATCAAAGGCTTCCACAAGTTTTGAATGCAAAGGGACTGAAATGGATTTCTGTTTATTCATTCTAACTATTTCTGCGTTAATAAATATTGTTAAAGGTAGGTTAAATGCACACAAAAATATTTTATAAATTTTTCAATTGCTGAAATTTGTGATATTGCATCTTTTTTTATTTCATTTCAAGGGCATTGAATTGCACAATCAATCAATAAATAATTAGTTATCAAAGGTACCAGGATTATAATTTAGTACGCTATACGCGCGTTTCGTCTACATAAGACTCATCAGTGACGCTCAAATCAAAAATATTTATAAACCCAAACAAGTACAAAGTTGAAGAGCATTGAGGATCCAAAATTCCAAAAAAGTTGTGCCAAATACGGCTAAGGTTAATAACGATTTTGAAATGATAGGATATCAACACTTCAGTCATATACAACATTAATTCAAATAGTCTTTGTTTTACATTACTAGTGTAATAAAAAATATGAATTAATTGTTTATAGTAAAGGTTTCGTATACAAAGAAAATATGCCACTTGAAGCTTGAAACAACTATGTATGACTTTTCATTTGATTTCTAGGACATAAGTGTTCCTTATAAATCTTAATATTCGATTTTGTATTCACATGCCATCATATAGGCATTTATTTTATCATGCAACTTTGTATGCTTTACATGATTATTTCGCATTATTAAAAGGCGTGTCTGGATACTTGTTATCCAACTTGAATGTATTTAGTTATGATGTTGTATTTGTAGTTCTGATCGGATATTGTCAAACGTTTTATTGTTTGTAGTTGTACCTCTAATTTTTCAATTCTCAATTTATAAATATTGTGATATGAGCTTCACTGATGAGTCTTATGTAGACGAAACGTGCGTCTGGCGTAATAAATTACTATGTTGATCTATATTATTTTAGTTTGGGGCAACTATTCGTACACGAATATTTGTTTTGCAGTTTGATTTAGAAGAAAAACCGACATGGCTGGATAATATAATTCATTATCTAATTACTAAAACTATTCAATATTATTAAAGTTGTAATAGTCATATCATTAATACAATACCATTGTTAAAAACCTGATTTTGAACTATATCAAAATTTTAGAAATTTACCTGTGACGTCACTTTTTGTAGCATAATCATCGTTTGATAATGCATATTTTTTTGCGTTGTTATATGTGCTGTCCTAGTTTGTTATACGTGTTCGTTTTTCTTCTGTGATGAGTCCAATCTTCGGTGTTGTCATGAACATCAATAATATAGTAATTTAATAAAATTAATAGTTTGCAAAAGTACGAGTTATTCTAGATACTATAATTTTCCTATCCCTTGCATAGATAACCATAGCCGAATTTGGCATAATTTTCTGGAATTTTGGGTCATCAGTGCTCTTCAACTTTGTACTTGTTTGGCTTTCTTTACTATTTTGATCTGAGCCTTACTGTTGAGTCTTATGTAGATGAAACGCATGTTTGATGTATTGCATTATAAGCCTGTAAAAGGTGATTTCTGGACAGTCAAATAATAACAAGTCCAATTCATCTTAGTCTAGGGTTCTTTATTCAACAATGATGTAATCATATAATTATTACAAACCCTACAAAATATAACAAGATACATATTAAACACATTAATCTAAAAGTACTTTATCATACTGTGTTACAATTATTATAACATTACTGCAGATCAACATAAAATCAGAACATTGAATGTTTATAGTTCTTATACAATATCAATACACAAGGTAACATGACATGCCTGATGATAATTAACACTTGCAAATATTCACTCATCGTTCAAATAAAATCATCAGCTTTGACAATTAAACATACTACTATAATGTCAAGATCATATAACACTATTTCAATTAACTAAATAGATATATGTAACTCCATATTCTACAAATAACCATAGCATATATATCAACGGTAGATAACTCTATATTATATCAAATGTTCTTCACTCTTACATGAACACTATATATTATGCTATTTCAAGTATACATAAACTCACCAGTCTGTGGAACTGAGTTTAATAACTAACATCGACAGTCTACACAATACTAACAGTAACAATATTCATACTTCTACAGTAATGGTAACAGAGGTTCACATCAAATATGGTTCTGTAAACAATGTATGACAATAATAAGTAATCTGACTTTAATATCTTAAAGGCATTATACAATTCATAGTAAATTAACCTAATCTTTATCTTTCATCTCGAATTCACAATTATAAATAAGTAATCTTATTTCAATACTAAAAACATTAAGTACAAGTACAAATGTACTGTTAATTACATCACATTGGATATACCAATGTCATTTCATGACTACATGACAAAAGGTCAAGGTCATTCATAAAAATAGATTAAATCTCTCTTACTAACATTTATACTAAAATTTCTCAAATAAATCAGATTCAAACAACACCCAAAGCACACGCTTTCATAGGGCTGGGAATCTTACCAAAATGAATGTAATAAACATTCATTTTAAAGTTAAGGATCCAGTTCATCCAAGACACCTCAAAGAGTACAAAATGTAACTGACCATATAAAGTCATGATGTCCTGTTCCAGAATGAATTCCATCACTATACTAATCCATAGAACTTATGGAACTACTAATCAAACACAATATAAAGTCTATGAGCACAAAGTGCATCAAAACCATCAAAACATACGAATATATCAGAATCACAACAAAGACATCAATCCTCCATTACTGTTTTCAAAACTACCACCAAAACTGGGGGCAAGGCTTAATAAACCAATCAGAATACAAGAAAACCTATACACTCTAGTGAACAGTGAGTACTGATAGTAAAATCAATAATAAGTAAATGCTACAAGGTAAACAGTTAGATTTTATGGATCAATGAATAATCAATAGGCAATCAATAGGCAATCAATAGAATAAAGGTAAACTAAGTAAACTACTCTGCAAATGAAAGAATATAATTAATGGTGTCTCGGAATAACATATAATACATATAAAATATATAAATGATTAATACGATAAAAATCCACTCTACCACAAGCCTGGTACCTTTAATAACTATGACCACGTCACAGTCCGATTATAGTGTTTGTTTGTGTATTATTCTGTCATGAATGGTCTAACCTTAATTTGTACTGTAGTCCTGTCATGTAAGGTTGTCATTTTAGTTTATATTTAACCAGGCCAAAAAAACGGCTAGTTTTGGCTAGCCACAAAACCAGGTTTAACCATCCATTTTATCCTAAAATGTCATATACTACGTCAGAAAAATGGCAGTTGATCATATTTTATCAAAATTTTAACTTTTTGATTACACCTGTTTTACATTTCAACAAAATCTGACGAAAACTTTAAAATTATATTCGATACAATGATATTCATTGATAACGCCGTTATATTTTTCTCGTATATTTTTTTTTTAAACGTGCTTCCTAGTAAATAGAAATTAGATATTAAGATATTAAATTATGTTTTATCATTCTATCATACTCCGTACAATTGCATCATATCCAATCTAGATAAAATCATTAATGATAATTAATGTAAACACATTTCTACATACATGTTTTTAAAACCCCGTTGTTCAATATAGAAACACTTCATTGGAGTCATATTCGTTTTGGAACGACGTTTAATATTTACTCTTTGAGACGACCCACTTTTTATATGCATCATGTAAGTGTAATTGTAATTGTGTAGGTGTATGAAAGTTACCGCAAATGTCTACAACATTATATTAATAATTTACATGGCTTTATTTATTCATTTATGACACGTTTTCAGGAGCAGGGTGTTTATATAGTTACTACGAATGTACTGGATATAATTGGTGTTGTCCCAATGGATATTATTGTACAGGAACATCTATATGTAATGCCAATCCTTATTCATCATCTTATTCTTCTTCCTTCAGTTACTCGCGAATTGGGTAAGTCGATTACTATTAAACTCAAGTATTCTTTGACCAAAATGTTACGACGTTTGATTCATACATTGAATGATATTTTACATGATAATTCTAATAAAATAACAAGTAGTTGTCGCAATGTTAATTCATTGGGAAAACATGAAAATTCCTCTGCCTTGTTGTGGATAAACCTATTTGATCTTTAGTTCTTGTTGATAAAACACAACAATATGAACAAAGCAACTTCAAAATTATGTTTTAGGCATATTGGGGAAAGAGAGATGAACTATTATTTTTTCGTATATCAATAATAATACAAAATGATCAGTTCAAAAAACCCGATCGACATACAAATACTAACTAATTCTTCACTGTTGAATATATACACACAGGGTTAACATTATTATGTTGAAAAACATATTTGTCAGTAGGAAATGAAAATGCCTTTGTTTAAAGTAATTGATTTGACACTCTGTTATCTATGAATCATTTCATGTTATATTTTTAGGTATATTGTTGGAGGCTGCATAGCAGGCGTTGTGATACTAATTTGTATAATAGTTGCCGTGTGTAAATCTAGTTGTAAGTTTAGATATTTCGACACGAAGTGTGTCAACTTTGTTTAATTTGTTTATATTTCCAAACGAAACGTGTTGGTCATCTATAGTTGTAACATCTAAAAAGCACAAAGTCACAAATGTTGAAATAAACGGTTTTGCAAATTAATGCATAAAAATGTATTATGAAATTCGACATGTTAAGGAATATAATAGTTGTTATCCATTCGTTTGATGTGTTTGGACTTTCGATTTTGCCTTTTGATTTTTGATTTCCCTTCTTGAATTTTCCTCGGAGTTCAGTATTTTTGTGGTTTTACTTTTTAAATCAGATGAAAATAAAAATTGTTGTCGACAAACAATATTGCCGACCCTAAATAGATGTTATCAAGGAGAAAGTTTACAGATTTAATCATCATATGACAGTTTGATTCCAATCATTTGAAGTATAAATTATTCAAATACAAACAAGCTAACAGAACTCGCTTTTCATTTCATTTCGAGTTAATAGTTAATAGGATTATAATTTAGTACGCCAGACGCGCTTTTCGTCTACATAAGACTCATTAGTGACGCTCATATCAAAATTTTTAAAATCCAAACAAGTAAAACGTATGCAACTCAATTCATAGACCAACATTTACGTCAATTAAGATATGACATGGTAAAATACAACACGATCCTTTTTTATAAATACCATTCTTTTAATTCATTTTGTTTTATTTTAACAGCTAAATCTGGAAGAGTGATTGCACCTCCAGCTATTCAAAGAACAATTTTAGAAGCAGAAAATATTGCAAGCCAGCCTCCTTCTTATAACGATATGTAGACAATACACATTTGATTGATAAGCTTGTGTGACACACACTTGATTGATAAGCTTGTGTGACATAGAACAATTAAAATAAGATTATTTTTTTACTATTATTTATATGTTTTAAGCTTTTCAAATTTCAACTTTCCATTCATGAGGGACCACATTGTGTTGTTGTGCTATTGTCATTTTTTGCAGTTTTGTCTTTTAATTTTTTTGTCTTTTTTTATTTTAAAAGATTTTAACAAATTGTTGACTGTTGTTCCTCTTTTTTTGACATTTGTATTGTGTTCACTGTCAATATAATTTAATGTTATCAGTGTTGTCAACGATTAACAGGTTAATGATGAACCGTCGGAAGGACCGAATAGTGAAGTGAAAAAAGGGGTTGTTTTTCGATTTTAAAATTTTAAAATGTATATATTAGACTACCTTCTGAACTACACTTTCTACCGAATTATTACTAACATGAGCAACACGACGGGTGTCACATATGGAGCAGGATCTGCTTACTCTTCCGGAGCACCTGATATCAGCCCCAGTTTTTGATGGGGAGCGTGTTGCTCAGTCTTTTTTTTTTCTATGTTGTTCTAAAGTGCTTATATTTTCTGTTTGTCTTCTTCATTTTTAGTCATTGTGTTGACAGTTTATTTTAGATTTATAAGTTTGACTGTTCCTCTTATATGTTTCGCCCCTCTTCTATCAGATGACAATACCGATACTAAAAATCCAGGCTAAAATCAGGTTTCTTTCGCTCTTTTTTTTAAATTAATTATGTATTTTGTTAAATTTTAACAATCATTGACCTGTTACTTTTATTTGAACAATTGTCAAGGTAATTGAGTATTATTTAAACTTAAAAAAAACATTCAAGTTTTACAAAGTTTATTAGCACTAACACGACTTGTTTCAGCTTGGGCAAACCCTTAAGTAAACAGAATTATCATACATGTATTTATAACAGTGATCAGCAATTTAAATTTTACCTTTAGATTTTAATTTTCTTTGATATTTGGTAGACCTGCATTTAATTATGCCATCTATGTCATCCTAGGCAAATTCATTCGATAAACAAATTGCCGACTCAGAAATAGTCAAATTCATCTTGAGTGGAATTAATCATTAATTTAATTGAAATAATAGCATAGGGAGGAACCATTGTTGTTCATTGAGTAGTGAAATAAAATATAAGTTGATAAAAAAAAAAAAAATACTTGTAAATTGAAATATTACACCAAAACTTTTAAAGACGATAGAAAAAATGAAACGATCACCATTTAACACTTTGTCAAATCGTCGAGTACTTTAAAATTTTGATGGGTTCAGTAGAGGATTATGCCAGGCAATGGGCTAAGCGCGAGAAGGAAGACGTAGACACTCTATCCGAATGGATTAAGGCAGTGAGGTCGTTAATACAAATCAGAATTAAGAAACTGAATGGGTCCATCAATGCCCATGCTACGTCAATCTTCAAAGATCCAAATGTTGCTAAACACCTATCTGACCTCCATGATGAATATGTTGTTGTCCCCGCAGACAAAGCCCAAAATAACATCGTTTTTGTCTGTAAAAGTCATTACATTAATTGCTTGATAAACGAATTAGGTATAGACAATTCAATTGGAAACCCAACATATACCCTCACGTTACTTACCAAAGAGGAAATCCTGGATAATCATAGGTCTGTTCTTTGTTCCTTTGGTATTTCAACCAAAGATGAAGAACTGAATCTTCCATCACTGTATTGGATACCTAAACTACATAAGTGTCCTTACAAACAACGGTATATTGCTGGGTCTTCCAAGTGCTCCACGAAACCCCTTTCTAAATTATTAACATCCATTTTATCAGCAATCAAAGATGGGCTTCAAAGTTGTTGTGAAACTGCCTATTCTAGAGGTGGCGGGAATCAGATGTGGATACTTCAAAATTCCAAAGATCTTTAAGAGTACATACAATCTAACTCTCTTTCATCTTGTAACAGTATTAAAACATTTGACTGTTCTACTCTTTACACAAGTATTCCACATTCCAAACTAAAAGACAAATTAAAAGAGTTGGTATTACTTTGCTTCATTAAAAAAAAATGGCTAACGTAGATACAAGTATCTTGTCTTAGGGAGGGATAAATCCTACTTTGTAAAGAATCATTCTGATTCAAACAAAAAATTCTCTGAAACCGATATTATCAAGATGCTTGATTTCTTGATTGACAACATATTTGTGACGTTCGGAGGACGTGTTTTTCAACAGACTGTCGGCATCCCAATGGGAACAAACTGTGCCCCTCTACTTGCTGACTTGTTTCTTTATTATTATGAGGCTGACTTCATGCAGGAACTTCTTAGGAAGAAAAATAAGAAGTTAGCTATATCCTTTAACTCTTCTTTCCGCTATATAGATGACGTTCTTTCACTAAACAATTCAAAATTTTGACTATGTGGATCGCATCTATCCCATCGAATTGGAGATAAAGGATACGACAGATACAGTTAAGTCGGCTTAATATCTTCACTTACATCTAGAAATTGACAAAGAGGCACTAGTAACCCGAATTTAACTTGATCGGACAAAAACGTGTTAACGCTGTTTAAATGAAATTAATCGTCATTTGATAAAGATTGACAAAAATTAAAAATCATTTTTAATTTATTTCAATGCATATCAAATCATTTTAATGCCAGTCAAATAGCTTCGCTTGCGGTCGTTCAATTTAATTCAAGTTGGCGGTAAGTTACGTCAAACAAATAGGCCACGCCCCCGTTAAACTATTTCAAACTGGTATCAATTCGTTTTAAACCGTGTTGCGACCCGAGCTTTTAACAGGTAAATCACTCAAGCAAAACAACATTGAGGTATCTTTCGTTTATTTGTTTCAAACTTTATCGACTTATATATATAAATGCGTGTATTCTTATTAAAGTAATATACTTCACAATTTAAACAAATGAATGATCAATACACGTAACATATAAGGAATTTAAATAAAAACAATTAAATATTAGTGCACGGTTTAAAAAATTCAAAACTTGTGAATCTGTTAAAAATAAAATAGTTAGATGTTTAACATATTTTTAATTTGCCCGAATGCAGTAGATCTTTATCTCACATATTCGTTTCAAAACTTGCTGAGTGCTATGAAAACTTGTGAATGTAAGTAACGTATGGTCCATTGCAATGACTTACAAACTTTAGGTATTCCTGTATATCTCCGTTTCTCTTTTTCTGTCTTACTATAGTGTACTCGTTAATTAAATATAGACACGGAAATTAAAGTATCTTACAAAAATTATTTATTTTTCACAAAGTTTAAATCGATGTATCTTATAGTTTCGGTCAACAACAAATATTCCCTAGCTGCATATTGATATATGAAATAGCTTGTAATAAAAACAATGTTGTGTTAAATAATAAAATGAATGCACATAATGTTAACATTTGTTGAATTTAATAAACAGTTAAGTCTTGCACAACATTGCAAATAAAGGAACAGCTCAAAAAACTTTTAAAACTGTGTCAAATTGTAATATCGGTCACTGACGCGAAACGGGCGTTAATTGTGGAAAAGCAACACATTACGGTAATTGTGAATTGTGGTTCCGATTCTGTAAAGGGATTATTGTGCTGTCATTCACCGTGACGTACAAAAAGTCTTGCTATAAATAAAAATATATTCGGTACATATGAGATAAATTTTAGTCTGCTATAACGATGGGTTGGTTGATTTAAGTTTTACGACCTTGACTTGCTCTAAGTCGACATTCTCTTACGTCTAATGCATTTTATTTACGTTTAGGGCATATTAAATAAGTCTACCTACCAAATTGAAATCAACATAAACATTATTAAAATAAACAAGAATGGAAAAGAAACAATTATGCACTGTTGCTCTGATATAATTTTTTATTAACTATATTTTAGCGGTAATGTCCAAATTAAAAACTAATTGTCGTACAAAAAAATAATTTATCGAGGTGCTTTCGTTGAAGTTCGCGTTACATATCAAAATGAATGTCATTGGTCGGAACGTTTGCAAACTTTCAATCCAGGTGTTCTCATCGAGGTCCGCGTTCATTTTTCAATTCAATACACAATATTTCATCTAGGTGCTTTCGTTGAAGTTCGCGTTACATAGTAAAACGAATTTCATTGGTCGGAACATTTGCAAACTTTCAATCCAGGTGTTCTCATCGAGGTCCGCGTTCGTGTTTCAATTCAATACACAATAAGAAGTCCAATATGGTAAAAAAAAAGAATTTTAAACTGAAATTGAACAAAAAAGAAATAATAAAAAATATAGTCTATAATATGTAAATATTTATTTAAGAAAGCTAACAATAAGATGAAAGAAAAATATGTGATGCTTAAGAACATTGATCTGGGCCGTAACAGCCTTATGTTGGAAATTTTAAAACAAAGTTGAAACAAAGGCTTGTCTTCATATCAAATTGTTTTCACGGCCAATTTCTTGCAAGAAGCAAACTCCCATTACTTCAGTGTCGCCCCTGCATGTTTTTGCGTGATCCATGCATGTTTCTGATTTACTTGTCTTTTGTTCATTTACTGTCCTACTGTATGGCTATAGTCTAAGTGTTAATTGTCATTTGAAATACTTTAAACTTGCTTATACTGGTTGGTTCCACGTGATTCTTATGATAATAGTTCATGCATAAATCACCGGAATTTGGTACACGTAAAATGCACGTAAAATGCACGTAATTTTTAAAAATTACATTGTCAAAATAATATCTTTTTTCTTAAATTTAATTGAAATCATTTAAAATACCTTCATATTTTTGCAAAGTTCAAGTGAAAATAACATGAAAAATTTCACGTGTGATTCATTTGAATTACTGAGTTTTTTACTCCATCATTTAAGGCAATGGTGGTGTCGTTGCTTCATCCATGCAGAAATAGAGTACTTTAAAAATATGATTCAGCTCGGTTTTTGATGGTTGTTTTACGGCGGTACGTCTAAACACTGCTAAGGACTCCTTAGTGCACTAAGTACTATACAATGCCACTAAGGACTAGAAAGAGTACTGTTATACGTGTTATTTTTACATATTATGTTAAAGATTGATATTTAATGCTTAAATTTCAAATTTTATAGAAAAATAATCATAAATAAAAAAGATATTCAACATTTTCTAGGCACGTGCCCATTTTTCTTTGATATACCGAAAATCAATGAACCGATTGACACGTGCCAAATAATATAACAACCGATTAAACAATCATATATTCTTTAATCTAAGCAATTAACAATTGTATCGAAAAGATTAATACTTGATTATTTTAATAAAATGTGTTGTTCTTATTTAAAAGTTAAAATGATTAAAAGGACAAATAATTTTGCTTTTGTTTCATTTATTTCCCGACATAGTTATTTGCCATAGGTTTTAATGTTGATGTGCGCCTAACTAATAAGTAAGAGTGTGGTCAGCTTGGTAAAATGTTTATGTGAGAGACATGAAGACAAAATGAATATATATCTTTATAACTTTTTTGTTTTTATTTTAATTCCGACAAAGATGCGTTACAAATGGCTTCACTAAAACATGAGTAAATTCCGAAAAAAAACCACCCTATAAATCATGATTTTTATTTGTCCACTTTCTATTATGAATGTTCCACAGTGTTTAGTACATTATTTACGAATAATTTCCTGCATTTGTCAATTTAAAGTTACAGATATAATGTTGACAGAAAAAGAGAGTGCTTTGTAAAAATTACTCACTGTTGAAGGCCGTATGGGTAACTTAAAGTTATTAATTTCTGTGTCATTTTGTCTCTTGTGAATAGTTGTCTCATCACCAACCCGGTTTTTGGACAATGAATAGAAGTTAAAAGCTACTACATACTTTAAATTTGGAAGTACCCATGCAGCAGCAGTAAGAAAAACATGCTACAATGCCGGACCCAAGTCCGAATAAAGGGGTAGGGAAGTAATTTTTCTTTTAACTGGCACAATCGTATGTTTTATTTTTGGCGCAAATCATACCATCTAATTTTAAAACATGTGGCGCAAACGTAACATTTGAGAAAAAAAAGATGTGGCGCAAAAGGACGCATTTTTGGCGCAAACGGATATCTCCCACCAATCCTACCACATCATTTTTTATATTGGTTGCAATTTTTTTTTATCGTATTGAAGTCGTATTTGTCCAGAAATATATTGCTCAAACGTGTTCTTCATATGATAATAAATTTTGAAAATGAACCATTATAGCATACGCACAAAAAAATAATTTCTGTTCAAATCCGTCTGTTTACTTGTAGCTGGCATTAAATAAGTTTGGTTACATGTAGTAATTTTTTTTTATCAGATGGTTTATTTTTGTCCTGAAATACATTGCTCAAACGTCTTCATATGTAAATTAAAAAAAACAGATAAAATTTTGAAAAAGTACCATAGCAAACGCACAAGGGTGGTTGCATGTAGTAAAAAGTTTATTATCTTATTGATTACGTGTTGTCCAGTAATACATTGTATAACGTCTCCATATTGTTATGATATTGTAATTATTATTTTTATTTATGTTGGCCTAATTTGTGTTGTATGGCCTGATAGTTGTTTACCAAATAATCTTATAACTATGCAGTTTAGGAATCACTGGAACAATCACAGAATGATTAGAACTTTCTAGAATGATCCTTATAAAAGATGCGTAATTTAAACTTCTACGTTATTCCAGAAACTTCCGTTGTAACTTTCCAGGATTTTCCACAATGTTCCGTTCTAGCGTGTTCTAGAATAATCCGTCACAACTATATATATACAGACACTAAAGTTAAACTCTCATAATTAAACTTGGACATAGACATTGATAGACATTAGTATTCACAGCATTTGGATTGACACTTTTATTCTACAAACAACATCATACTGGATTGTGACCTTAGTAGTGAACATAATATTCAGATTGGATTCCGAAAGATTTCCGGATACAGATAAAGATAAAAGATTGGACTCATATTTGACAGTTAAGTTGACAGTTATATTTGTGTAAAACTTCTTGTAAACTTTTGTATAATAAATATTGTTAAATTTTACTATTTATTTGTGTCTTTTGTTGGCTACAATTTAAAGGCGATTTCTGGCCGTAACAGAAATTGGGGGCTCGTCCGGGAGACTGAACATATTTTATTCAAAATTTGTTTAATATTTTTATTATAACTAGCCAACAAAATTCTACAAAATGGCATTTGATGCTGGTAAATTTTTGAAAACGCCAGACCTGGAGAGTTTTGATAATTTAAAGAAAGAGGAATTAGTTTTGCTTGCTAAACAACTGAAATTAGCTTTTAAAGTATCTATGAGAAAACAAATTATAAAAAATTTGGTTATAGACAAACTAGTTGACGCAGAAATTTTAGGTGAAGAGGCTCTTGAACTTAAGGTCGAAAATGTTGACGCCTTTAAATTAAAACAGCTTGAATTAGAACATGAACTTAGATTAAAAGAACTGGAAATGAAGGAAAGATTGGAAATGGATAAACAAGAAAAAGAAAAAGAAGATGAATTCAAATTAAAACAAGATGAACTTAAATTAAAACAGGCAGAACTTGAAATGAGGGAAAGACTAGAGATGGAAAAGCTGAAAATTGAAATGGTCAAAGAAGAAAGCAACACTAAAGTCCAGTCAAAATCAGATTATTTTGATGCAGCAAAAAATATACGTTTGGTTCCAAAATTTTGTGAAAAAACAGTCGATAAATATTTTCCACAGTTTGAGAAAATTGCTAATAATTTGAAATGGCCAATGCCGTATTGGACTACCATGCTGCAAAGTGTTTTTGAGGGTAAGGCCGCTGAAATATACTCTGCACTTCCATCAGAAAAAAGTTCTGATTATGGCACGGTGAAACAGGAAGTTTTGAAAGCCTATGAGCTAGTACCAGAAGCATATAGACAGAAATTTAGATCTTATAAAAAGTTTGATTCGCAAACCTATGTGGAATTTGCTCGGGAAAAAGAAGATCTATTTGATAAATGGCTTACTTCAAAGAAAACAGATAACAATTTTGATAACCTAAGACAATTGATGTTATTAGAAGAGTTCAAACAATGTGTTCATTTAGACTTAAAAACACATTTAGACGACAAAACTGTTGAGTCAATACATGATGCAGCTGTTATTTCAGATAATTATACTCTTTCACATAAAAGAAGTTTCAAGGGTCAAAATTATAATACTTCCAGTGGAAATTACAAAAATCAAAGCACTGAGCATACTGATAGTAAGCCTGTTCCACAGAATAAGAGTCAGTCCAGTTATAATATGTCTAGTTCAAAATTTGATACTTTTGAGAAGAAGTCACTGACTTGTGCTTATTGTAAGAAGATTGGTCACCTGATGGCTGATTGTTTTAGACTCCAGAAGAAGAATGAACGAGATATTAAGCCAAAGACCAGTGCTTGTACGACACCTTATATTACCAGTACATTGGAATGTCCTGCGCGTCAGGCTTTTAAGTCCAGTTTTTGTGATTACATGGAGGAATATAAACCCTTTATGTCTGATGGGTTTGTTGCTATTGTTGATGATACCACTCTTCAGCCTATTAAGATTTTACGGGACACTGGAGCTTCTCAGTCTTTATTGTTAGAAGGTGTGTTGCCTTTGTCTGAGAAGACTTCTGTTGGTGCCTCCGTTTTGTTACAAGGTGTAGAGTTAGGTTGTATAGATGTTCCTCTCCATCGAATTTATCTGAAGTCAGATTTGGTAACTGGACCAGTTGTTGTAGGTGTTCGTCCTAATCTCCCTGTTGAGGGTGTTACATTATTGCTAGGAAATGATCTAGCTAGGAACAAAGTGGTTGCTGAACCAATTGTTACCAGTGAACCGGTGGTGGATGTTAAATCACCTGAAGATGATGCTGAATTGTATCCAGCTTGTGTTGTTACTAGGGCGATGGCTAGAAAACAACAAAATGAGAATTTGCAAGAAGACAAATTTGATTACATGGACCTTTCTGACACTTTTATAGCTGACATTGAAGGTCCTGGTAGCTCAGAAAAGGCCATTACAAAACCACCTAGTGTTAACAAGAATGTTATTATGCCATGGCCAGACGTTAACAGCCATTCATTAGACCGAGAAAATTTATCTAAAGAACAACATAAAGACCCTGAGGTTCTTCAGCTCAGCCAGAGGGCTCAACCACAGGAGGAAGCAGACAAAGTGGCCGAATGCTTTTATCATCAGGACGGCATTTTAATGAGAAAATGGAGGCCTCCTGATGCTACCCCAGAGGAGGAATGGAGAGTTGTGTACCAAGTGGTGGTGCCTAAAGTTTATAGGCAAGAAATTATTGGTCTTGCCCATGACACACCCTTGGCTGGACACTTAGGTATAAGGAAGACTTGCCTAAAAATATTGCAACATTTTTACTGGCCCAGACTTAGAAACGATGTTGCAGAATACTGCAAATCATGCCATATATGCCAGGTTGTTGGTAAACCTAACCAGAAAATACCACCAGCACCACTTCTGCCTATTCCAGCCTTTGACGAACCTTTCAGCAGAGTTCTAATTGACTGCGTTGGACCTTTACCAAAGACCAAGACTGGAAATGCGTATTTATTGACAATCATGTGTACATCTACTCGCTTTCCTGAAGCTATTCCGCTCAGAAATATCAAGACACCGACTATCGTTAAAGCTTTGATCAAATTTTTCACATTAGTAGGACTTCCTAAGTCTATACAGTCCGACCAGGGATCAAATTTCATGTCAGGTTTATTTCAGCAAGTCGTGTACCAGTTAGGGATTGCTCAGTACAGATCAAGTGCTTATCATCCAGAATCTCAAGGTGCCTTAGAACGTTTTCATCAAACATTGAAGAACATGATTAGAACTTTTTGTCTTCAATTTGACAGAGACTGGGATGATGGAGTTCACTTTCTACTTTTTGCGGTCCGAGAGGCTGTTCAAGAATCCCTTGGATTTAGTCCCTTTGAGTTGGTATTTGGTCATACTGTAAGGGGACCGTTAAAATTGATTAAGGAAAAGTGGCTTACTGAACATACTGACTTGAATCTTTTAGACTATGTATCTAGATTTAAAGAAAAATTGTTTACTGCTTGTCAAATTGCTCAGAAAAACTTAAAAAATGTGCAGAACAAGATGAAAATATGGTATGATAAAGATGCCAGGGACAGAGTTTTTGAGCCTGGTGATAAGGTACTTGTATTTTTGCCAGTCCCTGGACATCCTTTACAGGCTAAATATTGTGGTCCTTATACAATAGAGAGTAAAATTAATGATTTGAATTATATTGTAAAAACTCCAGGTCGGCGCAAACAAAATAGAGTGTGTCATATTAATATGTTAAAACCATATTTTGAGCGTACTAATGTATGTGATAGTAAACCAGTTGCCACTTTAGGCATGGTTCAATTTGAGAACAATCATGACAAACCAGATGTAATTGAACAACCTTTTAGTTCTAAATCTATGGAAGAGACAGTTAGATTGAAAAATTCAGAAATTTTGTCAAATTTAGACTCAAAAGTTGCACATCTGTCTTTTGATCGTAGAGAAGAAATAAAAACTTTGGTATTTTCTTTTAAAAATCTTTTTCCTGATGTGCCAAACAAAACCACTGCTGTTTGTCATGATGTTGATGTAGGAGATGCTTCTCCAATTAAGCAACATCCTTACAGGCTCAATCCACTCAAACTTGAAGTTATGAGAAAAGAAATTAAATATATGCTTGACAATGATATTATTGAGCCGAGTAACAGTGAATGGAGCTCTCCTTGTCTCCTTGTGCCAAAACCAGATAAAACCTTTCGTTTTGTGACTGATTTCAGAAAAGTAAATTCAGTCTCAAAATCTGATTCCTATCCGATTCCAAGGATAGACGATTGTATTGACAATATTGGTCAAGCAAAATTTGTGAGCAAATTTGATTTATTGAAAGGTTATTGGCAAGTTCCATTGACACAGAGAGCTCGTGAAATATCAGCTTTTGTTACACCAGATGGCTTATTTCAATATACTGTAATGCCGTTTGGCATGAAAAGTGCTCCAGCTACATTTCAAAGAATGATCAATAATGTTATAAAAGATTTAGACTGTTGTTATGCTTATATTGATGATCTAATTGTATGTAGTGATAGCTGGGAACAGCATTTAACACATTTGTATGATACTTTTGATAGATTGTCAAAATCAAATTTGACTGTTAATCTTGGTAAAAGTGAATTTTGTCAGGCCACTGTTGATTATTTAGGGCATACAGTTGGCCAAGGTCAAGTAAAACCTATAATGGCTAAAGTGGAAGCTATTTCCAAATTTCCTCCTCCTACAAATAGAAAACAACTTATGAGATATTTAGGCATGATTGGATTTTACAGGAAATTTTGTTCAAATTTTGCTACTGTTGTTCAACCTTTGACTCATCTTTTACGAAAAGACTCTAAATTTATCTGGAGTGAAAATTGTCAAAACGCTTTTGAAAATAGCAAATCACTTTTAATTAATAGTCCAGTTCTGATTACTCCAGACTTTGAAAAACAATTTAAACTTGCCGTTGATGCAAGCGATGTAGGAATAGGAGCTGTTTTATATCAAGAGACAGATGATAATGTTGAAAAACCTATATCATATTTTTCTAAGAAATTAGATAAACATCAGAAAAATTATTCAACTATTGAAAAAGAGTGTTTTGCAATGTTGTCAGCACTTCAACATTTTGATGTATATTTGAATCCCACTGTATATCCTATTCTTGTTTATACTGATCATAATCCTCTCACCTTCATGCATAAAATGAGAAACAAGAATCAGAGGTTGACTAGGTGGAGTTTATTGTTACAGGAATATGATGTAATTGTAAAACATATTAAGGGTAAAGATAATGTAATAGCTGATGCTTTATCTAGAGCTTATTAAATCACTTTGTATATATTATGTATTTTTGTTCATATTATTCATGATAAGTTTTTGTTACACTAAAACTTCTTTTAAGGGGGGAGGTGTTATGATATTGTAATTATTATTTTTATTTATGTTGGCCTAATTTGTGTTGTATGGCCTGATAGTTGTTTACCAAATAATCTTATAACTATGCAGTTTAGGAATCACTGGAACAATCACAGAATGATTAGAACTTTCTAGAATGATCCTTATAAAAGATGCGTAATTTAAACTTCTACGTTATTCCAGAAACTTCCGTTGTAACTTTCCAGGATTTTCCACAATGTTCCGTTCTAGCGTGTTCTAGAATAATCCGTCACAACTATATATATACAGACACTAAAGTTAAACTCTCATAATTAAACTTGGACATAGACATTGATAGACATTAGTATTCACAGCATTTGGATTGACACTTTTATTCTACAAACAACATCATACTGGATTGTGACCTTAGTAGTGAACATAATATTCAGATTGGATTCCGAAAGATTTCCGGATACAGATAAAGATAAAAGATTGGACTCATATTTGACAGTTAAGTTGACAGTTATATTTGTGTAAAACTTCTTGTAAACTTTTGTATAATAAATATTGTTAAATTTTACTATTTATTTGTGTCTTTTGTTGGCTACAATTTAAAGGCGATTTCTGGCCGTAACAATATAAGAAAATAAATTTTGAAAAGTGCACCACAAGAAACAAAATAATGTGTTTCGGCTCCATACCTGTGCGAACGCATGTCCGTGTGTATATATGTCTCTGATATAATATATTGTTCTGGAGACAAATTTATTAGTTTCAAGAAATAATTACAAAATACACTTGAGAAAAAAATACTTCTTCATTCTGAAAAAAACACATTATTAGTATTTCAACAACAATTCATTTTTTAAAAGTATCCAACTTTACCAATCTTGTCCATTAAACACAACAAATAGCATGATTCCCGTGTAATCAGTAATGTAATTTGACACGTGTCAAACGGTCCATTGATTTTCGGCACATCAAAGAAATACGGGCACGTGTCTGAATAATGTTGAATATCTTATTCATCTAAGATTATTTTTCTACAAAAATTGAAATTTATACATTAAATATCATTCTCTACCATAACATGAAAAGAAATTACATGTAACAGCACCCCATCTAGTCCTTAGTGGCATTTAATAAGTCCTTAGTGCACTAAGGACTCCTTAGCAGTGTTTAGACGCACCCGTTTTACGGTCAGTTGCAAATAGTGCATGCATGTTCGGGACGATACAATACAAGCTCAGCAAGTCGGACAAACTTTGCAAATTGTATGCAAAATTTCACAAAGTTCAACCGTGTCATTTGTGGAAAATTATTTACGAAACAAATCATGAGATCATACATGCATTCTTTAAGTAAACCAAACTGCAAATGCGAAATGTAAAAGGTCCAGTTTGAAATTCCACATGTAGGAGTCTGCGTGCCTTTTATATTTTATCAAAACGTCTAATCCAGCAACCTGTCATGAACAAAAAATAAAGGAAATCAAGACGATATGCGCACCTTTAATATGAGTACACTTTAGTAACACCAGGTACATAATTTAAACCTGAAGCAAAAATACAGTACTCATTCCTTTTAATAATAAGCCGTATAAACCCTATATGTATACACCAAGTGCGCGATTGACGTTAGAACGGACACGGGTGAAACAGTATGAAGATACGTGCTCTTTTAGGATATTGGTGACAAAACATATTTTTGAATATGCAGTTCATATAATGGAATGGTAGTTTTGAGATATAAAATGAAGTACCAATGTAAGCAAGCTAACATTTCCGTCATTTTGTATTTGGTAGAAAGTTGATTAATTGTCAATTTTACCGCACCTCCTTATTTCATTATGGTTGAAATTTTCTCCAGAAGAACAAAAGTATTACGACTTAAACAAATATGTACTAGGAGACTGAAATGTTACTGTGATAATTATACTTTCCTTTTTAGGGAACCGTCGTTTAGTAAACTGACTACATGCAAATTAGAATTAAAAAGCTACTCGTCCAATTAGCATTAGCCAACATTTGCTTGTTGTATTTGGTTTTGATGTAGTTAAATGTCCAACAGTAGCTATCTTATAAATTGCATATCCCATATCTCTATTCATCATTCTAACAACAGACTGGTGTACAAATAACATGTTACATATATATATATTTTATTTTATTAGTACTTCTACTTTTTATAAATAAAGTCTCATGTAACCCCATTTCCATAATTAGCAAGCGGTAACGTATATATTTCTTTTTGTCTAAACGTTCGTAAAATTTGTCGATTTCTTTGAAAAAATTAGAGGCAATGATTTAAATTTTAACAACTAAAGTTTCAAGTGACGGGTGTAAATTGTAGGATTGATTGTTGGTTGCTTAACGTCCAGTGGCAAATATTTCCTGCATGTTCAGGACGAGAACAAGTTAACACTAACTTGAATACAATACTAGGTAGGTTTTGTAATAGAGCCGATCCGGGAAGATGTTTGAGAAAAATTTGGACTGACACTAGAAAATGAGGGTATATTATGAGCAATATGCCCCTCATGGCCTAAAAAGGCAACTATGTTAATGCTCTCTCAGTCGTTTTGTCTCCGAACTTGTACATGTTCATCATTTCCAACTCAAATCGCACACAAAAAAACTACACTACCAGTGAGTTCCCATGCAAGCGGAAATTAATACGAATAGAAAATCTAAATGATTTCAAGATCTAGCTATTTCAGTCTCTTTCTGCTATTTGAATACTAATACGTCAGTCGTTTGCTTGTAAATTTCCAGAATTTTTTTGTAACGGAACCAGTCTTACTTAGTGACTAAAGCCAGTCCCAACTATTAGCTTGCGTTTATAGACGCAAGTGGATACTTGGGACTGGCTTTAATCAGACTCTAACGGGACCTGATTTTTTTTTTTTTTTTTTTTCCGAATAAAGTTGCTTTGTATTTTCAGCCTACGGTAACCTTCTCAGGCCTGATTCCGATGTAACTGTATGTCCTGTGTATAGACTTGGTCTAGCTAGCACTTTATTTTTAAAATGTTTCCGAAACTATAACGGATTTATGAGACTGTTTACATTTGGAACACATAGAATGTTATTTAGCAAAATAACCAAGTTAAACCACTTTTTAACATTGAATATTTTCTGTTTGAGTTTCAAAGTCTGCTTGTATTGTACTTTTTCGCCTTATTCTATCCGTATTCTCATCCAAATAAATTTCCTTTTTCCATTTTGCCCGAGCGGTGATTTTGACGACCATTTTAACACGAATTAATAGTTGTACGGATTCCCGTTTTTTTATGCATCATCCTAAGTTTCGATAGATACATATAAGATTTCTATTTTCAAAAAATAATTCATGGGGATACGGCATGCATCATGAAAAGTATTTATTGCAAAATAAACTAAGAATGAAATAAAGTGATAAAACTCAGTCTGTTTTGCATAAGAACATATAGATAAATCGTGCAGATGCTTAAATATTAAAAAAAAACAGAATATAAATTAAAAGTATATAGTAATTCATTTTTAAAGGTTAAAAATTAGCAGAAGAATTGCTGAAACACGACAAAGCAACCTATGTCAAAAAGTTAACCGTTACGTATTGCATAAAAACTTTCGACACTCTGCATCTAGAAAAAGTTACCATGTCAATTCAAATATGACGTCCTTATTACGCTTTGTTAACAAAGCCGTGTTCTAATGAGCACAAAAAATATGTTTGACACATGCGCACGTACTTTTTTATTAACATTATTTCCATCGATATCCTTTAAAATATTTACATTCAAGCAGCTAACATAAACTTTTATTATATATTTTTATCAAACAACATATATTTACCTTGCTCGTAGTTTTTAAACTTTTCAAATATGAAATGCAATAAACAGACTCCTCTCGGAGGAAACGGGAACAGCAAAACAGTCTTACGGTATTTTCGTACGCTTTGACCTATAAATATATTGCATTTGTCATGTTAGAATCGAAATAATTCCTTCATGTCATGCTCTATGCTCATTTTAACATGGGTAGACATTATATTTGACCACATTTTACACCTCGCTTACGCTCAGTGTAAAATATAGACAAATATAATGCCTACCCATGTTAAAATGAGCATAGAGCATGACATGAAGGAATTATTTCTTAAATATTTTCCAAAAATATTTTTGTTTATTATTTAATCCCTTTGTGATTGCAGAACCTGCTGCATTGGCTTGTATGTGTGAACGTTATTCGATAACGTCAGGAACGATAACTCGTGGCGTAATGTCAACTTACTGTCAAGACAGACGCTTTTATAGAAAATAAAGGAATATGGAGTAAACGTATACGGAACCAGTAATCGCACACAAAGTCAATGCTTAACAAAAATACAAATAATTAATGGTCAGCGTTTTTATTCCTGTTCATCTTTATATTCCCTAAAGGGTCTTCAACAATGAAAGATTCACTTGTTTAGGAGATAGATGTAGGATAAAAAAACTTAAATCAAATAGTTTGGGGGGGGGGGGGGGGGGGGTATCCACTTTGCTGCAAGTTTTGTTAATCTAAAATCTATTTTACATATATCCGTATTGGTCAATCAATTTTTACCAAATTAAGTTAAGAGGGGGTGTGGAGGTCAGTAAAAAACCTATGTGAATTCAGTTTTGTATCATTCATTGAACTTTCGATGTCGTCCCTTACTAGAACAACAAACAAAAAAAAACACTAGCTAAGAGTACTTAAGTTACTGACAGCTATAGTTCACACTCTTACGTTTGAAGTCTTCCTGTCCATCATCCCGCAATCGTTATTTTTGAAGATCATATAAGTGAATGAATAATTCGATTTTCTGCCTCAGGACCTGCGCATATATGAAATACTTAAAACTGAACATTGAACCTGGTTGTAATTTGCAATTTTTATTTGTAATTTTTCCTCACTAGGTAGGTGAAATTATGTATAACATCAAATGTATTGTAAATTGCGAAAATGCTTTACGAGCATATTCTATAATTTTAAGTTTGAATTATAAAGAGTTTATTTTTTTTCAAATATTGAATACGCAACAAAATCTCTGTAATTTTACCCATGTATTATTTATGTTTATGTTAAAGGCGTTTGATTGGATATTAGTTAAAGGTAGGCGTGGTTTTCGGTAACTTTCCTCCAATCAACTGGCCTATTCGACAAACATGTGTGCGCTGATGCGTGCAAACTGGCTATTGTAACGGCACATGTCTTACATCAGAATCTATCGTGCGTGACCAATGTTTATTGTAAAATTTCTTGTTATGTGAGCAAATTACCAGACATACAAGTTCTAAAGGTTACAACTTGAATTTGCTTTTTGAAAGATTATTTTCGGCAGTGCCCCTGATATACGATGTAAAGTGTTTAAGAAAAACAAGACTTTAAATGAAGGATGCATATTACCAGAGAATATAATCTGGGACTATGCCAGATATAATACATGTATTTTATGGCTCGGATATTAACAATAAAATGTTCTGAAAAAATTAAGTGTCCGATAATTTGAATTATCTGATAAAGTTATCTCGATCACTGTCGACAAAATATTATTGCATGGATGGTAAACTGCTGATTTTTATTTCTAGACATGGTTTGTGACTGTTATAATAGACAACTATATGCATTCTGGTTTACGTTTACAAAGAACACACTATACATTTTTCTGAAATATCAATCCTTTTTGGACAGACTTGCTTTTTCCTTGTATTTGTAAAAAATATAAGACGTTTCATTTTATTTGAATACTTCAAAAATTGCTTCAAAATACTATAGGCCTGTATTGTTGTTATTTTTTTAGGGTCAATGACTCCCCCCCCCCCCCCCCCCCCCCCCCCAAACGTAGTAAAATAATTGTATATTTGATTTGAATAATTGTTTTAAAACGTAATAGAAATAAAGGTCAGCCAAACCCAAATTCAGCAATAAGGAGTGTCATTCACCGGGTTTAATTTCTTTTACCGGTTTTGAACTTCTTGTTTTGTTCAATAAATAATAGTAATCTTCTTATCTTGTTCAATAAAAAATAGTAAAATTTACTTTCCATACACATGTTTGACTTCCTAAATAACACTAGGAAATAAAATATGTCACAATTTCGCTTTTGTCGTCTGCTCAAGTTAGTTTAATTTGGTATTGTAATATGCACAGGAGATACTTGTCACTGAACGTTGAACAAACAGTAGCTATCCACCAATCCATCAGTGATTGCGATACTTCTGTTACATACCCGTCATTTTGTCACATGTTTGGTACTATTATTTGAACAAAGTTCGTGTTGTAAGCCGAATTTGTCCTACATTTTAATTGTTCTTGTCAAGTAATACATTCCTTGAACTGGTTTAAATGTTTAACTAAATCCTATGATATCAATTTTGTGCATTGGTTTTTTGAAACACAATTTTGTTAATTTGAGCGTGTCAACACCTAGTCTAGTAGTGATTTCGGTGTGTATGACCATACAACATATTTATATATTAGTATTACAGTAAGTTATTGTTTCATTTTACGTGTTTACCATTGATAACATCAAATAAAATGTGTTGCAGGTTGAACTAAACCATAAAGGAAGGATCTAAAATTTAAACTATGTATGTTTAAAATATTATGAATGCGGAGTGGGGGTATTGCACGATAGCCTCAGTATAGTAGTATGATACTTTGATATCAAATGGACTACAGTTAAAAAGTTGCATTTACTATCAATCCATGCACAATAGTAAGATGTATGTTCCTGAGCGTATTATGGACAAAGAAAAGGGTTGTGGTGTACTTTAAAATTTTGAACTAAGTATGGTAGAATGGTTGCCATACGCCTTCATATTACAGAAACCACCAGCGTACACTACAGCATAATTACGATTTCAGTTGTTATAGTTCACACACAAATTAATTGGGCTAGTTTAATCTCCTGCATGGTTTATTCCATTGGCAATCATATTCAAGAAAATTCATATTCTGTATGAAGCTTGATTGAGCCGTAGATTCACACAGATACCGATCATAGTTATCTTTTCTTCATTTACATAAATGAATGTCGGGAATTCGGAATATGGCAGTTATACATGTATCCTCAGTTTATATTTATTTTGAAGCATTATCGAACTAATACGACTTAAATTTCTCTTTAAAATTTACTTTGCACTAAATATCTAGTAAATTACTTTACATGGGAATTACTTGGGGTGTATTCATGTATACTAGTATGTAATGATAATAAAAAGAAACCAACAGCACTATTTGACGAAGACGAAATTAAGGATTAAATTTTAACGTCCAGTGACATATATTACAATGATGTCGAAACAGAACTTGAAATTGACAATAGGTATTCCGTCGCTTTTCCAAAGAATTCACGCTTAGTTGCGATTTCACGTGCTATTTTGAAGAGACATGTTTTGTCGAAATGCACATCTGGTGCAAGAAAATTGGTACCGTTAATTTTATTACAACTTCGGGTTCGCATTACAGTTATATTTGTACAAAATAACTAACAATAAAAAAATTGTGATGATTTCTTTAACTGTTCTTGAACGTTCTAGTTTTAATATAAATCTGTGATTTTTCTATATTCGTACTTTCGACGAAGCAAAGCAAGTTCGATCTAGACCTGGACAATTTGATGCATTTAGCAATATTCAATCGTTGTACAAATTTATTGTAGAACATGTAGAAAATCCGTCTTTTTCGGATGAAAAAAATCTACTTTGTTAACTCGGATCGAAAACTTACAATATAGTTTATCCTATTGAAACATGAACGCGGACTACATTGAGAACATCTTGGATTGAAAGATTGCAAATCTACTGACCAATGAAATGCTTTAGATTTAGAACGCAGACCTCAACGAGAACACCTAGATGGATTACACACTGTAATTCTTAGATCGTCGAACAGATAGCGATAGTTCCAGACTTCTTCTTCTTCTTTTTCTTTTAGTTCAAATAAGGTCACAATATAGAAGAATACAAAGTCATACTGCCAAGGAATTGTATATTAGGAATTGTATATTTACAATCCCTTGATGCTGCTGTACATGCCTGATTGACAAAGATTTAATAAAATTGAATTATTCATAAAAATGTGTATAACAATTTAAGTGTTTCTATATTAAGATTGTGATTAAAAATATGCATTTTATGTACTTGTTTTGGTTTGGATTTGTTTATTCAAAGCTCGCGAGAACAGCTGATCTCTTAAGGCCGTAACAGTGGTGGTAGATATTCACAGATTTTTTTTACATAAAAACACACTATTACATATTCATGTGACAATAATAATGTGTCTGTTTTTTAAACCAATTTAGAATAGGTGTATATATGTTTCCGCTGATAATAATTCTATGTTAGATAAACATAATTATTTGGAATTAAAAGTTGTTTAGTTACAATAAGTACATTTTCAAAATCATTTATTTATTTAGGCTTGATGAAGATCTACATGATTTAACGAATAAATGTAAGAAGATGTGGTGTACTTGCCAATGAATTAGATCACCGTACAGCCTTCAACAACGAGCAAAAACCTAACCGCATAAACGTTTATATCATTTCCCAAAATTACAAATATGAATTCAAACAATTCAAACAAGAAAACTATCGGCCTGATTGATGTACAACACTTATAGAAAAATATATACAAAAACGACAACCACTGGTCACTGGGGATTCAAACCATATGTCCCAATCGAAAAATAATTTCGTCAAACAAACGGGAGTTCTTATCTACAGAACAAAACCTGGATCCGCCATTGTACAGTCTCCTGGCTAGTATACCTGTAGGATAGTCAAAGATAATGGCGTTAAACAAACATTTTCTTTATTTATGTTTTTATTCCATTCAGATCTTCAATTTATCGATTGATTAATAAAAAAACGAGGCAAATATTTTAGTTAATCTACCAGTAATTAAATGTCAGTACGAATTTTCTGATAAGATTGTAAGACTATATATTGCTATTTGGCTGTGAAATTTGGAGATTTAGTTTTATTGATGCATTAGAAAGTTAAACTTGAAAAAAATCAACCCTAGCTTTATTGTTTATGGAGAGCTAGGCGCTTATCCTATGTCAGTATATGTGGAACACCGTATGGTATATTTTTTGGTCTAACATTGTAAACAGTTCTGATAGTAAACTATATAGATATATTTATAAACTCAACGTAGATGGTGGATTTACTTAGCTATAGAAAGTGGAAGACTTTATGGTATAGCAAGAAATAATAGAATATGTACTTTTTGTAAAAATGATATAGAGGATGAGTTTCATTTCATCCTCAAATGTCCACGTTTTCAAGGTTTTAGAACAATTCAATATTAAGCCATTTTATTGGAAAAAACCGTCGATGTACAAATTTATTAAACTGATGAGTACTAATAATGTAAAAGAATTGTGTAATTTAGGTAAATTTACATTTAGATCTTTTGAGCTTAGATCCGAAATGTTAAAATAATGTTTGTTTATTCTACAACACCTTCTGCTGTCACATAGTCTGTGTTTATGTATGTATTATATGTATTATTGCTGTTGATATAATTGTATACCTATAGTTTATATAGACTTTGGTAATAAAGATATATACTTTCGATTGGTTGATTTGTATAAAAAATATCTTGAAAAAATATGGATTTTAAAATATTTGGTTAAATCAGAGTAACTATAGTTTTAATCCAAACTATTAAACAGATTGTTTTATCATTTTCAGCAGACTTGGAAATCAGAAATGGAATATTCTCCAAAAGTATTATGTTTAAAACTGTTTAAAGAAAAGTTTGATTTTGAAGAACATTTAGAAGTATTACGTTATAAAGATAAGATAACGTTATGAAGGTTTAGAACTGAAAATCATCGGTTACCTATAGAAACCGGTAGATGGCGTAGAATTATGAGACAGGAAAGGTACTATGTACTTTGTAACTCTCAAGAGATTGGCTGATATATTTCACTATATTCTAAACTGCACAGCTCTAACAGAAAGTAGAAGACCTTTTCTTAAACTTAACTATGTAAGCAGAGTAAATGTTTCGAAATTGGGCACTTTATTTATTTAAAAAAATATTGTGTTTTGAAAATTTTGTGTAAATTAATTTGAGTCATATATAAATAAAAGTATGTTCTCAAGTCTGATCACCAATCGCTCATTCTTGATGCTCGTTTCAAGTTGTGCAAATTGTCATACGCAAAATCTGTATGTTTATATTATATGTAAAAATATCTTTCTTTTTACCGTTAACTTGGTTTTATAAGAAATAAAGAATCTAAATTAAATAATACAATTAATTTTATTTAGTTTTTTGGATTAAATTACCTTAAATTAAAGGATGTGAAAAGGTATATAATTGTAACTTTTTCAAAGTTCAAGTTGATCAATTATTGATTTAAGTGAATAAATCAAATTTATTTTCTCGAGGAATAAATCAAATCAGGAACATATATATTGTAAGGTATACTGTTCCCAAATTGAATAGTATACAAATCATAGTAATAATTATTCATCAGCGAAAAGGATAGTATTTGTATTGTGTTTGAAGAATCGTAAAAGTGTTTTATTTTCTAAATTCTATTTATTCACTCGGACATCGTAGAGTTTAAAATAATTTTTTTTACCATATCGGACTTCATATTGTGTATTGAATTGAATCACGAACGCGGACCTCGATGAGAACACCTGGATTGAAAGTGTTCCAATGTTCCGACCAATGAAATTCATTTTACTATGTAACGCGAACCTCAACGAAAGCACCTAGATGAAATATTGTGTATTGAATTGAAAAATGAACGCGGACCTCGATGAGAACACCAGGATTGAAAGTTTGCAAAAGTTCCGACCAATGACATTCATTTTGATATGTAACGCGAACTTCAACGAAAGCACCTAGATGAAATATTTTATTTGTACGACAATTAGGTTTTTTTTTAACCATCACCTCCTTAAATATAGTTAATAAAAAATATATCAAAGCAACAGTGCATGATTGTTTCTTTTCCATTCTTGTTTATTTTAATAATGTTGATGTTGATTTTAATTTTGTAGGTAGACTTATATTATATGCCCTGAACGTAAATATACGTTGTTTTTTTTAAATGCATTAGACGTAAGAGAATGTAGACTTAGAGCAAGTCAAGGTCGTAAAACTTAAATCAACCAACCCATCGTTATCGCAGACTAAAATTGATCTCAAATAAACAGAATATATGTTCATTTATAGCAAGACTTGTTGTAAGTCACGGTGCATGACAGCACAATAATCCCTTTACAGATCGGATTCACAATTTTCGTAGTGTTGCTTTTCCACAATTAACGCCCGTTTCGCGTCAGTGACCGATATAACAATTTGACACAGTTTTAAAAGTTTATTGAGCTGTTCCTTCATTTACAATGTTGTGTGCAAGACTCAACAAATGTCAACATTATGTTCATTAATTTTATTATTTAACACATCATTGTTTTTATTACAAGCTATTTCATATATCAATATGCAGCTAGGGAATATTTGTTGTTGACCGAAACTATAAGATACATCGATTTAAACTATTTGAAAAATAAATAATTTTTGTAAGTCACTTTAATTTCCGTGTCTATATTTAATTAACGAGTACACTATAGTTAGACAGAAAATGAGAAAAGGAAATATACAGGAATACCTGTAAGACATTGCAATGGACCATACGTTACTTACATGTCACAAGTTTTCATAGCACTCAGCGAGTTTTGAAACGAATATGTGAGATAAAGATCTACTGCATTTGGGCAAATCAAAAATATGTGAAACATCTTACTATTTTATTTTTAACAGATTCATAAGTTTTGATTTTTTTAAACCGTGCATCAATATTTTATAATTTTTTTATTTACATTCCTTATATGTTACGTGTATTGATCTTTCATTTGTTTAAATTGTGAAGTATATTACTTTAATAAGAATACACGCATTTATATATATAATTTTAAGTCGATAAAGTTTGAAACAAATAAACGAAAGATACATCGATGTTGTTTTGCTTGAGTGATTTACCTGTTAAAAGCTCGGGTCGCAACACGGTTTAAAACGAATTGATACCAGTTTGAAATAGTTTAACGGGGGCGTGGCCTATTTGTTTGACGTAACTTACCACCAACTTGATTTAAATTGAACGACTGCAAGCGAAGCTATTTGACTGGCATTAAAATGATTTGATATACATTGAAATAAATTAAAAATGATTTTTAATTTTTGTCAATCTTTATCAAATGACGATTAATTTCATTTAAACAGCGTTAACACGTTTTTGTCCGATCAAGTTAAATTCGGGTTACTAGTGAGGGTCGGTTGAAGACAAAACTTTACGACAAAAGAGATGATTTCAGCTTTCCAATTGTGAACTTTCCAATTCTAAGTAGAAACATTCCAGCAGCACCTGCATACGGGGTATATATCTCCCAATTGATACGATATTCCCGTGCTTGCATTTCCTATCATGATTTTCTTGATACAGGGTTACTGCTCACAAGGAAGCTATTAAACCAAGAGTTTCAAATGGTGAGGTTGAAATCATCCCTTCGTAAATTTTACGGACGCCATCACGATATGGTTGACCGTTATGGAATAACCGTTTCACAAATGATATCGGATATGTTCCTTACGTCGTAACTACAATCCCCTTCCCTTTCATGAATTTGACCAACCGAATTAGACTATTTACCGGATTTGTAATCACATAAGCAACACGACGGGTGCCGCATGTGGAGCAGGATCTGCTTACCCTTCCGGAGCACCTGAGATTACCCTAGTTTTTGGTGGGGTTAGTGTTGTTTTTTTCTTTAGTTTTCTATGTTGTGTCATGTGTACTATAGTTTTTCTGTTTGTCTTTTTCATTTTTAGCCATGGCGTTGTCAGTTTATTCTAAATTTACGAGTTAAACTGTCCCTTTGGTATCTTTCGTCCCTCTTTTGTCATCTTCTGAAATCTGAATGAAGATGTTTCGAGCGCTAATGGTAGTATTAGACTATCAAGGGTAATAAAAACTAGAAGGGATTAAAGCTGAACATTATAATGAACAAGTATCAATTTCAATTCGTCGTACTAACAACCGTGCATAAGTCGAATACTGTAGATCTTTAATACATGTAAAAATCAACTTTACTAATGGTTCACCGGTAAATAGGTCAAAAGATTGTGCGAGTAACCAGTTAGTCTAAACTGTTCGATTTGACATAATAAAGTTTTAAGCGACTGTCAAACAATTGAGATGTTCAGCCAGCTATCAAACCACAATCAATCAATCATTTTGACATACTTATATTAACCCCTTCCTATTTGATGGTACAAGTGCTGCCTTTTAGCGGCATTAGCCTGTTTTGTTCGAAATTTTCCCGGGTGTCTTTTACGTGAAACAAATATCATCCCCAACCATCGTTTCTGAGGACCATACTCACAAATACTCTATCAAGGATGAGCCCATATATCTTTAAATTTCTTAATCCACAACCCGTTTCTTATTCTTGAGTGTTTTCTCAGAATGCTACCTGGTTATTATATCGATTTTACCATCTGATGTTCTGTGTTATAAAGGTGACATGATCAAAAGCATGGCAAGAAAAGAAAACGACAAACAGAGTATACAGAAGACAACATAGAAAACCTTAGAATAACCAACACGAACTCCACTAAAGCTGTGAGAAATTATCAAAGAATAAGCAGATATCGATTTACACATGGAACCCGTGTTATGAAAAGAACCAGTTTCAAAATAAAGGCGTTACATTATTTTCCAAAAGATGTTCATGTGGGATGATATGTTACATTTATTGCATGCTTCCGGTTATTATCACATGCTTCCAGACGTTATCGCATGACATTCCGGCGTTACACGGCATTTCCGGAAAATACACATCAATTATACGGAAACATAACAAAGTTAAGACAAAAACATTATTACGAGTAGGGAAGCTATATTATGTAAAATGCCAAACAAAACTTTAAAAAATGACACAATAAATGCATTTTTCAAAGTTTCCGGCATAATTTAGAAAATTTCAAAACAGTGTTTATTACCTTTTGTTAAAGCTTTTGTTTTCGTCAATATAACAAAAAAAGGATCCCGCTAACCGGTTTACCCGCCACAATCTCTACGTATATGCCTTTCCCAGGTCAGGAGCCTGTAATTCAGTGGTTCTCGTTTGTTTATGTTTTGAATATCAGTTTTCATTTATTTTTTGTACATAATTTAGGCTGTTAGTTTTTTCGTTTGAATTGTTTTACATCGTCTTTTTATTGAAGGAAGTACGGTGACCTACAGTTTTTAATGTCTGTGTCATTTTGGCCTCTTGTGGACAGTTTTCTCATTTGCAATCATACCACATCTTCTGTGTTATATGTTTTATTAAATTAATTTTCACACACAAGATATCATGTTCACATTGCTTTATGTACAACGTTAAGAACTTTCGACCGTTATTCAAATATCCTGATATATATATTTTAAACAATTTTTAATGTTTCCGATATATTTTATGGTTACTGGACAACTTTCATCATTAACTTAAGCCTGGCTTAGATGTAAGGGTCAGTCCAGTCTAATTATTTATGCAGTGTTTTATTAATATATCTATACTACTTAATCTAAAGACCTTTTTTTGTGTTCACCTAATAAACGTATAACCGAAGACAGCTACAAGTCAAACTTATATAAGGGTATATTATATACTTGATAAAAAAAAATACCTTTTCACATCGATTACTGTTTCAAACAATTGGCAATAAGACAAGTTAATAAGTTCTAGAACTGTCCGATGTGATTTTCATTTAGTCATGTCATTATATGTCACATGTGTTCGTAGATAGATGTTTTTGTGTTCTGTTAAATTGTCCCTTTAAAAATTGTTATGCGATGATGACTGATGTACCCATATTTTAACTATTTTATTAATTGTGACTGTTTATTTAACGCATCATGTAAATATGACGGAATGTTTGATGAGACTGTTATTAAAGAGAGAGGGTTAGCGTTATAGAACCAGGTTTCATCCACCATTTTTTACATTTGAAAATGCCTGTACCAAGTCAGGAATATGACAGTTCTTGTCTATACGTTTCTGATGCCTTTTGTTATTTGATTTTGCCATGTGATTATGGACTTTCCGTATTGATTTTCCTTTGAGTTCAGTATTTTTGTGGTGATTTTACTTTTCACATGTTACCTATAACATTATCTGTACGTTCCGCGTCTGTAAGACGCTCAACCAAACGGTTTATTCGGGATTTAACCACATAATCGCAGGGTTGACACTACTAAATTTAATCATTGTCACAATGCTTGACACATGACTTTATAAAATGACTATACGTATACTAAAGATTTAGACTTACAAAGGCGTAGGTACAGTTTATCATTTGTAAGACGACATGAAGTAAAAACGGCAAATCAAAGAGTTCAACTTGATTTATAACTTATATAGTAAAATGATGTTAATAATATTTTCTTAATTCCAGGCCCTTCTGTTTTCCAAAAAATTAATATTACCAATAGTTCCAGGTCGACGGGTTCAAACAGAAAGATGTTATTGAATAGATTACCTTAGCCGTATTTGGCACAACTTTTTGGAATTTTTGATCCTCAATGCTCTTCAACTTCGTACTTTATTGGCTTTATAAAACTGATGAACCTTACGTTGACGAAACGCGCGTCTGGCGTACTAAATTATAATCCTGGTACCTTTGATCAATATTAAAGCAGAGACAAATGTGTGCCATATAATCAGCGTGACTGAATGAGAAAATGGTTGCTGTTCACAAGGCAACTATTAAACCTAGTGTTCCTAATGGTGAAGTTGAAATCATCCCATCGTAAATTTTAAGGACGCCATCACGAGTTGGTTGACAATTATGGAAAAACTGTTTCACAAATGATATCGAATACGTTTCTTACGTCTTTACTTCAATCCCATTCCCTTTTCATGAATGTGACCTACCGAATTAGAATATTTACAGGCTTTGTAATAAGATAAGCAACACGACGTGTTCCACTTGTAGATCAGAATCTGCTTACCCTTCCGGAGCACATGAGATCACCCAAGTTTTTTTATTGGGGTCGTGTTGCCTAGTCTCAATTTTTTCTATGTTGTTTCATGTGTCCTATTATTTGTCTATTTCATTTTTAGCCATGGCGTTGTCAGTTTATTTTCGATCTATGAGTTTGATTGTCCCTCTGGTACCTTTCACTCCTAGCCTAATAGCCTAGGAATAATGGAAAACTAAGTTTAATTTTAAGTAAAAACCAACACACATGTCAAACAAGAAATACCTAAATAAGGTTTAATAACCTTCAGGTATGATTTCCTTTTAACATGACTAAATTTTATAATTAGATCATTTATTTTTTCTAGTTTGGATAAATATGCAATCATGTAAGGATGTCAAATTCTGTTTTTATTTATACAGGAGTCGAGTTATGTCAGGTAAAATTCAGACTTATCCAGACTGGTCGAGTAAAACTCAATACAGTAGTGTTAAGATATAGATATAGGAAGATGTGGTGTGAGTGCAAACGAGACAACTCTCCATCCAAATAACAATTGAAAAAAATTAAACCATTATAGGTCAATGTACGGCTTTCAATACGGAGCCTTGGTTTACATCGAACAACAACCTATAAAGGGCCCCAAAATTACTAGTGTAAAACCATTAAAACGGGAAAACCAACAGTCTAATCTATATATAAAAAAACGAGAAAGGAGAAACACGTATAAATCACATAAACATACGACAACTACTGTACATCAGATTCCTGACTTTGGACAGGTGCAAACATTTGTCTGCATATCGTTCATTCTTTTTTCAGACTTTTACTGGTTTGTAGTGAAATCACTATATCGAACTGTCATTTCTCTCCATTATTGAAGCATATGATGAAAGGGTCATAACATGTAAATGTTTATACATCATATGTATTATTATCAGCCCGGGTATACCGTATAGCAGGTTATTTTCGGGGGTGTAAAATTCACGCGAATTTCATTGAATAAGGTATACGAAAAAATTTTGCGGTTATTATTTTGGCGGTTTCGAAACTTTTATCAATACCTTTGCATGTACACTTTTAAATTGGCCGAATTTATTTATCCGCGAAAATAAGCGAAAATTTACACCCCGCGAAAATAACCCGCTATACGGTATATAAGACCTCGATCATTCGTCTTTTGTGATAAACAATGGGGTGTTAGTACATCTAATATTAAAATAGTCATTTCATTATCTGATAATATATGTGTACCTTTTTTGTGTTTGTAAACAAGAGGGACAACAGATACCAAATAGACAATCAAAGTTATATATCGAAAATAAACTGACAACGCCTAGTTAAAAATGATAAAGACAAACAGACAAACAATAGAACACATAACACAACAAAGCAAACTAAAATATAAGCAAAGCAAACCCATCTAAAGACTTGGTGTGATCGCAGGTGCTCCGAAAGGGTAAGCAAATGGCACATATGGCACCCGGCGTGTTGCTTATGTTATAACAAAAAATAAGTTTTCCTAATTTTTTCTAATTTTTAATGTATTGTCTTTAATAAACCACTTTATCCTGATTAAGATTAATTTTTCGCAATTTGATTGGCTGATATTGTCCTAATAAATTTCAGAACAATTTTTTATCACGTCACTAGGGATTAACTCCCTTATTTATTACGTCAATTTGGATTATCTCCCTTATACATTTTGTTTATATGAATTATCAGTATTTAGTTCTAATATAATCTTAAATCAATCCTAATTCTATCTCACTTTGATAGTTTTTCATATGTGACGTCATGCTGTTTCTAAATTTCATAAATTATAAATTCTAATGTGGCATAACTTTTGTGCCGTTTCGCCATCGTATGTGACGTCACACATTTTTTTAATTACGTTGACGCCTGGACTGATTCGGGTTCAGTTTTCTGTAATTAGTTAATACTTCAGTTTCATTATGTATATCTCTTTCATATTCATTTGTTAAAAATTACTGTTTGCAATAGCATGACTTGATCTATTTAATAAGGATGTTCCTATCCCAGGCATAAAAACAATGCCGTGTTTGGCAAAAACTTTTCAATTTTTGATATTCAGTGTTGTACAACTTTGTACTTTTTCACTTTCGATCTTTTATATCTTGGCGTTATGTATTCGGGTTTAGTTTTCTGTAATTAGTTAATACTTCAGTTTCTTTATGTTAACTCTTTCATATACATTTGATTAAATTTACTGTTTGCAATAGCATGAATTGTTCTATATAATAAGAGTGTTCTTATCCCAGGCATAAAAACAATGCCGTATTTGGCGAAACCTTTTCAACTTTAGATTTTCAGTGCTGTACAACTTTGTACTTTATCACTTTCGATCTTTTATATCTGGGCGTCACTGTTGATTTTTGTGTGGACAAGGCGCGTTTTTGGCGTATTGAATTTTAAACCTGATGCTTTTTGTTATCTATTAATCATGTTTTTCTTTGTCAAATATGTTTTCCTATTTATTTGTATTGTAGTCCTGTAATATTATGTTGTCATCTCAATGTTATATTTAACTTTGCCATTAATGTGCGAGGTTTGGCATGCCACAAAACCAGGTTCAACCCACCACTTTTATTCCCCTTTTAAAGTGTTCTGTACCAAGTCAGGAAGATGGCATTGTTATATTATTGTTCTTTTATGTGTGTGTTGCTTTTTAACGTTGAGTCGTTTGTGTTTTCTCTTATTTTTGAGATATTGAGATAAGACGTGGCACGGTACTTGTCTATCCCAAATTCATGTATTTGGTTTTCATGTTATATTTGTTATTCTCGTGGTGTTCTGTCTGATGCTTGGTCCGTTTCTGTGTTTGTTACGTTTCGGTGTTATGTCGTTGTTCTCCTCTTATATTTAATGCGTTTCCCTCGGTTTTAGTTTGTTACCCCGATTTTGTTTTTTGTCCGTGGATTTATGAGTTTTGAACAGCGGTATACTACTGTTGCCTTTATTTATACCATTGACCTTATAAAAAAAATTAAAAACATGAGTTGCTTTATATTTCTAAGATTCCTAATTTTTCACAGTTTTAGATAAAAAAAAAATCAATATATAAAATATATTTGGTTGATATTTTCCTTATATTGAACTTAAATATAATAATATGCAATATAACAAAATAAGAATAAATTCTTTACACAGTGTTCAATTGTCCTAATGCGGGATTTTTCGGATCAAATAATTCATATTCGCCTCAATCGATATGAAATTTATTGACCCGATAAATTCTCGTATTAGAACAATTGCACACTGTGTAACTGAAAATCTCCAAATTAGAACATACTCATCCCTTCTCGTCCAATGAAAAGTCATTTCTTTGCCCTTTAATTTTCATAGTACATGGTTCTCCATGCACTATAAAATGCTATACATGAATGACTTTTCATTGTCAGTTAATTATGAAAGTGAACTCTTGATAGCTGCACTAACGAAGCGTACAATCCCCGAAGGCATTTTCTTTGGGAAAATAGCCTTATGAATAAAGATGAAAAAGCAAAGATTGAAGAAAAAAAATTGCATGCATTTTTTAATGGTACACATTTATAGAATACACCAAAAAAATAGGTATTTAAAGGATAAATAAAATGATATTAATTTAATTTATATACCTTACATTTGAGGGCATTATTTTCTTTTTCGTTAAACAAAACTTAATGCCAGACTGTAGATATATATAGAAAAGGAATGTATTCGGAGAAACACAATAAATTTAAATTTATCAATAAAAAATAAGCATTTAAGGTTGAATGGTCAAATATCCGTACAGAGAGTTTTATATTTCTTTTAAAAAAATCAAATTTCAAAAAGGAGATTTTTATAACACCGTGTTGCTCTTTAAAATAAAAATAACTAAAGATATATAAGTATTAAATGTACCTGAAGCAGAAGAAAAACAATTTATCCTTCACAAACTATGTCAGTGCTATTTTATTTCATTCATTAAAATTATCATAACCTATGTTTTATATTTAGTTCATTATAAAAAGTGAACTCTTATTTAGGTTTGAATATAACAATGGGAAAGGATAGTTTGTAAGGTCACTCGAAAGTGTAAAAATGTTCTAAATTGGTCAGACAATACTTGGTCATGTTTTATGAAGATTTTAGCCCTCGGCTTCGCCTTGGGCTGAAATCTCTATAAAACATGACCAAGTAATGTCTTACCTATAATTAACTCTGATTTGTGTTATTGTTGCCTTGGGGTCATATATAGATGCGCTACATTAACTTGGTAAAGTAATCTTCTTCAAGTTATACATGTACTGTAATTAGTATACTACGCTTAAAGCAATTTAATTGAAACGCATTATCAAACCCGGATGTGAAATTTGAATATTTGCAATTCCTATGGGTTTTTTTTAGTTTTTGGTAGTAAAGTACATACTCATATATAATTAATCATTTTGTAAAAGAAGTTTTTCAGGACATTCTGAAGATAAACCGCAGATTTCGAAAAGTTGTGATATAGATATAACTAATATGGATTTCGTGTTATTCATAGTAACTATTTCGGAGCTTATTAATATTGTGAAAGGTAGGTAAGCTGTAAAAAAAAAACACCTTTTAATACTTTTTAAATCTATAATTAAGTAAATACAAATGACAAAATAAACGAACTCAAATATATATTCAAAAAGTGGCAGTGTTTTTATAACAACTGACAAAATCAATTGTTGTCAACCAATGAACCGAGTAAAACACACCTGGTAATTCCCAACATATAGCAATTGTTTATTTACACGGAAAAACAGTTTAAATTGACAAATCTATAAACAAAAATTGAAGAAAAAAATGCTTGACTTAAAATATATAAAGTATAAAAATAAAACATTTAGTAAAAATGAATGGCTGTTATCCGTATATTGATTATTAACAGTGATTATATTCTTGTAAAAGTTTTGTACCTCGAAATTATGTTTATTCTTAATTAAAATGTAACAACTGTATCTTTTTTATCTGTAAAAACAGCAAATATCATATAAGAGTTTAAACTCGTTTTGAAATTCAATTGAGCTAATCTTATTTCTAACTTCCAACTTCCACACCTTAATAAAAGTAATCTTAAATAAAGAAATATGTTGATGTTGATAATGGCAAGTGTTGGAAGATATTGCTAACAGTGGGTAGACATTTCAATTAATATATAAGGTGCCACCATTCTCGATCGAACAGATAACTTAAAAAATATATTGTATCTTGCACAAAACTGAGGGAAACACATCAAATATGAGTGGGGAAACAACACAACAACCGAGACAAATAAGTGCAACAAAAAAAAACCAATACATCACACGTGCACATTGAAACAAACTATAACATAACTATTGCTATTTTCCTGACATGGTATAAGACATTTTAAAAACAACCTGGTTTCGTGGTTAGCCAAACCACCTGCTTTTTGATTCTGTAAAGTTTAATAATGAATAAAAAGATATATACATCCGTCACTAATTGGTTAAATTTCAAATAAATTATTGCATTTACTAGTATACGATCTATTATTTTATTTATCTATTTGTTTATTAAATTCCTTATTACGATGTCATAGATTATTGTTCCGATGTTTGTTACAATTTTTCATATCAGTAGTTATTAGTAATAGCAGTATTATTATTATTATTAATAGATATATAAGTTATAAGTAAAATAATAATAATTATTAACATGCATGTATATATTGATTTGTCAACTCCACATTTTCAGGAGTGGTGTGTCAATCACCTAGTTACTACCATTGTTCTGGATACCAATGGTGTTGTCCAAATGGATACAGATGTACAGGAACTTCGATGTGTTATAAAAATTCGTTTAATTCACCTTATTCACCTTATTTGTCATCTTACTATTCCTCCCTCAGTTCAGCGCGCATATGGTGAGTGGATTACTTTAAAACACAGGTAAAGTCAAACCAAAACTTAGGGAGGGTTGATACATATTTTAATATAAATACAGTAAACAAAAACAAAAACAACATGCAGTTGCCGCTATTTGTTGGTAAAAACAAAATGATTTCATCCCGACTTAGAAAAAAAAAGAAATTTATGACGATCTTCAAGTATTTGAATAAATACAATGTGAAATGTAAAAATTTGAATAAGTATTTTTAATTTTTACGTGAAATAAAGTCTTGTTTTCTTTAAACTCGATTACAATTGTTATACCAATACCTCGTGGTGTCAGTATTGTCAAAACAAAAAACGACTTTATCCAGAGAAAGATCTCCCTAAAGTTGTTCTTTGATTTGACCAATACAACAATAAAAACCTTAACATTATATTATCTTTATTTATTTTATTTTAAGGATGATTGTTGGAGGCTGCATTGGTGGTTTATTTTGCCTTGTAATAGTAACTTGTATAATTGTTTACGCTTGTAAAGCCAGATGTAAGTTGATATTTCAAGTCAGTTAGCAAAAGGTTTAAGGACGTTCTCTGCTCTGTTTTAAAATAACAATCTTTTTAAAAGACTGCTATAAATTGCTAGTATAGAAACAAGGAACTAAAAAGGCGGGACAAAAGTGAAGGGTGTGTTTGTTTGTTTTCGAGAATATAGCTTTTGAAAATGTAACATGAAATAATTTCGAGACTTTTAATATATTAAAAAGTGGAACCCTTTTCTTTATGATACTACATAGATAAAACCAGAAGATTCCGAATATGTGGCAAAAATTCGAAAATAAAAACAACTAACACAATGACTACGAAAGAACGACCAAAGGAACATTTACGTCCGAAAAAAAAGGAAAAACAAAAATTCACCTGTTTTGACGTTTAATTGTATAGAAATCTTCAATAATTAAATAAAGAAAAAACAATAACCACGCATTCATTATAATCGTTTGGTATCAATTTTTTCAAAATCATAAGTTCTTATTTTCAGAAAAATATATTATCCCAACTCTTTGGAAAAAAATCCACGAAATAAGTATCATCGAAAATAATTGAATTTACAGTAAATTTGTTGGTTGTATACGATTCAGAACAGTTTTGACTATGTACAGCGGAAAATTAAAATGATATTTTTACAAAATTTGTAATCAAAAAGAAACTGACTGAGTTTTACAATTAACCACAACTTATATTAATACAAGAGTTGGTAAAATTACAAAATTCCGACCTCTAAAGCTATAAAGAGCCCCACAATTACTAGTGTTAAAGCATTCAAACGGGAAAACCAACGGTCTAATTTATATAAAAAACGAGACACGAAAAACACGTATAAATTACAAAAGACAACTACTGTACATCCGATTCCTGACTTAGGACATGTGCATACATTTGCATCAGTATATAAAACACAACACATAAGACTACAGGAAGAACATTAAGTACCCCAACAAAAACCCAAGGTTGCTCGCATGTGCTCTAATGAGGTACGCAGATCCTTCTCCACATTAGACACCCGTTGTATAGCTCATATAAGAACAAAACAGTGATGCAGAAGGTGATTTTCGAGAAAAATAGACGAGTTTGTGGCAATAACTATTGAAACATATCAGTCATCATTTGTGAGACAGATAATCCAGAAGTATAAACAAACTCGTGATGGTGTCCATCAAATTGTCGACGAGTTTATATTCAAACTTTAAGTGTACTTGTAAACGCCAGTACATATCATTTTTTTCTAGTTCATCAACCAACACATTTGTCAGTGAGAAAAAGTTTGCTTTCCAAAATGTCGATACTTTTAAATAAATGTGAAGGATATAAGATCATATAACAACGATAAAACTTGTGATACAATCCTTTTTTAAATGCTTATACATTAATCATGAATGTTTTGTTTTTATTTGAAGCCTCTACGCCTGGACGGGTGATTGCACCTCCAGCTGGTCGAAGAATAACTGTAAGAGCAACGAACACTGCACAACCAACTTATCAGATGCAGTCAATTAACAGACAACAATACATTGTTCCTGATTCCAGAAATATTCTTAAGTCGCCTGCTTCTTACAATCATATGTAGAACATGCAAATTATAAATTATATGTTTCTGGGTGTTTTTTAAGCTTAAATATAAAATAAATATTTACATTCTTCTTAGATATGATTTCAAAAGGTAACCTTTCCATAATATATATGATGATATATTCCAGGTTACTCAGGTTAACATTGATTAATAACATTTCTCACACTACTATCGACTTTCTATGTGTAATTTATATAACTTTCCATTTGTAGACACTTTACATCCGGAATTCTCATTTGGTTCAAATAACCTTATCAATAATTGTATTTTGAGCGTTTTCTGTATTTAATAAACTTATTATAGGTACTTTTTAAATTTTGTAATTACACCAGACGCGTGTTTCGTCTACACAAGAATCGCCAGTGAAGCTCGTTTAGATTAAAGGCTAAAACAGTTTTAAAAGCATTGAGGTCGAATTTTCTAAAAGATTTTCCATATACAGATAAGGTAATCAATTGAAAACAAATGTTTTCGTCGTTAGAAAAAAAACTATTATAATTGCTTTTTATCATCTAATCGATTCAGCAGAATTTTCTAATCCGATAATTTTAATACGAGTGTTTTTATGAATATAATAAAATACAAAATTATTATATTTCTTTGGCGCCTAGTAATTATAACTAACAATATGTTAGAATACAATTTTTAAAATGAGTTAAACTTTTCTGCTCTTGGTCGGGTTGTTGTCTCTTTGAAACATTTTCCATTTTCATTCTCAATTTTAAGCTCTCACTTCTTTTATGGAAAATAAATTTGAACTGATTGTAATGAAATTGGTATTTTAAATTTGTCAAAAGAAGTTTTTATTATATATTGATATATATTTATTTTGTCTCTTTATCAAAAGTATGCGTTGCGTTACAGTTTATAAGTAGTTGTTCATATATATGCATTCGATACGGTACATTAAGTATGAATATGTTTTAGAATTCATTAATGAAAATCTATCGAGCAGACATTTCTTATGTTTTCATTATTTTTTTTATGTATATTTAAACATATTTCAAACTGTAAGATGAAACCTCTGCAAGCTAATGTTGTGTATGTAGTTATGTGTCAGCAAAAAAAAAAGAAGTCAAGAAAAAGTGTTCATCACTTTTCATGAACATTAATCATATTGAATCTTGTGAAAATTGAATGAACCATCAGAAAACATTGATTAATTTGAAATGATTGATTTACTTTCAATAAAATATTTTTATACGCTAGGGAGCGTAAGTACGTTTCTCTGTGTCGTCTATTTGTTTCTCTGTGAAGAGTGTTCTTGTGTGTGTTGTTCTTTTTTTCGGTAATGTAGCGTTGTCATTTTAGTGTTTTTTTTGCAACGTTGTCATTTAAAGCGGGAGGTTTGGTTAGCCATAAAACCAGGTTCAACTCACTATTTTGTTCTTAAATTGTCCTGTACTAAGTCAAGAATATGAACGTTGATGTTTGTTTTAGATGCATTTCAGTGGTCTTCTTGTTCCTTTTTTATCCTTTTATAGGTGACATGTTTCCCGTGGTTTTAGTTTATCACCTGGATTTGTTTTCTCTTGGTCGATTTATGATTTTCGAACAGCGGAGTACTACTGTTTCCTTTATTTACCAAATGCATATACAATTTCTATCAATTATTGCTTTAAACTGAACATAATACATACCCCCTCTCATCATATATTATTGTCAACTTCTTTGTCTACATGAATTGGTCACAAACATATGGAGCCCTGTTCGTCTCACCCATATAATAAAGTGTCTTTTAAAGTCCTGCGCTGAAGATGTGTAAAGTCTAGCGCTGGAGATGTAAAGTCCAGCGCTGAAGATGTAAAGTCTAGCGCTGGAGATGTAAAGTCCAGCGCTGGAGATCTTAAGTCTAGCGTTGGAGATTCAAAGTCAAGCGCTGAAGATGTAAAGTCTAGCGCTTGGAATGTAAAGTCTAGCGCTGGAGATGTGTAAAATCTAGCGCTGGAGATATGCAAAGTCTAGCGCTGGAGATGTAAAGGCAAGCATTGGAGATGTAAAATCAAGCGCTGAAAATGTAAAGTCTAGCGCTAAAGATGTAAAATCAAGCGCTGGAGATGTAAAGTCTGGCGCTGAAGATGTTAAGTCTAGCGCTTGAGATGTAATGTCAAGCGCTGGAGATGTAAAATCAAGCGCTAAACAGTTCAATATTGTAGTTTTCATAAAAATGCAAGCTCCTTAAATTGATATAAAGCAATACAATTCATAAAGATGTACTAGGAACAAATAGCTTGTACAAAACGATTGACGTAAATATATACCATGAACAATTACTCCATAGATAATTGAACAAAAAACCCAGACCCAGTATTTATCTGACTTTAGAATGTACACTAAAGAGATTTGTCCTTCTGAACTGACTTCAATTAAAGATAATATTTTCAATGAACACTGTGTTTTTTATCTTGAACGGGGAGCTAATAAAATTAACGGTACCAATTTTCTTGCACCAGATGCGCATTTCGACAATACATGTCTCTTCAGTGATGATCGTGGCCAAAATATTTGAAATCCAAAGCTTCTATAAAAGATGAAGAGCTATAATCCAAAAGGTCCAAAAAGTATAGCCAAATCAGTGAAAGGAATGAGAGCTTTGCATGAGGGAGATACATTCCTTAATTTAAAATAATTTCTAATATTTTGTAACAGCAAATTTTAATAACACAAACAATCCGTATTTTCATGCCAGTACCGAAGTACTGGCTACTGGGCTGGTGATACCCTCGGGGACTAATAGTCCACGAGCAGAGGCATCGACCCAGTGGTATAATGCCATAATGTACGATGATATAAATATATTCATCATTTCTTATTGTAAATTATCCTTTTGAAAGGTCAAGTTCCCATGTCACCATCTTATGTTGTCTATTTATCTCAACCTGTTCGATTCTTTCATGTGTGTAATAATGTATTTGGTTAACGGAAGCAATATGTATTACTGAACGAAACTATCACACCAGGGTGTTCTATATCACAAACATATCAAAACATTTTCTGAATTGATAATCATGAAAGGGCCATTTATTGGAGCAGCTGAGATCAATCCCAAATATTTGGGGGGATTCGTATCATACAGTCTGTACTTTCTATGCCTTGCTTGTTTTGCTTAATTTTTCGAGTTTTCTATTCTTTTTAAGCCATGCAGTTCTCAATTTATTTTCGATTTACGGGTTAGAATGTCCCTTTAGTATAAAATGCCTCTCATTCACAGCTTCAATTGTCTCAATTCACCTCCAGTAAGCTAGTATATGTAACAAATCAACTTTCTCTTTAGAGAAGAAGGCTTTAAATGAGTTGCAGCTAATATATTTGCATTCAGTTTGAACAAACGACCATTCAATAAGATGGGTAAAAAATGTTTTTTCAGGACGTGCAGAATAAAGAGAACTGTCACATAGTCACAAAAATCATGCTTTTGGTATGCAAATTATCTACAACATCCAAAAAATATGTTATACTCTAAAGAGACTTTGATAAGTTGTATTGTCCCTCTGGTATGTTTTGCTCCTCTTTCAAGCTCTTTAAATTTACCAGTGATGCCTATTTTTGACAAATTCAACCATAAATAATTACATTAGATGTATGTTTCATTATAATACGTTATTCTGATTGGCTAACTGCACAACATGTGTTATTCCTTTAGCAATTGCAATACACAATAAAACGTATCATTCATGATGACACGAGGTCCCATAAAAAAGTGCACAGGTATATTAAATAAAAACTTTATGTAAGTAGTGTTTTCATTATCTTAACTAAAAAATGCAATTATAAGTATTGTATGCTTCTTCTTGCAGCATCATAGGGTTGAAAAAGTGTTGTTCGTGCCCACATTTTTAGAATGACGCGCTTCCGCGCTTCATACAAAATGTACTTCGGTCAAGGCTTTACCACCCTCAAAGTTACAAAAATAAGCATTGAATTATTAAATAACTGTATCACTTGCCTGTTTGTAGTATGAAAGGAGTATAACAAACGATTCTTGCTGTTTTCTGAGTGAAAGTAGATAAACATCGCATAAATTAACGGTACTACTACCGGGTCAAAAATGCAAACTGAACATCAGATTAATGATATAGCTTAGCCTATCAGACCAGAGTAACAATCTTATATTCTCACACGACGTATACGATATGGCCAACTCACTAAATAAGCTTGTTTTGATATAGTTTAAAATATCAGATGAATCGCCATTTTTGAAAGCTAGAACAAATATTGCAACAGTTCATTTTGTCGGATTGTAGAACATTTTCATAAATTTTTTTGGTCAAATTTGAAGTGTTCGCTTAAATTACCCATTACCAATTCTACAACCTGTTTGGTTAACAGTATCAGATTGCTTTAAATCAATTACTACAATTTCATTAAACTATGATAATAATAGGCTTTATTTTGCTAATTTTCAATAATCAACAGAACAATAAATAATACAAAAATCTATATTGATGAATATATTTATAAATGACAATGTTTGAGTTTAAATACATTTCAAATAATAGTTTGTAAGTTTCAAAAAGTCCTAAATATTTTGTGAGCTTTTAATCATCTGTATATAACCAATAATTAAAAAACATTGACATTAAAATCGTTATTTAGAAATAGCTTACTGCAGTGCTTGTTCAGATATGGAGGGCGTTATTTTCGTCTTACTGTTGTTAATTGCTGTGGTAGACGGTAAGAACATTTATTATATGTTTAGAATCAACAATTATATAACAGAATTTACCATGAATGTTTTAATGTGTCATCTAGTCTGTTTGATTTAACAGATGTTGCCTTACACTGGATGAAAAGTATTTTGATTATTGCACATCTAAAAAAATGTTTGATTTGATCAAAACACTGTCAACGTTAATGTATAACGCAAAATAATGTGTGCTTACATTCTGTCTTATAAACGAATTCGTATTATAAATTTGACCTATTTCAGTGTGTTTGTTGTTTTAAGTCAATTAACTAACCTTTTGAAATGTGTGTTCCTGACTTATTCTATTGATAGAAATGCTGTTTATTTTTATTGATCGAATATGTTTATTTTCAAATCCATTTCTGTGAAACATTACATTTTCAAAAATTCTGTGTCAGTGTAAATTGTCTTAATTTGAAAATAATTTGTTCATAGACCACTTCACTTACAACATGATTTGGAAATACTACCTGGAAAAAACGATTCTTTATTAAACATTGACATAATGAATGTATAATTGCTTTACTAAAGCCATAGAAACACAGACAACAAATCGATTATTCAAAACGAAACCTAATAAGTTTTTTAATTGAGGTCAATTTACTAGAGATTAAATGAATACTATAAAGAAAATAAATGTAGATTGAGTAGTATATATATTTTTTATATTCATTTTGATTATAGATGTGAAAGTTAGGTTAAATTGAACATACAGATAATTGTATGTGAAACATATGTCTTTCCATAAAATTGAGAATGGAAATGGGGAATGTGTCAAAGAGACAACAACCCGACCATAGAAAAAAATAACAGCAGAAGGTCACCAACAGGTCTTCAATGTAGCGAGAAATTCCCGCATCCATATGTTTTCCTCATGAAAATAAAGAAATAAAGACCACAGAAGCATTCCGCTGTTCAATGGTTATAAATTATAAAGTTCAAGCAAACCAAACAAAATCAAGAAAACACACCATCTACAAGAGGGAAAACATGGAACAATAGAAACACTGAAATTCAACAAAAACAAATGCCAACATACATAGAAACAGGCTCTCTGATAACAACTGCTATACGATTTTCATTTTTCCTTGTGTTTAAGCTTTATATTTATACACTTTCAAACTCAAGGTGTACTTTGAAACTTGGTGACTATGTCGAGCGCATCTATCCCATTGAACTAAAGATAAAGGATGCAACAGTTAAGTCGGCCTCATATCTTGACTTATATCTAGAAATTGAAAATGAAGGTCGATTGAAAACAATACTTTACGACAAAAGAGATGATTTCAGCTTTCCAATTGTGTAAAAAAGTAGCAACATTCCAGCAGCACATGCATACAGTGTAGATATCTTCCAATTGATACGATATTCCCGTGCTTGCATTTCCTATCATAATTGTCTTGATAGAGGGTTGTTGCTCACAAGGAAGCTATTAAAAAAGAGTTCCAAATGGCGAATCTGAAACCATCTCTTCGTAAATTTTACGGACGCCATCACGAGTTGGTAGACCGTTATGGAATAACCGTTTCACAAATGATATCGGATATGTTGCTTACGTCTACAATCCTTTTCCCTTTCATAAATGTGACCCAACGAATTAGACTATTTACCGGATTTGTTATCTCATTAGCAATACGACGGGTGCAACATGTGGAGCAGGATCTGCTAACCTTTCCGGAGCACCCCTAGATTTTGATAGGGTTCGTGCTGTTTCTTCTTTAATTTTCTATGTTGTGTCATGTGTACTACTGTTTGTTTGCTTGTCCTTTTCATTTCTAGTCATGGCTTTGTCAGTTTATTTTCGATTAAAGAGTTTTACTGTCACTCTGGTATCAATCGTCCCTCTTTAAAATCTCTTCAATTTATCAAGTGCTATACATTTTATAATCTTCACTTCATTTCTTTTAAAATCCAAAATTATTATTAGCGGTTTGGAAAAGAAAAACGAGAGTAGAATACAAATTTCAAAAATTATAGAATACATTTGCAAATCAATTAATATATCTACAATTGGAGTACGTTTGTATTTTAACGCCATAAACATATATTTTAAGAGTACCTGCAACTTTTCTTTGTAATATGAAAGGATTTCGTTACCACACATTACTTACAAAAATCATCAATAGGAATAAACTAGTGGGTTAAAGGTCTCCCAAATAAGATCAAAATATTGATTCACTGTATAACTTAATTTTTTAAATTTTTGACTGAACATAAAGTAAAAATCTTCGGATGAAAATAAATTCAGTTTATTGTTCGAACAAAAACGATTTAATCACATTAAAAAATAGAATATTTCTGATATATTATAACCATTATTTTTTAATGTACTTATTTGACAATATTTAACATCAAATTTACGATCTTTTAAAAAGAAGTAGTATAGATTTTGTTATTGAACTACAACACATAACATTTGGATACAAAATGACAGACAAGTATTGCTAAATGTTTTTCATTACAATACTTTTTCTTCTCACAAATCATACCTGTATCTGAGCAGAAAAAGAATATGTCGTTATTAATTTTTTTAATGAATAAACTAAGAAGGTAAACACCAGTATAAATTACCTTGACGTTAGCCGTATTTGGCACAACTTTTTTGAATTTTGGATCTTCAATTCTCTTCAATGTTGTACTACTTTGAGTTTATAAATATTTTGATATGAGCGTCACTGATGAGTCTTATGAAGACGAAACGCGCATCTGGCATACTGAATTAAAATCCTGGTACCTTTGAAAACTTTTTACACCACTGGTTCAATGCCACTGCTGGTGGACGTTTCGACCCCGAGGCTATCATTAGCCCAGTAGTCAACACTTCGATGTTGACATGAATATCAATAATGTGGTCAGTTTTATAAATTTCCTGTTTACAAAACTTTGAATTTTTCGAAAAACTAAGGATGTTCTTATGCCAGAAATAGATTACCTTAGCCGTATTTGGTACAACTTTTTGGAATTTTGGATCCTCAATGCTTTCCAACTTTGTACTAGTTTAGTTTTATGAATATTTTGATATGAGCGTCACTGATGAGTCTTATGTAGACGAAACGCGCGTCTGGCGTTCTAAATTATAATCCTGGTACCTTTGATAACTATAACTATAATAAATGGATACAGGATAACAATTCAAATGTTACTGAAAACTAATAGAAACTTAAAACAATGGATAATATTATACGTGGTATCTAAATGTAATACGTATATGCCAATACATCTAATCAGCTGATTATTCATTTGGTAGTAAGTGGAGTGTACATGGATACGCAAGGAGAAGCGTTGATGATTGGTGGTTTTTGTAACAAAAAAATTTTGGTAAATGAAAGTCTAGAGCTGAAAAAAAGAAAATATATGAAAAAGAAAAAAAACAATTTCCCTGATAATAATACTAAATGATATAACATAACATAATCGAATTAACCGATTACATATGGACTACCTAATACATGTTAGTACATTAAAAACTACATAACATCGTGGCGGTTCTCTCCTATATATTAAAAGAAAAATCATATATGATAAGTGAATGTCTTTAACTTTACTTTTTCTTTTGTAGTATTATAGATTTCGGCTTGTCAGATTAACTTATGTGTTTCAAATATGATACTGGTAGCGGATATGTTCTTTATGTCGTAACTAAAATCCCGTTCAATTTTCACGAATTTGACCTACCAAATTATACTTATTACTAGGTTTGTACTAAAATGAACAACACAACCGGTGCAACATGTTGAGCAGGATCTAATTACTCTTGTGTAGTACATTAGATCGCCTCCAGTATTGATTGGGTTCTTGATGCTAAGTCTTCATTTTTCTATGTTGACTTTACGTGTACAAATATTTGTCTGTTTGTCTTTTTCTGTTTAATTAATAGCATAGTAAGTTTTTTCAAGTTATAAGTGTGAATGTAACTCAAATAAACTCATTATAGATACCAGGACTAAATTTTGTATATACGCCAGACCCACGTTGCGTCTAAAAAAGACTCATCAGTGACGCTCGAGTCCAAAAATGTTAAAAGGGGTAAATAAAGTACGAAGTTGAAGAGCATTGAGGACCAAAATTCCTTAAAGATTTGCCAAATACAGCTTAGCTAATATTTGCCTATAACAGTCTCGATGTCTCTCATACAATGTAGTTTAGCACTTTAAAACAAATCCTACAAAGTGATATTTTGGTAGAGAGTCTACCAAATGTAGTTTCTGCTGTGTCGATGACACATATAACATGTTTTACATTTATACATGTACATAATTTGAATCAATATTTGATTATATCCTACAATGATTTATCACCAAGCACGCATATTACTGTATTTCAGGTCAGTCGTGTAAATATGGCTACTATCATTGTACAGGATATGATTGGTGCTGTCTAGATGGATACGTTTGCACTGGGTCGTCGACCTGTTTATCCGTTGGGTAAGTACTGTCATTACCGGATATTTTGATCGTAGAAAGGGGTTTAAAGGGGCATTATATGTCAAATACATGTAACCAACATCTGACCTAAATCCTTCTAGTTTATCTGGGTCTTATGTAGTCCTTTGGTTTGTATAGTTCATCCACTGTATCACTATCCTACCAACACGTGCCATGAGCTCTCAAAATTTACTAGGAATGTTTTTTCTTTGCCAAAGTTTGATGGGTTATCCCCTGTTCACACTGCTACTCAACCAACAAAAATAAAAGGAAATATCTTACCACCACAAGAGGCACATGAGGCTGAAAGTGGCGTTAAGCACAGATCAATTAATGAATCATATATTATTTATAACACACTAAAATGAACATCCAACAAACAAAAAGTAAAAAACCATGTACTGGAATTGTTCCTTTATATATCATGTCTGACACATTAGACATAAAAATCGTTAAAAACGAAACAAAAATCAATTAGTAAAGAAACAGACACAAGGGAACACAAAAATAAGAATGAAAAACATAGCATATGTATTAAGTCGTAGGTCACAAGAAATGCAGTACAAACCCCGAGACAAGTTTATCAAAATACAAGCAAGGCGACAATCATCCTTAAAATTTGGTGGGTTTTTTTTATGGAAAAGGGATAATTGAGCTTTTCAGACGATCTGGAAATGTTTATAATGATAAAACCAGTTCTACAACTCAAATTATCAGTTTATTGTTTGGCGGTATACTAAAATTTTTATAGTTCGTTCATATGTTGTACTGTTGTACCACTGCCCTAGGTTAGGGAAGGGCTGGGATCTCGCTAACATGTTTAACCCCGCCACATTATTTATGTATGTGCCTGTCCTAAGTCAGGAGTCTGTATATTCAGTGGTTGTTGTTTGTTTATGTGTTACATATTTGTTTTTAGTTCATTTTTTTAAATAAATAAGGTCGTTAGTTTACTCGTTTGAATTGTTTTACATTGTCTTAACGGGGCCTTTTATAGCTGACTATGCGGTATGGGCTTTGCTCATTATTGAAGGCCATACGATGATCTATAGTTGTTAATGTCAGTGTCATTTTGGTCTTTTGTGGATAGTTGTCTCATTGGCAATCATACCACATCTTCTTTTTTTTATATAATGCTGTCTTTATTTATTTGCTCGTTTATATACCATTGACTAACTTTGGATTTATTCTGTTTTCAGAGCAATAATCGGAGCCTGCATTGGAGCCATAGCTGGTCTTGTGTTTTTCATCGTCCTCATATACCTCTGTTGTAGAAGTAGGTTTATTTTAATTATACACATAGATACACAAAATAACATTGAAAACAGTTTTGGTTTGCGCAGAGTTAAACAACAGAAAATGTTTGATTAAATATCTTAAATCTATCGCACCAAATGGTGTTATCAAAGTACTTAGCAGTTTCATTTATGTAATATAACAGACTCAGTCATAGGATTTAAAACTCACTTTACCAAATAATTGTTCTGCAAATGCATAGTGGTGTGATTTCTGCTTATGAATTATGTCCGATCTTTTTTCAATCATGTTAGATAATTGTTATGATATAGTTTAAAGTTATAAAGACATGTGTAAAACAAAATAATAAACTCATAAAATAATTAAATCAAATAATACAAACGATTTTTTATACAGTAGTTTACATGTACAGTTCTACATCCTATTGAAACTGTTATGTCATGCTTTGGCAGACGTGTTAACATTAAATTCGCTGAATGTGTACAGTCATTGATGTGTCTGGGTTTTTTTTCTCTTTTGAAAGTGGGATGAAAGATATCAGAGTGACAGTCAAACTTATATAGATAGAAAAAAAACTGAAAACGCCATGGCTTTAAAAATTAAGTACAAACAAACAAATAATAGTACACAAAACACAACATAAAAAAAATAAAGACTAAGCAACATGAACCAAGTACATCCTTGGATGTACGCAGGTACTCCGGAAGGTAAGAAAGATCATGCTCCATATATGCACCCGTCGTGTTGCTCATGTTATTGGAAACCCGGTAAATAGATTTATTCTTTAGTTCAAATTCGTGAAAAATACCTGAATTGTAGGTACAACATAATGAACATATGCGATATCATATGTCAACCAACTTATTATGGCATTTATAAAATATACGAAGGAATGATTTCAGTTTCGCATTTTGTCATATAACGTACTCTCATAGATTAAAGTACTATATGGAAAAAAGTAAGATCACAAAAAAACTAAACTCAAAAGGAAATCTAATCAGAAAGTCCATAATTACATGGCAAAACCAAATGACAAAACACATGGATTTTGCTTGTCCATAGTGACCTATTGTCATTTTTATTCTCGAAGTCTGGTCTGTTGAGTTTTTTCATTATCCTACACACAGATAACTATAAAACTTCATCTTGTACTATCTTAAATTTAAAAATATAAAAACTGGCCACGTTCAACCTAAATGATATAAACAATTAATCGCCACAATCGGAGATGTGATAATAAGATGTCAAATTATTTAACACCTTTATAAATAAAAATCAAATAAAAGAATGTGGATTTATTTTACACAGCGAAGAAAGGTACAGTTGGAACTGTTGTGACACGTCCAGGTATCAACACCACAGTAGTAGTTGGACAACAACAGTATGGTCAGCATGCTTATGGACAACCGCCTGCATACGGACAACCAATGTATGGTCAACAACAGTATGGGCAACCACAGAACGGACAACCAATGTATGGTCAACCACAGAACGGACAACAAATGTATGGACAACCACAGTACGGTCAATCAAGCGGGTTTGCACAGCCAGGTCCGGATCCAGTATATCCACCCACTAAACAATAACATGTGCGCTACAGCTACTGTTTCAATAATGTAACGTTTACTTTATTGTGTGGATTTACTTGTATTTGTTATCTTGATAGAATGATATGTGATTGAACGCTGTACATTAAATATTTTATCAACACAAAAAAGAGAGCGATAAAGTATTTATGAATTTAAAAATACAAATTTGGAAATATCATCCAGTAACAATTCATGTTAATCACATGTAACTCAAAAAGTAATAGTAGTTTCACAAACATAACAGTTCCAATCTAGACTTTTTTCTAATTGATAGCTTGAGGAGGGATTTTTCACAACCAACTTAACATTAAAGTCAGACCAGGTAAACACAGGTATTGTTGCTCAATGTAACACTTTTTTAAAGGACATAACTGCTTAATTCATGATAATCGCATTGGCTCAACATACTTAAAGGTATATAGTAATCATAAAAGTCCCATAGAAAAATGTCATTATATTTGCTTATATCTTCTTCAAAGAAATCACTAATCAGAACAATCAGCTTCCTTTTGGGTGTACATTAACTTAATAGTTCAGGAAATGAAATTTTCTGCAAACATTGCAGAGACAGATTATTAGATAAATGATACATTGGAGACATGTTTAGGATGTACACAAATTTGGTTTTGCATCTATTTAATTCTAATAAAATATAAATGCAACTAAAAATGTTATTATCTGAGTCAAGTTTTTTAATATATTTGTAACAATTCATGTGATTTGAATTTATTACTACTGATTTTGTATTTTGTTACATTTTACGTGTCATATTGTACATGTTGAATACTTAGATGAAGTATCTTTATATATGATTTATGCAATAAAATATCTTTTTCAATTTACTATATATTCAGAAATAATTGTGAAGTTTTATTATTGCAAACATACGTCTCCATGAATATCGATATAATAAGAACTCGCAATCTATGGAAGTCCAAAGGTGTCATAGATCCTACTTTGCAATTCTTGAATTGTATTTACATAGTTCGGTAATTTTAAATGCCAACTTTGTCTTAACTATAATCTTTTGATTTTGTCATAATATATAAAAATGTAGTTTATATCTACTTTTTTAAAAGATGAAATATATAGTGTTGGTCATCAGGTGTGCAAAATTATCAGAATGTGTATAGGTTATTCATAGAAACCGAAATTGTGTTTGAATAAAAGAACACATAGTGAATGAAGTTTAAAATGAAATATAAGAAGATAGTTGAACAATATGCTTTCAGATAACGAAAAATTCAAATATTATGTCAAATGGTTCGTTTTCTTGCTTCATAATAAAAAAAAAGGTTAATTCACATGACATACTAGTATAAAAGTAAATTATAAACCATACATCCCTTATATCTGTGTCCCAAACACGTATGTTGGAAAGTTGACAAAAATTAACTAAAATGGTCTCTGATTTTGTCAAATATAACTATAGATATGACAAAGCGCATAATCTTCTATATTTACGTCACATGTCTTAATATGAATTATATACTTTAAATAAGGCCGTTAGTTTTCTCGTTTGAATATTTTTACATTGTCATTTCATAACTGCCTTTTATAACTGACTTTGCGGTCTGTCTTTGCTCACCGTTGAAGGCCGTATCGATAGTTGTTTATTTCTGTGTCATTTTGGTCCTTTGTGGAGAGTTATTATACACGACTCTTTCTATTATCTTATATATGTCGCCACCAATTATAGATATAAATGAATTCCAATTGATTTTCATTTAAACAAATGTGGTTTTTGTCTGATTTACGTATCGATTAATCTGTATTCAGCATCGAGCGTTTTTTTTTTATAATTTAACAATATACATGCAGTTAATTGTGGCGCTTGTATCGACTTATTTCTGTTTAACTTCATGTGAAGGCAATTGCATAAGAACAAAAACAAATGTGGAAAAACGAATGTATGTTTAAAATCATCGCTTGGTACGGAGTATTGATTACCGATTTATGAATTTCGAACAGCGGTATACTACTGTTGTTTTTATATACAAAAATGACACTCGATTTATCGGTTAACTGACACAGTTGCTTTCTTACGATTAAACAAAACATATTTTTATTGATACATTCTAACATGTTTAACCCCGCCACATTATTTATGAATGTGCCTGTCCCAAGTCAGAAGCCTGTTGTTCAGTGGTTGTCGTTTGTTTATGTGTTACATATTTGATTTTCGTTCATTTCTTTACATAAATAAGGCCGTTAGTTTTCTCTTTTGAATTGTTTTACATTGTCGTATGGGGGTCTTTAAGAGCTGATTGTGCGGTATGGGCTCTGCTCATTATTGAAGGCCGTACGGTGGCCTATAGTTGTTTATGTCTGTGTCATTTTGGTCTTTGTGGATAGTTGTCTCATTGGCAATCATACCACATCTTCTTTTTAAAATAATCAATCTAAATAAGCTTAAGATTCGAATATTTCCGTTTTATTTTCATTCAAAAATCCTTCAAACAAAGTTACATGTATGAGGTATATGAACAATTACGGAAGCGTATTAGCGCCACACATTTTTTTTTCCCTATGTTTGCGTTATAACGCAAACATAGGGAAAAAAAATGTGTGGCGCTAATACGCTTCCGTAAACAATAGCATTTTTCAAAGGCTTACACTTTAAACTAATCTTAATCACTCCCAACCTCTGTACCGTCAGAAAATATATTTTGATCATGAGAACTATTAGATACCCAACACATTTGGGAAATCGCAACGTCCGAGAACAAGAGAACAACATAATATTTTTAAGTAATAACAAGTTCGTAGCTCTAGCACCCTGTATACTCTTCGAAAATAAATAATGACATGAGTACGTTCTTACCCTCACCCTTTCGTAGATTATTGAATGTTGGTTTTTACGGTTCCTATATACTATTCTTTGAGTACTATTTTTTTCTATAGATGTTAAAACGAATTACTTGATAAGACCAATTTTTATAATAAGTTAAAGCAATACATGAGCTCTTAATTATGGTAGTGAACTCCGTGGAATATTATCTAGTCCTAGATAATTATGATGAGAGTTTTAAGATCACAAGACGACGAACCACGATATATAAAATTCATATTGATTTGTGGTTCCATTTTTGTTTTACCGAGCGAGTACTCAAGTATCGCTCGGTAAATCCAACGAGTAATTGATTAGTAAATCTTCATCAAGAATTAAGTGTAGAAAAGTCAAATACTATTGAAAGCTGAAAGAGTCCTACATTGTATACACTCTAAAATGTGTTACTTAAAATGCTCCTCTCGTGATATAAGACCAATCGTTTTCAATTCACTGATCATAATTGAATTTCAATCTGATTCACGCCGCCTTACGATACTGTTGTCAAGTCATTAAATATTGCATATGTTGGCGTTAATATTAAGTCACTGATAAGGTCTTTGCAACGGAACTAAACACATTTATTCTAAAACAAAATGTTGGCATGACACGGGTTTTGTTTTTCTCATATATCTTATGATGGTATGATACTAAATCCCTAACGGGAAGGATTGTGCCTCCTGATGTTCATATGATGAAATCATAATCTTTCAGTCAGTTTAATTGAAGTCTGGAGCTGGCATGTCAGTTAACTGCTAGTAGTCTGTTGTTATTTATGTATTATTGTCATTTTGTTTATTTTCTTTGGTTACATCTTCTGACATCAGACTCGGACTTCTCTTGGACTGAATTTTAATGTGCGTATTGTTATGCGTTTACTTTTCTACATTAGTTAGAGGTATAGGGGGAGGGTTGAGAACTCACAAACATGTTTAACCCCGCCTCATTGTATTATTTTAATCTTAGTTTTTTGTTTACAATTTGGAAATTGGTATGGCGTTCATTATCACTGGACTAGTATATATTTGTTTAGGGGCCAGCTGAAGGACGATCCAGGTGCGGGAATTTCTCGCTACCTTGAAGATCTGTTGGTGACCTTCTGCTGTTGTTTTTTATTTGGTCGGGTTGTTGTCTCTTTGACACATTCCCCATTTCCATTCTCAATTTTATTACACTAGTTATTTTGAAGCCCTTTATTGCTTGTTTTTCGGTGTGAGCCAAGGCTTTGTGTTGAAGGCCGTACAGTGACCTAAAATGGTTTACTCTCATAAATTGATCTTTGGATGGAGAGTTGTCTCATTGCCACTCATACCACATCATTCTATATCTATAGAAAGAGGTTGCACTGGGCATTTGTAATACCCAGCAACTTACCGTCGCTTGTAATAACAGTTATTAAATTTTTCATCTTTGGTTAAAATTTCAAACTCAGACCTAAGATCATCTAAGATTGTCTCTTTAGTAAGTGTCGTTGTAGTAAATGTTTAGTTTCGCAGTCAATATTTAATTTTATTTAACAAGCAGGTCATGTAATATTGTTCTGGGGTGCAAATGGATGCACTAAGATTGACTTATCACAATTTTTTGAGAACGAAATCAATTAGTTTCTATCCACTTATGTATTGATATTCAGTTATCATAAACTTGATCATGTATATTTCCGTCATCAGTGGTGGATCCGAACTTTAAAAAAAAGGAAAATAACACAAAATACCAAACTCCAAAAAAAAATGCAAAACAGAAAATACCGTATCAAATGGTAAATTCAACTGCAGATACACATTAAACGAATAGAACCAACTGTCATTAAACATTTTACAAAACACTTTATGTTATGCGTTGTTTGTAACGTTGACTGCCTCAGATCCTACTTTAATGCAGTCTGCAAGTGAGAATGGTACGTCGAAACTGATGTTCATATTGTCTAGTTACAAAAATATACCAGTAAAAGGATTTATATTGAAACATAAATAAGCATTCAATCGATTTTTGATTCATCCTAAGTTTTTGATAATCTCATTCAAAGACTATTTGGCTGGTAATAATAAATTGTATTCATAATGTCAAAAAAAATTTCCATACGGCTTACTTTGTTTTGTGTACCAAGGTTTCAAGGGTAAATTTTCCTAATGATGGTTATTTTTGATTGGTCAATTTTCCGGTCGCTCTGTTCCTAAGGAAGTTAAAATGATTTATTGACGCGATAGTCTTTTTGTGAAACGTGGTATTCAATCCTGTGTTTGTATTGACAACCCATGTGTTAATGGTGGTCATGATGCTTAAAGTTTTAATAAATTGTCCGTGTGACAATTAAATCTAGATGACTCGATATACTCAAATCATGTAACACAACCGGTTTTAATATATTTAAAGATAATACAATTTTAGATTTTAAATCTATTGATACTGTCTTGTTCATTGTCATCTAATCATCGGTTAAGTAAAGAATAAAATACAAGTAGTTGATTTATTAAAACAATATTGCATTAAATTGACATGCTGTATAAAGTCTGTCTCAGAGTACTTTAAATCACCGGACAGTTTATCCATATCTATCTTAGCGAACAGAAAGAGTATACTCGGTGATACCGTTATTATGATCTGCTTAAAGTTACCTTTACAAATTTACAAAAAAAGTTCAATGGATGCCTTACTGATAATTATTCTGGTGTTTATTTCGTCAGTGCTTGGTGAGTATCTTACTAAAACATTAAATAAAAAACACTCTTAATATATTTGAACAAAATGATGCAATCTTCAAAATAATTCTTGGAAGCTAAATACACATACATGTGTTGCATCTATCAAACAATCAGACGTAACAATTGCACCCTTCTTCCTCTATATGCGAAATGGGATAAGGGATCCTTTATAGACCGTGTCTGTTGTGGTTTTTTGTTTATTAGTAGAAATGACAATTTAGTACTCTTTTATTCATTTACGTTTTTTGATTGAGTTAAGCCTGCCAATTGATATTTAACCGTGTGTTTTCTATGTTGTGATGTTATGCTATTGTTTCAGAAAAGGGGAGAAGGTTTGGATCTATTAAACGTTTAATTCTGCTGCAAATGTTTGCACCTGTCCTAAGTCAGAAATATGATGTACAGTAGTTGTCGTTTGTTTATGTAATTTAAACGTATTTCTCGTTTCTCGTTTTTTTTATATAGATTAGACCGTTGGTTTTCCCGTTTGAATGGTTTTACACCAGTAATTATGGAGCCCTTTATAGCTTGTCGTTCGGTGTGAGCAGAGGTATTGTGTTGAAGGGTGTACATTGACCTATAATGGTTTAACTTTTTTTTCAAATTGTTGTTTGGATGGAGAGTTGTCTCATTAACACTCACACCACATTTTCCTATATCTATCTAGGTGACTTACTTAGAGGTTACATCTATTATTATTCCCAATTTTTTATACAATGCCATTATAAGTTTATTTGTTTTATGAAAATGTACTCCAAGCACTCAATGCTATTTTTTTTATTTTCTATTTTGTTTATTTTCTTATTTTTTATTTTTATATTTTGAAATTTGGTGCTTTGTCAAGATCTTCAGATGATAAAAAAAAATAACTGTAAACAAGATGAATACTGTACATGGTTCCCAGTTTTTGATAGTGGCCATTGTTAAGAAAAATCAGGTGAGCGAAACATGTTCTTTGGATCTTTACGATTCCTATTGGCTAAATTAAGGCTGTAGTAATTAAACGGAGTTCATTATCGGAAATCCGTTTAGAATATACAGTCAAGACAATAATAATAGTTTTGGCTTTGTGGAGTAAAAATGTCAGGAATGTCCACTGATTTTTAATGAGACTTATAGGGTCTGCATTTGACTTAAATATTCCTTCTAGTCATCAACAAGTTATTTATTTTGGGCCTTATGGACCAATTATACCAACAACTATTTCTATATTTATGAAATCTACAAAAGGATCAAAAGACATGTCAATTGTTTTAAATGAAAAAAATAACAAATATCACATCACAGGAAAAGTGATCCTTAATCCTATATAGACATAATATTATTTGGAATTAAATATACAGACCTACATTTTCCATAACTAAAAACTCAATATTACAGTGGCTCCAATACAGGATTGATCACAGAAATTTGGGAACTAATAAATTACAAAATTAAAGTCTCACAAAACATTAAATGCACTTACTGTACGGACTCAATAGAAACTATTGAACACATATTCTGGACATGTCCAAAAGTTTTTGATGTTTGGGAAGAACTTAATAAATGGATATATTCAAAATTAATTTAGATATTGTCTAATTTGGGACATTAGAAAAAAAAACAGAAAAAAATACATAAGAAATCTCATAATATTATTAACTAAATATTATATATACAAATCAAAAATGCAATGTGGACAAGTAACAAGTGTAGCCTTGAAAAATTATCTTAAAGAAAATCTGTTTATTGAAAAGTTATTTATTTTACATGGATTTTAATCTTAATTAAGGATCTTAATCTTAGACGGAATCATTGAAAAACAAATATTTGGTATCATTTAACATACAAAATTCTGCTTTGGTAATATTTCAATCTAGCAACTATATTATATATTATATATTATATCCGGTTATTAACAGTATTAGCCGTTTATGTTTGTTTTATACCAAAGATTCGATACCAAACAAATTGTTATCGTATTTGCATTTCAATTTAGGCATGCATGGTATAAATATTTCATTTTGACATAACCAGCTTTTAATTTCAATTTTATTTATTGCAGATATTACATAGAAATAGAAATATTCTATAAATGAATGTTGGTTCAAAGCATATTAAACACTGTTATTATATCTTATTGTTTTATTGGTTTTAATATTGATTTTGTTATCAGTATATTCAAAGCAAACTAAATAGTTTTGTTATCAGTAAATTCAAAGCAAACTAAAGCTAACTAGCTGTGATATAACTGCGAGTACTCTTAGATCTGTTCTTTGTGTCTTTTTGTGTCGGAATGTATATGTTCCCCCACCACGTCCACTTGAATTTTTGTCCATCTGATGAGTTAAGCTTTTTTCAACTGATTTTTATAGTTCGTTCTTATGTTGTACTGTTATACCACTGTCCCAGGTTTAGGAAGGGTTTGGATATCGCTTACATGTTTAACCCGTACACATTAGTTATGTGCGTGTCTCAAGTCAGGAGCCGCTAATTTAGTGGATGCCGTTTGTTTATATGTTACATTTTTGTTTTTCGTTCATTTTTTTAATATATAAATAAGGCCGTTAGTTTTCTCGTTTCGATTATTTTACATTGTCTTATCGGGGCAATTTATAGCTGACTATGCGGTATGGTCTTTGCTCGCTGTTGAAGGCCGTACGGTGACTTATAGTTTTTAATGTCTGTGTCATTTTGGTCTCTTGTGGACAGTTGTCTTACTGGCAATCATACCACATCTTCTTTTTATATAGATAGTTTTGCTATATACGTATGCATTTTGAAAGATCTATGATCTGTAGATTCTTGTACCTTTGCATTGCACAAGGTCAAGATTTTCTCTGGCTGCTTTTTACGTCTTATACTAAATCCGTTGGATAATAGATGTGTAATAATTGAAAATTAAGTCTTAGATGAATACTTTTTTTAATTATTCTTAGTGCTTTGAACCAGCGAGTACTCTCATATCTGTCCTTTTGTTGGGATGTAGAAATATTCGGACACATTCACTCTATGCTTTTGCTGTGTGAATTTGTATCCTTCTGATGAGTTTAGCATTTTTTAAATGATTTTATAGTTCTTTCTTATGTTGTACCGTTACACAATTGTCTTAGGTTAGGTGAGAGATGGGATCCCTCTAGCATGTTTAACCTCGTCGAATTATATATGTATGTGCTTGTTCCACGTGTGGAGACTGTAATTCCGTTTTTTGTCGTTTGTTACTGTATTACATGTTTGTTTTTCGTTCATTTTATTTCAACTTAAGTAGACCGTAAGTTTTCTTTTTCGAATTATGTAACGTTTGTGTTTTCTGGACCTTTTAAATCTGATAACGCGGTATTAGCTTTGCGCACAGGTTCTAGACGTAATAGTGACTTATAGCTGTGTCATTTGGTTTCTTATTGCGAGTTGTTTCATTTACAATTATACCACCACATCTGATTTTATATAATAAGTTCATCCAGTTTTTTGTTCAAACTAATTTCTATCTAACTTGCTTCGTTTATTCAGTATGCAATAGTCTCCTTATAATGACAACAGTAGTATACCGCTGTTCATTAGCAATACAAATAAAGGCAACAGTAGTATACCGCTGTTCAAAACTCATAAATCCATGGACAAAAAACAAAATCGGGGCAACAAACCAAAACCGAGGGAAACGCATTAAATATAAGAGGAGAACAACGACACAACACCGAAACGCAACAGCACACAGAAACGGACCAAGCAACAGACAATACACCACAAACAAATTTAGCGAAAACCATTCCGAGTCACAAACCGAAACTGAGGTAAACACATCAACAATAAGAGGGAAACACTGGAACAACACAGACATGCTATACTGCTACAAACAACAAACGCCAACATACATGGAAAATTAGATAACAACTGCATAATTTCAAACTTATTTCTAATACAAAATGTTGGTTGAAAACTTCCCGCATATATGGCAATACTAGACATACAGCTAAAATATCAACATTGCGTGAACGGAATTAAGTACAAATAAAGAACATTCATGACAGAAATATACATACAATACATATTCTTGTATGACGTCCTTATTACGCTTTGTATACAAAAAAAGTAAAATTACAAAAATACTGAACATTTGGAAATATCAAAACGGAAAGTTCTTAATCAAATGGAAAAATCAAAGACTCAAACTCATAAAACGACTTAGTAGAAAATGATGGTTTAAACCTAGTTTTATAGCTAGCTAAACCCCGACTTGTGTGAAAGAAAAGAGGGACGAAAGATACCAAAGGGACAGTCAAACTCATAAATCTAAAACAAACTGACAACGCCATGGCTAAAAATGAAAATGACAAACAGAAAAACAATAGTACACGTGACACAACATAGAAAACTAAAGAATAAACAACACGAACCCCACCAAAAACTAGGGGTGATCTCAGGTGCTCTGGAAGGGTAAGCAGATCCTGCTCCACATGCGGCACCCGTCGTGTTGCTTATGTGATTACAAATCCGGTAAATAGTCTAATTCGGTAGGTCAAATTCATGAAAGGGAAGGGGATTGTAGTTACGACGTAAGGAACATATCCGATATCATAAGTGAAACGGTTATTCCATAACGGTCAACCAACTCGTGATGGCGTCCGTAAAATTTACGAAGGGATGATTTCAACTTCACCATTTGGAACTCTTGGTTTAATAGCTTCCTTGTGAGCAGTAACCCTCTATCAAGAAAATCATGATAGGAAATGCAAGCACGGGAATATCGTATTAATTGGGAGATATATACCCCGTATGCAGGTGCTGCTGGAATGTTGCTACTTAGAAATGGAAAGTTCACAATTGGAAAGCTGAAATCATCTTTTTTGTCGTAAAGTTTTGTTTTCAACCGACCCTCATTGTCAATTTCTAGATGTAAGTCAATATATGAAGCCGACTTAACTGTATCTGTAGTATCCTTTATCTCCAATTCGATGGGATAGATGCGATCCACATAGTCACCAAATTTTGAATTGTGTGACAGTCGCAAAAATACAAAGCCGTGCTCTAAGTACAAAATATGTCTGGCATTTGCGCACAAACTTTCTGTTCATATTCTTGCTATTTTCATTGTTATCCTTATGAAATACAAGCAATTTAGCAGCTTACATAAATTGTAAGTATAATATATTGTTTATCAATCAATATATATTTACCCTGCTATTAGTTTTCAAAGTTATCAAATATGAATATGCAATGTATATACTCCACGGGGTAATCGGGAACAGCTAATAATTAATAAATATGAAAAAAAAGATGTGGTATGATTGCCAGTGAGACAAAAACTAACAATTTTAGGTCATTGTACGATCTTCAAGAATGAGCAGAACTCATATCGCACAGTGAGCTATAAAAGGTTACACGATATAATGGTTTTTTTTCGTAAGCCTCGATATAGAGCAAATACTGCATTTGTCCTATTAGAAACGAAATAATTCTTTCGTATGATGCTTTATGATAATTTTTACATGTAGAGGCAATTTTTTTCACCACATTTTACACCTCACTAACTCTCAGTGCAATATATAGACACATATAATGTCTACCCATAGACCATGACTGTTAAGGAGTTTTTTCATTACAATAACAGAATTACAACGGACAAACATCCATTTACCTACAATAACATACCAATACACTACAATAAAATAACAAATTGGGCGTTATACGAATTTATCAACGCTACAAAAAGTGACGTCACAGATATTGTTTTTAAAAAAAAAATGAGACTAAGTTTAATATAAGGTCAATGTTATGTATTCGATAACCACAATCAGATTTTCAAACATTGCGATCCTACAGCTCTGAAAAATAATAGCTAGTATAGTATTAAAAAATCTAAGCGTTTAATATAATTGTATCCCAAATACTTGAAATAATTAACAAACAATATTTCAGTTCACATTTATTTTCATATGTACTCATTACTCACTTGTATATCATTCTATATATAAAAAGTTTAGCTTTTCAAATTTATATTACCGTGTTTCGTCACCCCCAGTTTTATGGACATAAGTGATGCTCAGTCTTTAGTTCTTTTTGTTGTTTTTTGTGTACTATTTATTGGATTGATTTGGGGTTTTTTTTGTATTTTTTGAAGCTATGGCGTAGTCATTTTATTTTCAACTGATTGATTTAAATGTCCCTCTGGTATCTTTTGCCTCTCTTTTTCGTCGCATTTGTCGACAAATTTACGAATTAAAACGTAATACGAGCATGTATTTTACAGGTGTCGATCCTATCTGTCCTAGCGGTACGGTCTCCACAGGTTCAGGCTGTCTGAGTATTGGGTAAGTGACGACATTACATAAATCTAAAATATGAATTAATACAGGGAGAAGTGCGTAAGTTTTTGCAAGTGTCTGCATGGCATAAATCTAAAATATGAATGAGCACAAGGCACCGCATAAGAATAGCCTAAACTGAACGAGGACGAACAACAAATATGAAATAGTTTAGAGCAATATATGTTTTAATTACATTTCTCCTCCTTCAGATACAACCAACCTTTAAAAACACACGTTAAACTGTTAGAGGCTATACATGTGTTGTATTTTCACAAGCTGTAAGATTGAGAGAAGCACAAGTCTGATAATGTTCTGATCCTATCAATTTCTACAGAAATAAGATTATACGATATGATTCGCAATGAGACAATCACATATCAACAGAAAATGACCAATAATACCGTACGGCCTTCAACAATGGGTCAACCTAATACCGTAAGGCACAATTAGGCGTATATGAAATATGAGACATTTATTCAAATTAAGCAACTGCAAAACTAATAAAACAATAATAAACGAAATCTGTCAAATTCATGCTCACTGATGTAACTCAAATTCCCATATTTGATTTATTACAACGTAACACATTTATCCAAATTGTACAAAGTAAAAAATATACAATTTACAGTTCATGCATGGGATCGATAATACTTAGGTTCGTTTCGTGTGTATTTTAGTCTAGACGCCATCTTATTAACTATTGAGTCGATCTGCAAAGATATCCGATGGTTTCATAAGCGATATAAACATAAATACAAATAGCGAACTCATACAGTTACATATTTCTGTTTAATATCATACTATAAATCAAGATATACGCTTATCATCGTTTTCACCTGTATAAGAATGATTTAAGTGGATCGAATCAGTCAATCAATGATTTACCTTTCTTTTAATTTAATGTCGACATTTTACACGAATAAAGATTCAATGGGGTCGAATTATTCAGTTGCAAGTCAATAATTCATCGACAATGTTTCTTAGCTTATTTTAATGAAGTTGATCCATACTAGCTGTTTAAAGCGAATCATTATTTCACTATTTCACTTTCAATAATAATTTAACAAAAACATCATATATTTTTTATATATATAATAGCCAGATGTAGTGCCCTTATAATTTTATGTGTTAGTTTTGAACATATATATACACAAATGCGATGGAGTTCGTATGCGATGTTTTTGTCTATAATACAATTGATCCCATTTACGCAAACCTGCCATTTTATAGGTAAATCTTCTTAATCATAGCTCATCCTCATAATCTGTTGATTAATATACGCATTTCGAATTATTCTATCTTATAGACGAAAATAGGAATTCTCAAACGGGTATTTTAAAATCAGATTATAAATTGCATTAATTGTAATAGCTCTTACCAGAACTGGAAATAGGTGCCTTTTTGTACTATTGTTTATCTGTTTGTAGTTTTTTTTTTAACCCATGCCGTTGTTAGTTTATTTTTGATTTATTGTGAGTTTGAATGTCCCTCTGGTACCTTTTGTCCTCTTTTACATTGCTATGACAAAATATGATGTAAGATATGTTTAACCGCATACATGACTTATCATTTATATATCTATTTCAGAGCCATTATTGGAATCTGTATTGGAGTTATAGCGTTTATAGCTTTTATCACTACCTTAATAGTACTCATTAAAAGTAAGTATTTCAAAGCAATAAAAGTTCAGGTTTTCTATAATTATAAGCGTATTCATGAAAAATTGAATGTTGTTTCTTGTTATTGAAGTTGTGTAAATGCAAGAAGCGAATACTTGATTAGTAGGTACCGACTCAAACCTTGTAAAGTTACCCTCTGTATAAAAAAACACACTTCAAATATATTTGTTGTAACAGATTTGGTCGCTGAGCTGCGGTAACCATCGTGAGACACCATTTTAAAATCACTTTCGTCACAAGAAATTGACACTTTGAGTTTGACTGTCCCTCTGGTATCTTTCGATCCTCTTTGGTGGAAATACAACAAAAAAACTTTCAGTTTAGAACTGAGCATAATAGTTGGCTCCAGAAGACTATAGTGCAAACATACACCAAACAAACACGCACAAATGATATAAAGGTTAAAACAATATTTTAAAAACGTAGGGACGTCTATGAAAAGCTCCTGCAACTACTTATAAAAACAGTAGTGTACAAAATTATTTTATATATTTAAAACTTAACAGTGGGACCAAATAGCATAACAGCGATAACAGGCATTTCAGATAGACAAACACAAATAACTTTAATATTCAATAAAGCAAATAAATAGATATGAAAAAGACACTAAAACACTATGTATGTATTGATAGTGATAGTGCACACAGGATATTAAATATTTTTTCATGTACACTTTTCTGATAAAATGTAAACAATGTAAAATATAAATATCTGGTTAAATTAAATAAAAACAACACACTAAAACCCTCATGCGTCCGATTCCTACTTCAAGAACCAGTTACACCAAGAAAATAAAAAAAAACATTATTTGATTTCATAAGTATCATGTCAGTTCAATACTCATACGATCAAAATTGTATTTCATGATACCAGCAAATTTGGGTCATGCATAACTAGTGGATATTTTGTAGACAAAATGTTCGTCTCGGTATTCAAAGAGAAAAAAAACAGTTCAAAGTCCAAAATTCAAGTTTTATAAACCAAAACAATTGGAGCGGCTTTGAAGAAAAAAGTTTGAAAACATTAAAAAAAAAATGTAAAAACAGCTGTACATAACTCATGGTGCAGTTGTAACTTAATCAGTCACCATGTTTCTATTTGAAACCTACCTGTCAATCATATGCCAATTAAAAGTACAATTTAACAAATGAACTAATCGTAGATGCAAGGATTTAAATTGATAACGTTAGACGCATGAAATGAATTTTAGTATGAACATTTCTGGTCGGATAATAGTAATATCAAAATCTGTTATTTACAACTTTAAATGTTTAGTTAAAAGAAGCAATGCTTACTTTCTTTTCTGATTTAAAATAAGGTAATGTTGAATGGAGTGCGAAATTTTAGTACACAACTTGCAACATCCGCACATAGACCCCTCAAATGGTTGTTTAAACGTTTGTGTGTTTGTCACCCGTGAAAATACAAGGCTTGCTCTGCATTCCAATCAGACTGGCTGTGTATTGATACATTTCGCACAGGTTAGATGATGTCACTGGATATCATAGATTGGCAAATGTCGTATTGCCTGCCGATATGTCTGTACTATTAACAGGATAAAAAATACTTAGTTTTTCAAAAAAAATCCATGTTTTGTAACAGCAAAATTTATAAAAATGACCATATAATTGATATTCATGTCAACACCGAAGTGTTGACTACTGGGCTGGTGATACCCCTGGGGACGAAACGTCCACCAGCAGTGGCATCGACCCAGTGGTGTAAATAGTTATCAAAGGTACATACAAACATTTCATTATTGTGTCTGGATAACGCGCACTTGATGTATATCTTGTTTGATAAATACACTTGATTTTTTACTTCACTAACTTTGTATTATTGTCATATCACAAATCTTCATAAACCTAAACGTAATCGATTATGTCGGGCTGATGCAAATTCTTTTATTTTTTTTTTACAGAAAAATACTTTGACTAGAAGACAGAAATGAACTTGAATATCGGCAACTACTATATACACCTGGTTGTGTTTTCGCAAACAAGCATTGAAGAATTATTTATCTGCAGTTAACACTAGAGCTGTCATTTTTTTCCCTTAAATCATAATAAACTCACGTATGTTTCGAAGTGTATTCTTTTTTTGCATTGCATTGTATAATTGAAGAGTTTTTAATTGAATTAATGAAACAAACAAAAATAAATCACAAGTATAACCAATCGTCTTGATAATTCAAACTTGTTTAATTATAACACAAAATTCAAAGACATGTTCGGACCAAGTATTGTACCACATTTCTGACCCTGGTGAATAACATGGTGGATTGGACTTGGCTTCATAGCAGCTTAACCTTTAACCTCCAACAGTCGCTTATGATTTGTTGTATTGACAACAACGTTTCAAATAAAGGGGTACAGCAATCCCTAATGCGTTATAATCCTAATCACTATTAAACAATGATATATGTCTACAAATAAATACAAAAAGGCATATAGAAAAAGCACATTAGTAAAAACAAAGGCAAGTATAAAATAATAGCAATGTATTTTATTTCGTTTGAAATAGGGTTTTTCCCGTTTGCTATTTGTAGTTATTATGTATAGATGGGAACTAGTATAACTAGTTCGGATACTGGTTTTGTAACAGTATGTACTATTTAAAAGTTTGGTGTTAGGTGCAGGAGGAACGAGGAAAGTTTTGCCGGTTTTTATGGGTGGGGTTTAAAGGTACTATATAAAGTTTGGGATTTAAATGTATTAGTATCGAAGGTGCTCGCAGTTACGTCGGATTGAAGTTGGTAACATAGGAATATGTGCAGTTGCTGCTATGTTTATTGTACGTACAGGCGTTGGAGGCATTAGCCGGGGGAAAAGAAACGATGCGAAAGAGGAACATGTTTATATGAAAGCAAATGACGGAGTTGACTATAATGTTGACTTTATTTACATTCTGAAATCATGTCTGGAGATCATATTATTAGTTAAAAGCGAATATCAATATAGTTGTGTTCTTTTAAAAACCGTTTTACAGGTTTATGATTTTATTTTAAAATACTACATAATTTGGTTATATAATTCCATTCAATACTGAACCATGTGAACCATGTTGAGTTCATTAATATGAAAAACAAATCAGCTTTTAAGCATGCAACTTTTATTTAAAAGTTGATAGATGAAATGCTTAATAAATATTACAGTGTCCACCTTTTGTAGTAAATCGCTACTGTTTCAGTACAAAGTTCATGAATTCGTAGATTTGTACTAGATTTGAGACATGTAAACAACATATGTTTAAACAATAATGTAGAATTAGAGGTAGTATAATCAGGATACCTAGGAATGAAAATACTTGCGCAGACGCGCTTAGTAAAATATTTGGTTTCGATGACTGGGGTGTTTCAAAAAATATTTTCAAAATATTTTTTTTTTTAATGCTTTATGGGGTCCATCCATTTACTTGTGATACTTTTGCAGATGACAGAAATAAGAGATTATCTGTATTTGTTTCAAAATTTAACAGTAACGTTTTGGTACTGTTAGTTGATTTTAGTTAATGTTTATTTCATATGAAATGTATTAATCTTCTCACAGCGAGATGATTTTGTCACGAAGAGTGATACGAGTTACAGATGAGTTTGAAATGGTATGTATGAAATTAAATTTATTAGATCGCTGGGAGCGATGTGATTGGTTGCACAGTGCACCATGGAATGTTGTCGCTTGGAGCGATGTGATTGGTTGCACAGTGTAGTGCACCATGGAATGTTGTCGCTGGGAGCGATGTGATTGGTTGCACAGTGTAGTGCACCATGGAATGTTGTCGCTGGGAGCGATGTGATTGGTTGCACAGTGTAGTACACCATGGTTTGTTGTCGCTGGGAGCGATGTGATTGGTTGCACAGTGTAGTGCACAATGGAATGTTGTCGCCGGGAGCTATGTGATTGGTTGCACAGTGCACCATGGGATGTTGTATAGTTAAATTAATATATAGAAAACAAAAGATAAAACATGAAGGCATTAACTTTTACACATAATTCAATATATGTATACAATTGATTTGAAGATGAGACTTGTTATCATCATCAATTTTATAGGTTTTTTTTCATGAAATACCAGTTTTGCTTTTATTTTATCAGCAGGTCGCATTTATTACAAAACGATCAGAGTTTTAGTACCATATTGGAGACCTTATGTATGTGATAATTATTTCCCGGATGCCAAAAATATGCAGGTGTAGGTATAAAAAGTAGCCCGTTTTATGTGAGATAAATCGGACAGTACCAAGAGTTCAACTTGGAGAGATTTTAAAACGGTAAGCAGTAATATTTTACAGTCCGTACACATGGTACATAACATATTGAGTGGAAAACTTGTTTAATTTACACCGATAATTAAAATGTAACAAAGAAAACAAGAAAATTAGTACAAAGTCAGAGCTTCCGACATAGCTGTAGACTTTGTTTTTTGTTGTTGTTGATATAATAGATATAATAGATATGAGATATATATATGTTTAGATTGTTATGAATGTAACATAAAGGATCACACAGTGTAATGTGAAGTTGATATATGTAGATATGAGATGCATATATGTTTAGACTTTCATGAGCTATGTTGCATTGTGTAACATAAAGAATCACACAGTGTGATTAGAAGTTGATGTATGTATCTATATGTAATGTCTATAGGTATAGAATTTCATGAGCTATGTTGCATTGTGTAACAAAAAGAATCACACAGTATGATTAGAAGTTGATGTATACAGACATGACATATGTATATATCTATAGAGTTTAATGTTTATCTGAGTAAGATACACGTACATGTATATATTAAGTTTTGATTGTTTTCTTCTATTTACAGAACATGCAGAATCAATGAAAACTGTTTGAGAAATTATCCATCGATTCAAGATTTGCAAAAGATTTGTCTGCATTACCATCTATTGTGGAAGCGTCCGGTTCAATATGTCGTATATTTAACGTTCCGATTGTCGACTTGATATTGGACCAGTTTAGTGGTTGAAGATTTATCTTCAATTAGCAATATCTCAAAAGACTTTTTATATCGGCATCATATTCTGAACTGTTTCATTTCCTTTGTTTCGATGTTACTGCGAGCAACTAATCCTATATCTGTGTTTGTCTTGTTTATAGCATATTGAATTAGAGATCAAATGCTTTAAATTCGGACGAGCAGGGCGAGGGAGAATTTAAATGTATTTTATTTCGTTTGAAATAGGGTTTTTCCCGTTTGCTATTTGAAGTGATTATGTATAGATGGGAACTAGTATAACTAGTTCGGATACTGGTTTTGTAACAGTATGTACTATTTAAAAGTTTGGTGTTAGGTGCAGGAGGCACGAGGAAAGTTTTGGCGGTTTTTATGGGTGGGGTTTAAAGGTACTATATAAAGTTTGGGATTTAAATGTATTAGTATCAAAGGTGCTCGCAGTTACGTCGGATTGAAGTTGGTAACATAGGTATATGTGCAGTTGCTGCTATGTTTATTGTACGTACAGGCGTTGGAGGCATTAGCCGGGGGAAAAGAAACGATGCGAAAGAGGAACAATGTTATATGTCATGTGTTTATATATTGTTTCGATTGAAGAAATATGTACAATAAAGTAAAATCATAAAAGTTGTATTGTTAATGGAAAGAATAACATCAATATATCTGAATTTGAAATAAGATGATCTGGATTAGTTGATCTCTTTCAACAAATATGCCGTATGATATCAAGACGTTATAAGTTTTTAGCGTATGCTACTACTTTTTTTAAGCATTATGGATAAATCCGGACAGAAGTTTAGTCAATGTAAAGGACAACTCATACGTCAAACATGCAGATGGTTCCTGACTTGGGACAGACGCATGGATGCGGCGGGGTTAAACATGTTTTTTCTATATCTTAACCCCTGGGAATGAACATGATTGACAGTTACTTTAATGATAAGGAGAATGTCACTGCCATTCATAGCTTAATGAATTAAAACTTTAAGTAAAATCACACAGCAGACTTCCGTATAAGGCATGCTCGAAGCCATCAATAGCTAGAAATTATCACATGTTTATTCTACAACCCCCCCCCCCCCAAAAAAAAAACTTACTTCAAACCGAATTCGATTAGTCTCTCTGATAATATATAAATATAAAAATATAAAAAAGAAGATGTGGTATGATTGCCAATGAGACAACTGTCCACAAGAGTCCAAAATGACACAGACATTAGCAACTATATGTTATTCTAACATGACGTCCTTCAAACGCTTTGAGTACACACCCGTGGTAAAATATGAATATATTGCAAGGGCTGTTCCGATTGTTCTCCCACGTCATATGTTTTTTTATGAATGAGCTACTCGACGTTATAGAACAATGACGTCAGAATATAAGCAATTTACGCGAAAATACACGCTTGTGAAACGGAAAATCATCACAACAAGGAAACGTAAACAAATGATGCTAACATGAGTTATATTAGCCTTTTTTTTTATACATATGAGATATATAGGTACAATAATAATTAGATTCATCTAAAATTATCTAAAAATGTTATTATAAATAGTTTAAGCATCATCATTTATTCAGCTTGCTCCGTTATTTTACGTCAATTTAATAGTGCGTTTATTTATTGGAACGGCAAAAAATGCCATCACCTAGAGCGCTTCGACCCAAAATAATTGCCGTATTTGTCTATCTAGATTTTACCACGGGTTGTCCCTTTATGCCGATATTTTACTCCTCGCTATCGCTCAGGGTAAAATATTTGTCATAAAGGGCCAACCCGTGGTAAAATCACGATATATTCAAGCCCCCATGAATTATTTGTTATATCAAACGGCCTTCAACAAAAAGCAAAGCCCATATAGAAAAGATCCCGATATGACAATATAAAACAATTCAAACAAGAAAACTAACGGCCTTATTCATATAAAAAAAAAATTAAGCTTTATTTGTTAATATACACGAGGGTTTATATTAGAGTATTTGATTTTGGATTCTTTATCATTTAGATCATTATTTTTGTTCGGTTAATCTACGCTCTCATATATGCTGGTGAGTTTTTGTGTAGATAGTAAGGTAAACAAAATTGGAGTACGTCTTTTTTGCAGATTGTACGAGTGCTTTGTTTCGTTATGCTGAAGACAAGTGCAATTGGCACTCAATTATAACTATGGTCACGAACTGTTAACCAATGCAAGATGTCTGTGCATATTTCAACCACTTTTTAGAAGTCATTTGCACACTCATATCTTAAGATGCAAGTTTTATCGTCTAATTTGTATTTTCTAACGTTTGTGTTCTATTTGGAATTGTGACATTTTGACTGAATGTTGGGAGATGATGCATGCATTTCAGGATTCCTATCCTATACAGTTTCGTACCTTTTAGAGTTTATGATATTTTCGCAGTTTGTAAGTATCGTTGAATTACTGTCAAATTATCATGTTAATTGCTTAGTCTTTAGTTTTTGTATGTAGTGTTTTGTGTACCATGACCATTTCGTACCTAATGGCATAGTAACATTTAATACCATTTCGTACCTCATGGAAGATTAATATGTATGCCATTTCGAACCTCATGGAAGATTTATATGTATGCCATTTCGTACCTCATTGGAGATTAATATCTATGCCATTTTGGAGCTCATGTAAATGCGTGCCATTTCGTACCTCATGAAAGATTTATATGTAATACCATTTGTAAGATCATCTACGGACAAAATGATCTATTGGCTGTCCGTAATTGTTCAAATTAAAAAGCCATAGCAAGTTCTTTGATTGTTCACATAAGGTGCGATTACAAACAAGTGTAATTATAACTATTGAAGTTTCCAAGTGCTGCTTAATCAAACCAATCGTCAGTCTAAATAAAATTGTAACGGCTAGATGCATAATTTTATTCAATATATTATTTTTTTTTAAACTTTAAATCATGAAAAACTTTACTAAAATACAATTACATGTATTAAGCCCATGAGGTACTAAATGGTAGATGCATTTTGCCCATAGGGTACGAAATGAATATTATAGTTGGTACGAAATGGTAAATATTGGGTACTAAAAAGCAGATTTGGGTAAAAAATGGCAGAGGAACGAAATGGTCAGGGTACGAAATGATTTGCTTCCCCTTATTGTTTACTTGTCTGTCTTTTTTTAACGATGGTTTTCGCAGTTTATTTTTAATCTATGCAGTTTGAATGTTACTCTTTTAATGACTTGTGAGCCAAAATGTTTAGCGGATATTCGAAGGACAAATACCAAACTTGCTAGGCTGTTCGTCTTTTTGTATCAGCGGAAATGAGTTTTCAATCAATTCTCAAATTTCTTTGACTGCAAATCTTTTTTTTTAATATGAACCATTAGGGCAATCGCTATATGATGAAATTAATGCGAGAACTGTTAGATCGGTAACCTAAGCCTTTCTGTTACTTCTGATTAAAAGAGTAAACTACGAAACTACAAATGGCGAAAGATACCATAGGGACATTTAAACTCATAAGTTGAAAATAAATTGACAATGCCATGACAAAAATCTAAATCAACAAACGACAATATATTAAACACAACATAGGAATCTAAAGATAAGACAACACGACCTCAAACCAAAATTAATATCAAGTGATATGTAAGGGTTATAAGATCATGCTTCACATGTGGCATCCATTTTGTTGCATATGAAAATACAAATACAGTGATAAGTACATTCGAATAATGAAGGTGGGATTGTATTTACCACAATTAGAACATATCCGTCATCTTTTGTGACATATCATAAATAATGATCAACCAACTAGTAAAGACGTCTTAAATTTTTCAAGAAGATTTAAACAGATTACTAAATTTTTTTGTTTAATAGCTTTAGTAAGAGCAACAACCCTCCATCTAGGAAATCATGATAAGAAATACAAGCCTTACAATCTCTTATCACTGTTTTGAATGTAACAACAAATAAAACATAGAGATTTATAAGTTTTCGTTGTTGCAGACGGTACGGTGATAGTTTGTAACATCTACATCCATGTTAATATATATATAGATAGTATACACCAAGTAGTCAATTAAACATTATAAGTCCAAGAATACCAGCCACAACCTGACAGGAAAGAAAAACTGCGATAGCAATCGATTTAACTAACCAAAACAACCTCATGAAATCAGCTGATCCAATGGGAAAGAAGTTACTGCTCCACATGCAACATTCATTGCCTTTCTGATCATGTAAGAAAAGTTTACGACAAGTGTAAAATATCAGTAAACACAGATTTTCCGACACAATAATCTTTTTTTTCGAAAGGGAAACCATACCTCAAACACAAACAGACAATCAATTTTGCTAATTTGTCTTGTCGGTCATGGCAAGTGATAAAATTAAATACTACAAATTCCAATATCAACTATTTCTCTTAATGATTGACTTTAAATTAGATAAGGTGTCTTCCTCCATCTTTGATTTGAAAAATAACAGATAACAATCGGTCTAGATTTTTAATGCAATGTGCACATTTTAAGAGTAGTATGATGTTCATGTGTTACACTTTTCATTCTTATATAGACAATAGGTGTGTTTTGCCATATAAGCGTAAATTACTCAGATACAAAAGAAAATAACTCGTATTAGAACGTGTTGTACATTTACTTATCTTATTATGTAGCTAGCAAACACTACCTTGACCACATTATTTGTTTTTCTTATCTGAAAGAATATTAGTGCTACATTCTCATATTTTATCTAAAAATTATATGGTGAAGTTTTCTTTTTATCACCCAAATTTAGGTTTTCCATTACAATCTATACAAAATTTGACAATCTAGCTCAACCCATAGGATAAAAAATGCATGGTGATCCATACTTCTTACTAAATATTTGACAAAAGCATAATATAAGCTTCATTTTGACAAATTATCAAAACATTCTTTGATTGATTTACAGTTCTCTTGATTTTGAATTAAGACAACTGTATACTGTCGGAGCAGGATCTTCCTACCATTCCGGAGCACCTGGGATCACCCCTAGTTTTTGTTGGGGTTCGTGTTGTTTATTCTTTAGTCTTCTATGTTGTGTCATGTGTACTTTTGTTTGTCTGATTGTCTTATTCATTTTTAGCCATGGCGTTGTCAGTTTGTTTTAGATTTATGAGTATGACTGTCCCTTTGGTATCTTTCGTCCCTCTTTTATGCAATTTCCAAATAATTTTGGTCCCGCATATTCTTTAAGAGACAAATTTATCATAGTGTAACACCAACTATAAGAAATACTATCATGGATCGCTTTTTTGCTTTCACTATCAATACAATTAAAATAGTATCCTAATGATTACAGAACTTATGTACAGATTGGTCAAAGACCTCTCTTTTATAACCATCAACTAACCCTACATAATAAGTATAAATATTTATATTATCTATAACTTAACAAATAGTTCAAATATCGTGTTACGGACATTTGAACCTTAAATTTTCAATTCTATTGTTTGAAATCAGTGCCAAAAAAAACTGCTTGCTCAATTACACGAAAACATGAATAAAGTTGAGCTATTCTCTAAATTAAAGACATAACTTTGTTAAAGGAAATTTTCTTTTATCAAGTTGGTCAGCACGATAAATTGATAAAATGGGACCAGTGATACTGACTATAGTCATTTCTCTCTGGATGAATATTGTAAAAGGTATGTTAACTTAGTTTTGATGATCTGAAAGATATGTTTGCCTGTCCCTAAGTTCCTTTGCCTCATTTTTCGATTTTTACATCGAATTTTACATAAGTGGTCATATCGGTACTTAAATCCATGACAAAGGAGACGGTTTCAATTTCAAACCTTAACAACCACTTATCACCTTCCCCTGCACATGAAATATGCATATCTCAACTCACTCGGTATTCAATACTTGTATTTATTACAACACCTTGTAAAACATCACCAGTGCCTGCGCAGAAAGTTGTAATAGGATTAGAATACCATAGCTGTATTTGGTGTATTTCAGTGATGAGTCTTTTGTAGACAAAACGCGCTTTTGTCGTAAATATACAATTTGAATCCATGTATCTATGATGAGTGTATTTGATAAACCAGGTTGTTTGTACAAATTCATAGGTCAATTATTCATCCACCTGTCTGCCGGTCGTCCCACACAATGTGCCTACTCTATGTATTTAGAACTGTTATAGTTCCATACTTTATACTTGACATGTAACCAACACGAGAGGTTGTGTCATAGTGTATGTACAAACTAAAAAACAAAAAAAAATAAAATCACAAAAATACTGAACTCAAAGGAAAATCAATTTGGAAAGTCCATAATCACATGGCAAAATCAAAAAACAAAACGCATCAAAAACGAATGGACAAGAACTGTCATATTCCTGACTTGGTACAGGCATTTTCAAATGTAGAAAATGGTGGATTAAACCTGGTTCTATAGCGCTAACCCTCTCACTTTAATAACAGTTTCATTAAATTCCGCTACATTTACATGATGCGTTAACGTCACAATTAATAAAATAGTCAAAATATGGGTACATCAGTCATCATCGTATAACAATTTTAAAAGGGACAATTTAACAGGACACAAAAACATCTACTATCTACGAACACATGGATTGATTTGAGTGTCTGACGTCAGAAAAATTATATACGTCACATAACTTACTTTGTCAAAGATCCAAAACTGTGGTTTCAGTTGAAAATCACATGTCCTACTATACGTTATTTTCAGCCGGGCTCACAGAGACAACCCCCATATCAATGATATGTAAAAAAAAAAAATAAGAAATGCATGCTTGTTACATAATTTATTTGCTCATTTTTAAATGATGGGTTGCATTTATTTATGTGAACTTCGCATGACGGCGTTTCCGTGGATTTTCTTTTCTTCTGTACAATTGTATGTTTCATCTGTTGATAAATACTGTGAACGTTTTGAATATGTTTAAATATATTTACCTATTTTGAAAGACGTATATAATGTCAAATCATACAAATACGAATTGTTTAGTCTCAAAGAAAACTTGTAAGATTTCAGTAGCTTATTTTGTTATATAGGTGCAATTAGAGAAACGTTAAAATTATGATGACCATCTATTCATATTCTCAGTTAAAATAAGCCAGGCATCATATGCAAATCGATAATATTTTTTTAAATTACTGAACATACATATTCAGAAATGTATGCTTTGAAAAAAAGATACATCATAAAAAAAGATTAAAAACAGGGTGTGAATCCATTAAGCATCTATAATCCGTAATGAAATAATTTATATACTATACTCCGTAATAATATGACGATGCACGAGATGCGCCTAAGAACTCTGTAAAGTATAAAACGTGACGATTGGAATTTAACAAATTTTAAGTATATAGAGTTTCAACGACTTACATTTTTTGTTTCATAAAGCTTGAAAGTTTTGGGTTTTTTTTGTTACTAACCTGATGATTATTTCCTATTGGTGAAATTCGATGCGTTCTTAAACATTTAAAAATAAACTTGTTTTTCTTTACGCTGACAGCAGTTATAACATCCTAGCTTCGATGTACGATATATGTCGTAAGTGGGTACTTATGCTTGTCCTAGTATCATTTATAATATTGTAGGTTCTTGTCCCAGTACATTGTATTTACAATCATTTATACTAATGTAGGTTCTTGTCCCAGTATTTACAATCATTTATAATATTGTAGGTTCTTGTCCCAGTATTTACAATCATTTATACTAATGTAGGTTCTTGTCCCAGTATTTACAATCATTTATAATAGTGTAGGTTCTTGTCCCAGTATTTACAATCATTTATACTAATGTAGGTTCTTGTCCAAGTATTTACAATCATTTATAATATTGTAGGTTCTTGTCCTGGTAGTTACTATCATTGCACTGGGTATTCTTGGTGTTGTCCTTCTGGCTATAGTTGTACCGGTACATCAATCTGTGATAAAAGCAAAATATCAGGAGGGTAAGTTAACTCTTATCATATCTACAAATATGCTTGTTCTAAATGAAACTAGTAGACTTTAATTTGTGAAAGTTAAATCAAAATTTAGAGATGACTGTATATGTTAAAAGGAGTCAAAGTTGAAGACAAAAAGCTTGACTCGAAAGGAAGTGTACTTTATTTTCGAACGAAGCTACTTTTTCGCAAATGCTAAAAATGGTAGCAAGTTTGTTGTCCCTAGATGTCGACTGTGGTTCGAAGTTGACTAGGAAATGGCATATACCTTCCTGTCTCTCTCATCAATAGTCAATGTTTAATTGATAAATAAAGTTGGCTTAATTTCCGTTTTATACACAAGCTGGCAAAAAAGACAAGAAGATGTGGTATGAGTTTCAATGATAAAACTTTCAATCAAAGTCACAAAACCATTATAGGTCAAATTACGGTCTTCATGATTACTAAATGTGTGTCCATATATTAATTTTTAGTATTTGATGTACTGTGAAGGTGTAGGACTACCAATTAAAAATCCCTTAGTGTTCAACCACATTTTGCTATTTTCACAGCTTTCTAAATATTTTATACAGTTTAACTCCATAGAAACCAGGTATATGTATCAGCTTTCTACATGCCAGTTTTCAACCTACCTTTAGAGCCTTCTAAGAACAAAAATGACCTTCGAAAACAGGTACTCAAAAATAAGCCCTGGTTTTCTGGAAATCTTAAATTAGTATAACTATAGGTGTCATACCACTAATTAAAAGTCCCTATCTGTTCAACCAAATTTTGCAATTTTCACAGCTTTCTAAATATTTTACCTAAAGTTTTACTTCATAGAAACTAGGTATATTCTGATTTGTACAGGTGTCACCTTTCTGCATGCCAATTTCCAACATACATTCAAAATCATTTAAGAAAGAAGAGAAAGAGAGCTCCCGAAAGGAGGTACCACTAAAAATAACCCCTGGTTTTCTTGAAATCTTAAATTAGTATACCATGGAGCGCATTAATCCTCAATTTTAAATGCAAACTCCTAGACAGGTAAAATTTGGCTCAAAATGGTCTTAATTTATTTCTCTTTCAACAAAAGTTTCATTTCTGCTAATTTGTTGGTTAGTTAAGGTGAACAATGATATCAAATGCACTATTTTGTGGTCCGAGTAGGCCTACTTTCAAGTTCTAAATTTGAGGGAGTAATTGGTGGTATGACACCTATAGAGCGCATTAATCCTCAATTTTTAATGCAATCTCTTAGATAAGTAAATTTTGCCTTGAAATGGTCTACATATATTTCTCTTTCACCAAAAGTTTCTGCAAACTTGTTGGTTAGTTTAAGTAAACATGGAAATCAAAAGTGCTATTTTGTGTCAGAGTTGGGCTACTTTTACATACGTTCTAAATTGGAGGGAGTAATTGGTGGTATGACACCTGAAAAATCTGAGAGATTCTTTTTTTCAACTTCAAATATTTTATTACTCTACTTACCAGAGATTTTTGATTAAAATTCCCATGCCGCGCCCAATGCAATTATTAAAATATGTAACCGTACACAGAGGTAAAATAGATGACCACGACAAACCCCGGCATACCAAACATTTTTCTTTGAAATACATTTTGTATGTCATTTTGCAGTATCAAAACACAGTTTTGTCAACTTTTATATTTGTGTTTGCAGGGTTTTTAAAGGGTAAATACACGTTTCATTTTTTATAACTTAAGTATGTTTGTTTCTTGATTTTCGTATTCGGAAACCTTATGTTTGTTTCCAGGGCTTCTTATACGAATTATTTATACATACGTTTTTACTATGAAACTCTTTAATATGTCTACATTTACATAATTGAATGATCACTCAGCTAATTTATATTCGATTATTTTATCAGGGCCATTGCTGGTGGCGTTATTGGAGGTATCGTCCTTGTAGTAGTCATATGTTGTGTTGCAGTTAATATTAAATGTAAGTCTTACTTGATTTCAGCAAATAGTTATTTAAGATTGGAGGTATCAAACAATAAAAACACATTAACAATATGAATAAAAATTATAAATATAAATGTTTCGTAAGCAATGTATCTAACCATTCACGGTCGCCTATATAAATAAAAGATATAATTGCCAATAAGACAACTCTCCACAAAAGACTAATTTACCAAGGGGTAACAAATGTAAAACAATTCAAACGAGAAAACTAACGGCCATATTTATGAGCTAAAAATGAACGAAAATAAAATATGTAACACATCAACAAACTAATCGCCTGCATTATATGCACATACATACAGAATATGGCGGGGTTAAACATGTTAGCTGAATCCCAACTCTCTTTCCCGAACCTGCGACCTTAGGTTTTCAAACCATTTTTTATTATAAGTTTGTCAAATGACTAAAACAAAATCAACTATATGTTTTTTTCTATTGTACTATGTACTTACTACCATTATTATACCATTTATTATGATGATTTATCTGTGTAGTTTTGCCAATACCTGCTGTCAAACCTCCGGTACCCTTGGAACAATAGTGTAATATCAAAACATTAGAACAACTGTAGGTCATTAATGGTCTCTAGATTCAGAGTCTGAGACACTTACATACTGGAATACCGCATTATGGTTTTTAAGATTTCTAAGACATTGTTTGTTGTCTTATTTACGTATACATGGTATTCCCTACAATTAGATTTATTCGCAATTCATACAGTTTTATGATTATCAAGAAAGAATGTTACAATATGAATATTTCAATATATATTTTTTAATGTGTAAGAATAGGTCAATATAAGAATGCAATCAAACGTACTAATGTAAGTATTGAATGTCTGACAAATGACACATTTCATAAGATAAATCTTGTTAAAATTAAATTTAAAGACTGTTTGAACTATCGTTATTATATAAATTAGGAAAAATATGTAAATAGAGATTATTTAGATTATAATCATGGTTTGCGTTTTTCATATCAACGCTTAAGTAATAGACGGACATAAGCACAGACAACAGTATGCTTCACTTCTATAATATTCTAAGCTTAACTTTGGCTATTTATCAGGCGTCTGTTGTTCGACTTGACCCCAGATGTTAACAGTATTTTAGATTATAACAATTAATATTCCATGTTTTGGAGCATAAAATTCAAATGCTAAATTGGAATTACAGTTTAGTTTGTAAAAACGAGATGTTTCGAAAATGTTATAGACAATTGTTAAATCAGGCAAAATTAGTTTATCACACAACCAGATCTGCAGCATTATAAAATAAACTTCATTATTGTTAGTAATCAAGGTACCAGGATGATTATTAAAAAGCCAGACGCGCGTTTCGTCTACATAAGACTCATCAGTGACGCTCAGATCTAATTAGTTATGAAGCCAAACTATGTTTACATTTATTCCAGCTAAATCTGGAAAGGTTAGCAGAGTAATATATCCAAAGCGAAGAGCAGTCGGACAAAGAACAGACGCAAAGAAACAGCAACCGAGTAGTAGTAGGCCAAATACAAGACAAAATGAAAACTATAATATATCAAGAATGACACTTCCGGGTTCTTATGAACCTACAAATCATCATATAACTCATCACATATGAAAAACTCGAAGTTCCTGTTGTACATGTTCTATGTCATATGCATATGCTTTGTTAATTACAACGGCATTTGCAGTCCAACATTCTGTTTTATCAATTATGTAGATTAATTGCCATGAATAAAATGATCCAAATAAGAATGATTTAAAAACAAATGTGTTATGACTATTTTGTCTATCTTTTTGTAAACTATCGTAATAAATAATAACCTCGATGAATTGTAATTGATACTTCAAATCAAAGTCATATTTGCATTGCACCAAATGCAAACTTGTCTTATAACTGATTAAAAAAAAATCCATTTTTATAACATTTTACAGATAGTTATAACTTATTATCAAATAATTCAACAATCAAAGTATTGCCAGAAAATGAAACAAAAGAATTCTTGAAATGTTCAGTTCTTCTGTTTATTGAGAAAAATCCTATTTTTCAACATATGAAAAAAAATAAAAAGATAACTTAAAAGACACATGGGAATCTTTTTATTTTAAAGATGACTTTTACATAAGCAACCGACCAATAGGTGACATTTTATTACACGATCAACCATGTTGAAAAGAATAGAGCTGCCACCACCGCCACCCCCACCAACACTATAATGTATACTAGGTAAACATAATGGACGCAACACTGACAGATATCAAAAGGTTGTTCAGACTCAAAAGTCGAACCTAAACTGAGAACGTAATTAATAAACCGAAAAAAAGACAAACAGACAAACAATAGTTCACAAAAACACGACAAGGACTACACAAACTCAATCAAGATCTGTTGTGTTCTCAGGTGCTCCGCAAGAGTAAGCTTATCATGCTCTTGATGAGGCACCCATTTGTTTCTCACATCCGCTGATAAGTCAAATTCGGTAAGGGAGAGAGAGCGGGTTTGTAGTGAAGATAATAAAAACATATTCGTTGTGACATTTATATTCCATGACGGTCAACCAAATTGTGATGGCGTCAATAAAATTTACAATTCAATGATTTTACGTAGAACACTTAGAATTCTTGGTTTGAAAGCTTTCTTGTGAGCATGAATCCTTTATCAAGGATATCATGATAACAAATACAATTTCTGGAATATCATATCAACTGAAAAGATATATACTGCGTATGAAGGCGCTTCTAGAATGTTGTTACAAAGAAATCGGAAGCTGAAATTATCTCTTTTGTTTTAAAGTTTTGTTTTGTTTTGTCCTGAACTGGACCTCTTTGCCATTTTCTATATGTAAGTCAAGATACAAATCAGACTTGACTGTATATTTTGTACCCTTTATCTCTAGTTCGATTGGATAGATAACTTCAACATAGTAACCAAATTTTGTATTCTTTAGTGATAAAATATCATCTTTACAGTAAAAAGTGAAGTTAAAGGATCTGGTTAACCTCTTTTTTTTTATTCCTTTAAGTTTTCTGTATGAGGTCAGCTTCATAAGAATAAAGGAACAAGTCAGCAAGAAGAGGAGTTCAATTGGATCCCATGCATGGGAATGCCGATATTTTGTTGAAAAAACAAGTCTTCCAAACTTAACAAATATTTTGTCACTCAAAAAATCAATCATCTTGATAAAGTCAGTTTTAGAGAATTTTTTTTAAACTTGGAGTCGTCGATGTCACTGGTGGTGAACTTTTCGTTTCCGAGGGTTTCACCAGCTCAGTAGCTTGCACTTCGCTGTTGACATGCATATCACTTATATGGTGATTTTTATAAATTTCCTGTTTACATAACTTTGCCGTCTGACGTATTGATTTATAAACTTGGTACTTTTGATAACTTTTATACTATTGTTGTAATTTTACATTGTCTTATGGAGAAAACTTCATAAATATGAGTTACTTGTGGCTATTCCATTTTGCTTTAATTCAGCAAATAAAATATGTTTAAACTATAACTATTAAGATAAGATAAGTGTTTCTACGTTGACCATATTATTGTAATGAAACAAACCAATACGAACTCTTTCAATTGTCTTTTAGTTTAGAAAAGGAAATACTTGTGTAAAGTGTAGAAAATGTTTTAAAATACTATTGCAAGACGAAAAAGTCTGCAAATTGTATGTACTCTAAAAGATCGTTGGAATTTTTTAGTATTATCATCTGATTGACACCACCTCTTTAATAGGCAATAACTTTGAAGCCCGACTTTGATTACTGAGGTCAATAATTAAGAAAGAGGTTTTGTTGAGCACTTGGAAGATCCAACAATATTTCGTTGATTGTAAGGACACTTATATAATTAATGTATCCAATACAGTGATGGAAGATTGAAATTCCAAAATAAATATAGACAAGACTATGATTATCCAGATTTCCTCTTTAGTGAGTGTCGTGGGGGTATATATTGAGTTTCCAAGAGATTAACAATAAAAAACGATGTTGTTTGGGGATTTGCTTGCTGGTAAAACAACATATTTGATATGGAAGAAAGACAATTGTTTCGCATCATATGGGTCTTGAAATAGTAATAAGATTTTTTTTTTTTTTGTAACAATTATATCTCTTAGCTTTCATTTTTTTTGTACAGTTTCTTTTACCTATTTATAAAAGACATCGATGCTCAGTTTCAATTCACGAACTGGGTAACAGTTGGATATGTTTGTCATAGCTATCCGAGCTATGATGTCACATTTAATTATTTTTGTCGAAAATGTCGAAAATGTTAGATATACAACTATTGTGACAGTCAGAGGATTTTGATATTAAGATGAATCTCTTTCCAAATTTTGCATATAAGTTTTTTTTTTTTAGGTATTCAATATGTTGAATTTTTTTTTTCGTGGACTAGAGCAGTTTCTCTGACCTTTTCAAAAGTAATTTTAATTTAACTCTTTGTTCTCATACCAGGAAGATATAATTTTTCATATAATACTCGAGTATTGTTTTTAAAAAAAAGAGAGACAAAAAATATATATCATAGATAAAAACAATGATATTGGTTCAATAAGTAAGGGCAATTAGTATTGTCTATCAAGTAAAACAAGTATCATTTGTTTACTTTACGGGTAACTGCTCTTTAACTTTTTAACTATTATTTTAATTAATTATCATGACGTTCAGGTGATATGAAGAAAGGAAACTTCTCATGTTACATATATATAAATAAGTGTTAGTGAACCGGCACTATTGTTTAAATAACAATGATTTTGGCATGATCTATCATCAAGACAAATTGGTACAATGGGACTTGTACAACTAACAATTACAATTTCGTTTTGGATATTAATTGTAAAAGGTATGTACAATTAAAAATTAGCAATATATCTTTGAAAGAAAGGTTTATAAATCTATACAATATCTTATTATTTGGTATTGTAAAGTTTAAGCAAAAATTGTCTAAATAGTTATTTGAATAAAAACGTTGTTTTAACTTTACCTTTATTACTTTTGGTGACAGTGACATATATATATCTGCTTAAAAAAGAAAATAAGCAGGTATGCATTTGAATTCAGTAGTATCAAATGGATAGGTGTGGAAAAACATACAAATGCTTTCTCTACTTTTCCTCTGATTTTGTTTCGGACATTTAAAATTTGTTTCTTTCTGTAGTGGATGACTTTTTAGTCACCTAGATGAATGTCTAAAGACATTTTCAAATGTCATGATAACCAAACTGGTTACTTTGACATGTGTTTATTTTCATTTTATCGCCAATTCATGCGCTGTCAGTGTGAAGTCACTAAATTTTTCTTTTAGGGTCTTGTCCTTTTGAATACTACCAGTGTTCTGATTTCCTTGATTTGTGTTGTCCTGATGGCTACGAATGTACTGGTAATAAAACTTGTGTAAAGAACCCGATATACCCAACATCATCATCAGGAGCGTAAGTCGATTCTTCTCATCCTGCAAATTTGATTTTTCTTCTTTTTCTATCAATTATCAGACAAATATAAAAACTTAACATCTTTGTTTTATATACAATCGTTCAATAAAAAGTAAAATCACAAACACTGAACACCAAGGAAAATTCAACATGGAATGTCCCTAATAAAATGGAAAAATCAAGTTATTAAAAACATCAAACGAATGAACAACAAGTGTCATACTCCTAACTTAGTAAAGGCATTTTCAAATGAAGAAAATTGTGGATGGAACCTTGTTTTATAGCGTTAAACCTCTAACTTGTATGACACATGAGCAAAAATAATCATCAAACTCACCTTAAATATAACTAACACACACACACACACACGCGCGCATTAGCCGCATTATCATCACCACCATGAATCAATCTAATCAATTATGTACAGACTGTCTAATATGAATCCTATGAAATGGATCTGTTGTGTATACAAACTATATAATATGAATCAGACGAAATGGATCTGTTTACTATTTCTCAATTATTTATCATACAAGTAAATCCATGTTTTATAGATATAAGAAGATGTGGCATAAGTGCCAATGAGACAACTCTCCATCCAAGTGATAATATGTAAAAGAAAAAAGGTGAAAGTACGGTCTTTAACATGAAGACCTTTGCTTACACCGAACAGCAAGGTATAAAGGGCTTCAAAAATAATTTTAATGTAAAACCATTCAAATATCGTCAACTTTATCGTTATTGAAATTATATTTTACGTCTAGGGCCATTGCTGCTGGCATTTTAGGCGGCATAATTTTGATAGCAGTCGTATGCGGTGTTATTTCAGCGGCTATTAGATGTAAGTTTTATGTGAATTTTTCAACAGTTTTAAGAGTTGTTTAAAGCAAAATAGTGCATGCTATGAGACAATGTTCTGCTAGAAATATGTATGTAAACAAAGTATTAAGCTGTTATATGCACTTCTTTCTATAAGTGACTTTTTATGTATTTTGACTATCAGTAAAATTTATAAACACAACCTGATTCATACATCACATTAAAGAGCAAATAATATATAGTCGCAGGCTAACAGGTAATCATAAACAAAAATGTAAATGACTGCATGATTTTTCCCACAGGGACTCGGTTAGCAGATTAAAATTTTGTAAATCAATGTTTTTAATTTATTTTGTGGTAAACGCACCAACCCGGAAGTTTCCGAATGATACGTTGCTTTCGCCGGGAAATTTGAATATTCTGACACAAATGCAACTGAAGCTGCGTAAGGGTTTTGTTAATCCACAAATCAATATATGCATGTGATAGAAGAATAATTTCGGAAGAAAATGAGGGCTGTTGTAAGGTATAAAGTAATTTATTAATATTTTTAATTATTTTTTATCTAAAGTAGGGAAGGCAATCCAAGATGGCGACTTAGATCCCTTTAGGTTTTTTCAGTATAAGGATATGGATAGTAAACTGCACATTGCCAGAAAACAAAGAAATAGTGATGGCAACTTTAAATATGTTAATATAGTAATGCTTATAGACAGGAAATAAAAAAAAAAATTAAAGACATTGATTTACAAAATTTTAATCTGCTAACCGAGTCCCTGTGATTTTTCCGTGTCAAATAAACTCATTATAGATACCAGGATTGAAATTGTATATTTACGCCAGACGTATGTTTCGTCTACAAAAGACTTATCAGTGACGCTGGAATAAAAAAAATATTAAAAAGGCCAAATGAAGTACAAAGTTGAATAGCAGTGAGGACCAAACATTCCTTAAGATTATTCCAAATACAGCTAATTTAAAAGTAATCTATTCCTGAGGTATTAAAGTCTTAGAATTTCTAAAATTCTAAGTTTTGTTTACAGTTTATTTATAATTATGAATATATCAATGATAACTCAAGTCAACACAGAAGTGCTGACTACTAGGCGGGTGATTGAAACTCCACCAACAGTGGCATTGTCCCAGTGGTCGTAAATAAACTCATCATAGATACCAGGATTGAAATTTTATATTTACGCCAGACGCGCATTTCGTCTGAATAAACAAAACTGTTTAAAAGGTCAATTAAAGTACGACGTGGAAGAGCATTGAGCACCAAAAATTCCGTTTTGCCAACGTGAGGTGATATAAGACGTAAAGTGTGAAAAAAACAGAGATTATTTATTAATTAGAGAGAGGAACTTTTTAGACATTAAATTGAAATTTTGATAGAAATTCCAGTAATGGCTTCATTTCAATTTCTCTATGAAAATGAATGTATTTTTTTTTATTTCAGCAAAGTGGTAGTTCCACGGAGAAACATAGTTGTCAGAACTACCAAAACCAAGGAACAACTACCAAACTAGAAACATTTGACACATATGCAAAACTGTACCAGATTGCAATTAACTTGCATATTCAATGTATATAATCACAAATTAAATATAAAAGCCTTGTTAAAAACAGAAATATATCAAATTACAGCAGATTTACAAACCACGCCTTCTTTGGGGATATATTTAATATTCAACGATATTTTGTTTTGTTTTACTATTGGTTCTCAGATGAAATATCTATATTTTTTTCATCAAGACATAAATTTGAAATTAAAAGAATTAGATAACAGTCAAAATGGGTTCAGGCGAATTTAAAGAGAGATGAAGTATCTTATTAAAAGTTTAAACTCTTTAGATTTCTTAGCATATAATTGTTGAAAATATGTCGCAGAAACCTTCAAGTTTAGCTTAGCAATAAAGCAGTAGTGCATGTTAACTTCTAAATCTGCGATATTCTTTATCATGAAACTTCAGAGTAAAATAAATACAGTTTAAAGAAATAACATTGTATATATTGACAAAAGTGCAACCTACAAATTGTATACTAATCAATAAAAAAACCCAGCAAAACCTATGATTCTCCTGAAGAGTAAGCAGATCCTACTCCAAATTTGGCACCCATCGTATCGCTTGTAAACTTTTCAGTAATAGTGATAATTCTAATTCGGTGGTCAGATAAGATGAATAGATGAAAAGATGACGTGATTGTGGTAACGATCAAAGAATATACACTCATCATAGATATAAGGATTGAAATTTTGTATTTGCGTCAGACTTGCATATTCGTCATCTGTAAATAAAGGAAACAGTAGTTTACCGCTGTTCGAAACTCATAAATCAATAGAGAAAAAAGCATATCCGGAAAACAAACTAAAACAGAGGGAAACGCATCAAATATAAGAGGAGAACAACGACACAACAGAAACACAACGTTAAAATGTAACACACACAGAAACAAACTATTATATGACAATAGCTATTTTCCTGACATGGTACAGAACATTTTAAGAAAAATATGGAGGGCAAAAACCGATATTTTATAAGTTGAATTCGTACTGAAAATAAATTCATCATAGATACCAGATAACATTTTATGCTTGCACTAGACGTGTGTTTTGTCTACAATAATATCATTAGTGATGCTCGAAACCAAAAAAAGTTTAAAAAAAGGTCAATTAAAGTACCAGTTGAAAATATTTGCTTCTACATTGGAATCGAAAGAAGAATACAATTAGTCATGAGGTATTTCGCTCCTTTATTTTTTTTCAATCTCTACATCACTTGTTTCCGTACTTTATTTATGTCCTGTAAAAGAGACAGTCTGGAATGAAAGTCGTCTAGTTGAAATTTGGACTGTGACTCGGAAATGATGGTATATTGTATAAGGACAGAAATAAGTCTTACTACATGCCAACTACTAGTAACTATTGTAAGGGTTCTTAAGGTGGATGGAGTCATTGGGCTTGCATTCTTGCTACATATCAAATAGAAATTCACAACATTTTCTATCATAAAAAAAACTTTATCTGTGGTATCTCCCCTACTATCTAAGTTACCAATCTCAGAAACAGCGGTTACGTCCTCTTTTTTATACCGCGTTGTTTTGAGTGTTAGTCGCACTGCAACTTCCAAGCAAGGACTGTAGCTGATAAACTCGAAAATCAGTTAAAAGCAGGACTTCGGGATAGGTCGGACAGCCGACAACCTTGCTTCGGAAGTTGGTTGCAGTGATGATAGTATCGAAGCCACGTCACCACTGTTTAGTCATACCAACTGAAAGGACGTGTTGGATCAGCTCCTGGGTAAAAAAATTACTACTCTCGATGACAGAAACCAATCTGACTCTGTACAGTACGTACTTGTTGTTTTGTGTAAATACCCACATTAGGATAGACACCGTAGCCCTCATTAATTTGGAGAATGTTTGCAGACTGACGTCCTAGGTTATGTATCGTAGGTATTGGATAATGGACTGCCATTTTACAGAAATTTAAAATGGAAATGGGAAATTCCTGCACCCAGAGGCGTCCTTCAGCTGGCCTCTTACTTAAGACTTTGGTTATGATGATGCTTCCTGTTTTCGTTAACAAGACTTACGATCAATCTTACTCGTAATTGTATTGGTGAAACCGACTTTTTGTTAAAGTTTTAAACTTAAAAGTATTTGGGATAATTTATTTTTTTTAAATAAAAAACAATGTAATGTTTCTTATTTTTCCAAGTAGATATTCAAAACATCTGACATCTTATGAATGTAGCGTTTACGGAATTAATCTTTAAATGGTAGACCAGTAGTTTTTAAATCAATATTTTTTTGATTTTGCCATGTGATTATGGACTTTCCAAATTGATTTTCCACTGAGTTCAGTATTTTTGTGATTTTACTTTTCACCTTTTTGATATTTTGTAGTATTATGATATTTCTCAATAAATGTTTAGTACATTTTAGAAATAAACATTTCAATAATTCTTTTGTTTTTATTTTTCATAGTTTGACTTGATGTTTGAATTGATGATTCCATGTGTTATGTCTTAAATTTTTAAATAATTGAATTGAAGTTCATTATCAGGGCCTCCTTGAATGAAAAAAGAATGGCATCGTGGTCAGATGTGGATGGTATCAATGTAACAATAACATACAAAAAGAGTAAAGATCATTTGAAAAGTAGGTTGTATTCAAGATTATAGTGCTTTCATTTTATCATTTTTTTTAAAATAATAAAAGTGAAAAATAAATTAACTGATGACATAATGGTTTAATATGTGAACATAGAACAAACTTTATAGTACATGAAGTAGTCATACGACAAAGAAATATTTTTTTCAATATTATTCATTTCCTTCATTGGGTCGAGTTTATCTTTAAGATATCACAATATAGAACTTCAGATTATCTTTAATTAACATAGAATGTGCATAAAACTTTGTATATGCAAAATAAAACTTTTTTATATGTGATGAGTAATATGAGGTTGATAGGAACCCGGAAGTGTCATTCTTGATATATTATAGTTATTATTTTGTCTTGTGTTTGGTCTACTCCTGCTCGTTTGTTGTTTCTTTGGTACTGTTCCTACTGTTGGGTTTCTTCTCTTCGGATATATGACTCTGTTAACCTTTCCAGTTTTGGCTGGAATAAATGTAACCATAGATACATATAATATTTTTAAAACATTTTACTTCTATTTTGGTAGTAGAATTAATGCTATTAAATGTAGGACTATGCTCATGTGTGGCGGAACATTTTTCTACAACTTTAACAAAATAAAAAAAAAACAATTTTCAACAAACTGAATACAGATCAATCAAAATGTTGAGTAATTGTATACGACAGAAAATAACTGGATCAAATCTGAATTCAAATTCATATTTTTATAGTCTAGCATTGAACTATCAGCAAATTTTAGGGTTTGCATTTGAAGTTTATACTCGATAAGTAAGAATATTGAAATATTGTTTAACTCAAAATACTGCAAAAAAAAACAACAGCCTGATCATAACTATAAAAGGTGTTTTTGTATTGTCTTGTATTGAGTGTGAAAGAGTTTCAAAAGTAAATACAAAAGGTATATTGAAATAAATACATTCTACATAATTACAAACAAACAATTGTATAACATAAGCCGAAAATAATCAGGACACAAACAATAGCATACAAACCACCAAAATTGAAGAATGAGCAACGTAATGACCATTAAGATGCGGGAGGGATCTCAGTTGAGTGCTCCGGAAAGGTAAAGAAGAATATAATTAGAATCTCTAAATTATAACATTAGTTTACGTGCTGAAAGATGGTAAAATTTGCGGATCTGTCGGTTTTGTATTTTTGTCAATTTTAATGTTAATTTTCTTTGATATTTTCCAAATTGAAACGCAAATCGTCGATTTCAAGTATTGAAACTCGTATTATTTGTGAGACGAATTTGAAAACTTTTTTTAAATACAATTTATTTTTGGTCAAAACGGATATTACCATTAAATGATTGATAGCTTGTCAAACAGGTAGGCATTGCTCAAACATCGCCCAAATATATAAAAATACTGACAGCTTCAAAGATCAGTAAAATGAAACTTGTGAAACAGGTAGGCATTACTTAAACTATGACCAATAGAAACATTGACAGCATCAGAGATTGGTTGCAACAAACTTGTCAAACAGGTAGGCATTGCTAGAATAACGCTCAAATATATAAAAACACTGACAGCTTCAAAGATCAGTAAAATCAAACTTGTGAAACAGGAATGCATCACTAAAAATTTAAATAAAAGAAACTTTGACATCTCTAGACATCAGTAAAAACAAACTTGTCAAACAGGTAGGTTTACTAAAACTATGACCAACAGAAATATTGACAGCTTCAGATATCTGACAGTAAAAACAATTTTTTCAAATAGATAGACATACCTTAACTAAATTGAAATAAATGTAAACATAAAAAAGTATCTGTTTACATACACGTCATTTGATAGTTGTCTTGTTTATAATAATCGTCTTTACTTTTATTTAATAAATCATGCACACAGCATAGCATTTTAAACATGAGGATGTGCTGTTTTTGTACTCGCATCTTATACGTTGAATAAATATTTGAAAGTATAAGGTGAAACTTACATTTTACAGCCGCTGAGACACAGCATAGGATAATTAAAAGAAATATTATTCCTCCAACAATGCCACCAGTAATGACCCTAGTTAAATATAGTGTTCATATTACAAAAATTGAATGAACATTAATAATCAAATACATGCATGCTTAATAACAAAGTAACAGTACCCTTTTATTTTGCGTAAAAAGTGAAAAATGCATTACTAGTATATGTTTTCAAACATATTCTGTTTCAGTTGGTCTCTTATTTTAATAAACAATTTGTAAGTTATGTTTCAGTATTATGCACTTGTTTTCAGCATATTTGCATATTCTTAAAGATATTCAAATCTGTCACATAATATATCATTTCTTCGAGTTTACACATTGAACCTACTGGTGAAGGTCAATGAAAAAAAAACGCTTCGAACGCATGAAATTTATAACGTGTTGTTTTTATTTTTTCAGCACTCAATCAATGCATCTGCTCGCGAACTATACGTTCCTGAGGGTAAAGTCACCTCAGTAGTCAGTATTATGGTACTGACATGATTTATAACCAACCTTTCAAAAATTGACCGTGTATAAATTTTGAACTAGTTTCAAGCAAAGTTGACCTTCGATTGGTTTTTTTGTGTCTTTTTTGTCATAGTTCGGAACACATCAATTGGTTCGGTTTTTAAACATTTTTGGTCTTCACATATTTAGCTAATTTTAAACATTTATAATGTGTTGCCTTCATTTTTTACGGATGTGTAGTTCAGCCAATTATAGATTTTGTTATATAACCAACTGTTGACTTGGTAGTATATAAATTATCGACAGGTAACCTACTCTGATTTGATTTGTTTTAAAAAAATTGTTATCTATAACTACAAGAAATGAAGAAATATGAAATAAACTTGTAATTAAAAAAATGGGATTAGAAAATAAGAGCAATTCCCTTATTTAATTCCATTTTTCTAAATTCATATATAAAATTAAAAAATCATTTTTGTCAACGTCTTTTTTGTTCGCCAAACAGAGTTTTCAATATAAATGGTGCTAATACCAAAAAAAAAAAAAAAAAATTTGCAGCAGTTAACGTACCCTGCGGATGGCGAAGAGCTGTTGCTGTAACTAATCCTGCCAATATAACTGTTACAACGTGATGTACCTGTACAACGGTAGTTCGAAGGACAACACCAATCATAACCAGTACAATGGTAGTAACCACCTGGACAACTTCCTATAATTATATAATTACTACTTTAGTCCTGAACAGATCAAGAATATGTCAAATCTTATTAGGGGTATCCAGAATTAAAAACAAATTGCTGTTGATAAGAATATATATTATAGCTCTTTTTAAACTCGATAAAAGCGCAATATAACGATCACATATATAGAATAACAAACAAATGAACAAGTTAACTGATGAGTCTTATGTACACGAAACGCGCGTCTGGCGTACTAAATTATAATCCTGGTACCTTTGATAACTATTAGGAACCCGCTAAAAAGAAAATGACACAACCAAACAATCTACACCTTCTACAAAGAAAAGAAACAATCAGCGTCTTGCACACTAGGTGGATAAACAAGCAACTGCTGATGCAACAAACTAAATAAAATGATAGATTAAATAATACAAACTGCCTTAGATATTGTAAAATAATGTACAGCCATCACCAGATGAAAAATCAAGCCAACTAAAATTTTATAACTCATGAATGCAAGATAATGGACACAAGAGGAACATAGTTTCAAATTTTAAATCCACTTTATTTTTTTGAAATTTAAGTCACAAAAATACTCCGAGGAAATTTCAAAACGGAAAGTTCCTAATCAAAACGCAAATCAAACGCTCTAACACATCAAACGAATGGATATTAACTTCATTTCTTTGCTTGGTACAGGCATTTTCTCGTGAAGAAAATGATGGATAGAACCTGGTTTTATAGGTAGGAAAACCTCATATGGTAATGACAGTCGCGATCGCCTTGAAACGTATTCAATATTAATTCCATAAAAAGTCTGGTTATCCCGAATATTTTTTCAGATTTTGTCTCTGTTCTTTCAAGGAAAATATTTACATCTTTTCATGAATTTTGTACAACTTTAATTTATTCTTGTGAATTTATTTTGTGTAACTTTAATCTTTATAAGAAATTTATTTAGTACAACTTTATATCATTCTAGAGAATGTGTTATGTACAACTTCAATTAATTGTAGTGAATTTATTTTGTACAACTTTAAATGTTATAAGAAATTTATTTTGTACAACTTTAATCTTTATAAGAAATTTATTTTGTACAACTTTATATCATTCTAGGGAATTTATTTTGTCCAATTTTAATTTATTCTAGTGAATTTAATTTTGTACAACTTTATATCATTCTAGGGAATTTATTTTGTACAATTTTAATTTATTCTACTGAATTTATTTTGTACAAGTTTAATCTTTATAAGAAATTTATTTTGTACAACTTTAATCTTTATAAGAAATTTATTTTGTACAACTTAAATCTTTATAAGAAATTTATTTTGTACAACTTTATATCATTCTAGTGAATTAAATTTGTTAAACTTTAATTTATTCTTGTGAATTAATTTTGTACAACTTTAATCTTTATAAGAAATTTATTTAGTACATCTTTAATCTTTACAAGAAATTTATTTTGTACAACTTTAGTTCATTCCAGGGAATTTATTTTGTACAACTTCAATTTATTCTAGTGAATTTATTTTGTACAACTTTAATCTTTATTAAAAATATATTTTGTAAAACTCTAATCTTTATAAGAAATTTATTTTGTACAACTTTATATCATTCTAGGGAATTTATTTTGTATAACATAATGTCATTCTTATGAATTATATTATTTTCTTCTTTCGTTTATTGCATTACATTGTGTGAATGAAGAAAGTCGTAGTGTTGTCATGTTGAATTGGAGTAATCTGATTGCGTAGATATTACAGGAAGCAATGTTTAGTACTTCATAGCGAATTCAACATACCTTTTACTGTAATTGTCCAGAGTGAAACTATTATGGTCAGTATTACTGGTCCCATTTTACCACTTTTTTCTTGCTGACCAGCTTGGTGAAAGAAAATTCCTTATAGGAAGTTCTGTATTTTATACAGAGCATAAGCCTATGCCTGTTTTCGCGTCATAGGGAATTTGACATTATGGTATTCATATCGACCAACAAATGATCCTTTTGAAAATTGAAGTTGTAATTTTCTGTGACCACGAACTTTTATCTATTAGTTTACCAATAGTAATATAATTCATACTCTTATTATTAAGGACTAGATTTGTTTTACAGATCTTTGGTCAAATTGTTCAATACTTCTGTTATTGTTTCCTGTAACAAAAGAGAAAAGACAGGCTTTTGAATTTAGTGAATATTGACATTTTACATATTTTGTACTTGGCAAAAGTTAATCAAAACTAGTTTATGAAAAGATTAGTTAAAGTTATTGCAGCTCATTATTTTGGATAAAATTGAGAATGGTTATCGGACACACATTCCATTTTCTAGTATATTATAAGATTTATTTTAAATAGGTATTTGAAGGTAGTCAAAAGATAACTCTTTTTGTCTCCCTTCATGATTCTCGTTGTATTAAACTGTTTTGTTGAAAATCATACGAAGATTTAACCCATACGTTACGTTAAATACTAATTTCTATTTGATAAGTCACTCCTGCACGACAAAGGCAATGTACCATTTTTGTATAGGCTTACATCAGTTTTTTGGTTTCCTATTTTTGATTACCCTACACCATTCATAATGCATTTTGATAAAATAAAACGGTGTCCTCGCCATATGTGCATTCTCTTAGATGATGTCCGAGGCCAAAGTATAAATAACTCTAAAAAATGATGTAAAATTTGATGAGCCGATATAGTTGCATTCATTTAATACTAGCCGAACAGTCGTGTCATGAACAACCTTTACTCATCTTATTAACCTCCTAGCCGAACAGTTGTGTCATTAACAACCTTTACTCAATTTATTAACCTCCTAGCCGAGCAGTTGTGTCATTAACAACCTTTACTCATCTTATTAACCTCCAAGCCGAACAGTTGTGTCATTAACAACCTTTACTCATCTAATTAACCTCCTAGCCGAACAGTTGTGTCATTAACAACCTTTACTCATAGTATTAACCTTCTAGTCGAACAGTTGTGTCATGAACAAGCTTTACTCATCTTATTAACCTCCTAGTCGAATAGTTGTGTCATTAACAACCTTTATTCATCTTATTAACCTCCTAACCGAACAGTTGTGTCATTAACAACCTTAACTCATCTTATTAACCTCCTAGCCGAACAGTTGTGTCATTAACAACTTTTACTCATCTTATTAACCTCCTAGCCGAACAGTTGTGTCATTGACAATCTTTACTCATCTTATTAACCTCCTAGCCGAACAGTTGTGTCATTAACAACCTTTACTCATCTCATTAACCTCCTAGCCGAACAGTTGTGTCATTGACAACTTTTACTCATCTTATTAACCTCCTAGTCGAACAGTCGTGTCATTAACAACCTTTACTCATCTTTTTAAATTCTAGCCGAACAGTTGTGTCATTAACAACCTTTACTCATCTTATTAACCTCCTAGTCGAACAGTTGTGTCATTAACAACCTTTACTCATCTTATTAACCTCCTAGCCGAACAGTTGTGTAATTGACGTTTACTCATCTCATTAACCTCCTAGCCGAACAGTTGTGTCATTAACAACCTTTACTCATCTTATTAACCTCCTAGCCGAACAGTTGTGTCATTGACGTTTACTCATCTTATTAACCTCCTAGCCGAACAGTTGTGTCATTAACAACCTTTACTCATCTCATTAACCTCCTAGCCGAACAGTTGTGTCATTGACAACTTTTACTCATCTTATTAGCCTCCTAGTCGAACAGTTGTGTCATTAACAACCTTTACTCATCTTATTAACCTCCTAGCCGAACAGTTGTGTAATTGACGTTTACTCATCTCATTAACCTCCTAGCCGAACAGTTGTGTCATTAACAACCTTTACTCATCTTATTAACCTCCTAGCCGAACAGTTGTGTCATTGACGTTTACTCATCTTATTAACCTCCTAGCCGAACAGTTGTGTCATTAACAACTTTTACTCATCTTATTAACCTCCTAGCCGAACAGTTGTGTCATTGACAATCTTTACTCATCTTATTAACCTCCTAGCCGAACAGTTGTGTCATTAACAACCTTTACTCATCTTATTAACCTCCTAGCCGAACAGTTGTGTCATTAACAACTTTTACTCATCTTATTAACCTCCTAGCCGAACAGTTGTGTCATTGACAATCTTTACTCATCTTATTAACCTCCTAGCCGAACAGTTGTGTCATTAACAACCTTTACTCATCTTATTAACCTCCTAGCCGAACAGTTGTGTCATTAACAACCTTTACTCATCTCATTAACCTCCTAGCCGAACAGTTGTGTCATTGACAACTTTTACTCATCTTATTAGCCTCCTAGTCGAACAGTCGTGTCATTAACAACCTTTACTCATCTTATTAACCTCCTAGCCGAACAGTTGTGTCATGAACAAGCTTTACTCATCTTATTATATAAATGAGAGGTACAATAAAACTGACATATGCAAGCTTTATCAGTCAACGGAATGAAGAAGTTAAACTGTCTTACATGCATTTCCTAAAGACGATTAAAAGTGCATTCAAGAGTGGCTAAACAGAATGAACAAATTGTAAAAGAGGCTGCGTTAAAGATAAATAAATAAATTTTAAATTATTAATTACTTTGTATAGATTTCGATTTCGGAATAACTGATTACTTTGTTGATTTTTTTACTGTTTTAAAAGATTTTAAACAAAGTGTGTGGAATAATTAAGTGAATCCGATTTAATCTTCTAGATTTTCAAGGATTTGTAGAATTGTTACTTCAACATTTTGAACAACGACACCGATGTTCACATGGTTCAGTTCAATTTTTAAACTGAGTTTGTATGTTTGTCATAGATCAATCCAGCATTTATTTTAGGATTATAAGTACGGTATGCGCGCCTTTAATGTGTTGCACTCTGTCACTTTAATGATATCTTTCTGAATGAACGATTCATTTGATGAAACATATGTAAACTTGACAGATAATTGAAACATGTTTGTGTATTTCTAAATAAAAATAGAAATGCAAAACAAATAAATAAGCAGATAAGAACAATATATATGTTATACTAGGTACGATATTTTTGCATTGACTATCAGGTAAAAAAAATAACAATTGTTAATTTTATGGATAACTGCTCACTTGCTTTTGAACTATTGTCCCAGATAAACTATTACTATTGCATTTGGTTGACACAGAACATGAAAAAGAACCTTCTCATTTTACATTTATGTATATTGATATATGTGATCCGGCATTGTTTTTTAAACAACAATTTCTTTGGCATGGTTGGTCATTGTGAAATTTGGTACAATGGGACTTGCAAAACTGACATTTACAATTTCCTTTTGGATATTTATTGTAAACGGTATGTACAATTAAAAATGTTACATAAAACATGACATTATGTTCATTTGTTTATCAATTGGTATTGTTGATTGAAACAAAATTTGTTTAAAATCAGGTTCGTTTATAACCGACTAAACGGTATGGGTTTTTATTAAGGCCGTACGTTTGCCTAGAATTACTTACATCCACTTCATTTGAACTTAAGTGAATAGTTGTTTCATTGGCAATCATACCACGTCACATTATATTCAAATTAAAAGTATAATTCAAAAACTAACTGAATAATGCTTATGTTAATTTTCTTTTTTTCGTCAATAGAGTCATTATGTGCACAAGTGTGCAATGTCAGTGTAAAGTAACTAAACTAAAGTATTGATTATTTCATTTTAGGTTCTTGTCCTGTTGAATACTTCCAGTGTTCTGATTTCTTTGATTGGTGTTGTCCTAGTGATTATACATGTACTGGTAATAACTCATGTGACAATTATAACTCGATAGACCCAACTGCAGGATTAGGAGGGTAAGTCACGTGACGATAACTCTATATACCGAACCTTGTCATTAGGATGGTAAGTCACATGACAATAACTCGATAGACCCAACCTCATCATTAGGAGGGTGAGGCACGTGACAATAAATCGATATACTCAACCTCGTCATAAGAATGGTAAGTCACGTGACAACAACTGAAATACCAAATCACATCATCAGGAGGGTAAATCACGTGACAGTAGCTCGATATACATAACCGCGTCAACAGGATGATAAGTCAACTTGAATTTTTAGTTATCAATTTTTAAGATTATTCCAAAATGTTCTTGGTATTTAATCGACCAATAATCACCATCACCAGCAACCGTATTAGCTACATATACAGATACACACACACAAACACACACACAGACTACCACTCCTTTCCCCCCATCATCACCATCATCATCATCGTCGTCAATTTAATTTTAAATGCTGTACTATAATATGAATCAGTGACCATTTTTCATTTATATCTAAATTATTTTAAAATGTAAAACTCATATTGATATTGACTTTTCATCCGTTTAACCGAACTAAAATTATATTCTAAATTTTACTAGGGCCATTGTTGGTGGCATTTTAGGCGGCATAGTTTTAATAGCAGTTGTATGCTGTATTATCTCAGCGGCTATCAAATGTAAGTTTGTGTACATTTTTCCAAAGTTTTAATAGCTTGTTCGTTGTTTAAAACACAATAATTCATACTTTAAGATTAGTATATTGATAAGACAATGTATGTAGATGACTTATTTGTGATTTCTTTTTATCTCATGTCATCTTTACTATAATTCTTGTATATTCATTTTATTTTTTATTCTACAAAAATCTTAGTAAACAGGGACATGACAGTAAAACATAGAATGATCATAGGTACTTTTAAAGCTTCTAAAAGAATAAATTGTTTTGGAAGATGAGTATGAATAACTATGAGCTCTAGTCTTATTTCTTTACTAATTTATCAAGTTATCAAGTATTTGAGTAACAAGAGAGAAAGTCCTAAAATAAGAATAATAAATTATCTAAGCAAGGTAAGTTACCGATTGTGTTTGTTTGTTCACACATCGTTGTAAAAATAACGGAATTTAATGTGAATTTCATACAAGTGAGAGGTTTAGCGCTATAAAACCAGGTTCACTCCACCATTTTCTACAATTGAAAATGCATGTACCCAACTGAGATAACACGTAGGGTGTCAAATTTAAGTGTATATAAAAAAGAAGATATGGAATGACTGCCAATTAAACAACTCTCCACAAGAGATCAAATGACACAGAAATTAGCAACTATAGGTCACAGTAAGGCCTTCAACAATGAGCACAGTCAGCTATAAAAGACCCCGAAATCACAAATGTGAAACAATTCAAACGAGAAAACTAATGGCATAGGTAATGTACAAAAAATCAGCAAAAACAAATATGTAACATAGCAACAAACGACAACCACTGAACTACAGGCTCCTGCATGGCTTAGGACAGGCTCATACATACAGAATGTGGGGTGGGGGGTATTTTACTACATAACAGTAGTAAGAAACCGTGTATGCAAGAATTTCAATGGCAGCTATTGAACAAATAATGTTCCCACTCTTATTAGCTGTCTTAATTACCATGCATTCAAATCTGTGTCTCGTACAACCGTCATAAATATTGTGAGAAAGCGCATAAATCTGTAGTGTAAAGATTTCCTTAAACATGTTGATAAGTTAGATTCCTTTGAGGTACATTTTGTCTCTAAAGTATTTCTGTTTAAGTCCCAGTACTGCTCTCCAAATAATCTTACCAATCAAAGAAAAAATTGTGTTTTAGAAACAAGAAATGTGTGCGCTACTACAGCTGATGCTCTTTGGAACAATTACGAAAATATATGAAAGTTTTGTACTCGATGAAATTCGCTTTCGTTTTTTAGGCAAAGGATTTCATCAACTGATTGATATTTTTAAGCGGAATTACTTTGACTTTACCGCTCGTATCTTTATTTGTATTATAATTGTTGGGAATTTAAGTAATGGCTTCGTTACATATTTAAAGATTCACCATATTATATATCGTTTTATCTAGATATATTTTATTCAAGCAAACTATGGAACGTTTCGCAGTGTAATCGTCCCACGAAGAAACCTAGTTGACGGAAGGACCATAGCCAAGGAACAACTACCAAGTTAGATAACGTTACACATATGGCAGCAACGAAATCGCTTATCAATACAAACTCTACCGGCCTCTATTTTGTATAACATTATTACATATGTATATCATTACAAAAAAAATGTAAACGAACTTTTTGGTAATTTTTTTCATTGTTGAAGGCCGTACCTTACAGTTGTAAACTTCTTCTGTCATTTGGTGTATTGGATAGTTGTCTCATCGGAAATCATACCATGTATTCGTATTTTTATGTTTTCTTATACTTTATATGACTCTGATATTTTTAAACTTTTATTTCGAATTTTAGGCGTACCTAGCATTCACAATCCCCATCCTCTCAAAAAGCTTTTTTCTTTTCCCATACCTACAGGAAATCGTTTCAAATATGACTTTAACTTGATTCTTTCCAAAATATATTAAAATATATGTCTCATGTTATTAACTTGTCAAGTGACAAAACAAGAAGATTTTGTTAATTGATCTTTTCTGTCAAATTTGTTTTAAATTTGTTTGCATTTCGTGATCTAAACATGAACTATAAGAAATATTATCATGGATCCCTTTTTTGCTTTCACTATCTATACAATAACAAATTTTCCTAATGATCGCAGAACTAATAAATAGTTTGGCCAAAGACTTGTCTTTAAAAACGACCAACTAACCTTACATAATAAGTGTACATAATTCGATTGTATATAACTAAACAGATAGTTAAAGTTCGCGTTCACGGTCATTTGAAATTATTATTTAGAAATTATCATTATATTGTTTGAAATTAATACTCAAAAAAACATAAGTTCAATGAGACGAAAACATGAATAAAATAGGGTTATTCTCTGGATTGAAGTCAGACTTCGAAAAAGGGCATAGTCTTTTATGAAAGTTAGTCAGCATGATAAACTGATAAAACGGGACCAGTAATACTGACTAAAGTAATATCTCTCACGATAAATACTGTAAAAGGTATGTTAACTTAGTTATAATAATCTGAAACTATGTTGATATTTGTTTGCTTGATCTTTAGTTTCTCTGAAAAAAAACAATGTTTCCTTTTTATATGTTTGTTCCTTTAAGTTCCCTTGATCTGTTTGTTCGCAATAGTATTAGGTCGTCATATGTCCCCTACCTTAATATATTGAATGCCCAATGAAACTATCTAATATAATTCAATATCTCAATATCTGTATTTTATAACTGGTTTTCCAATTTCTAAGTACGGTGACTTCTATCGTGAATTAAACTCTGAACTTTTAACAAAATGAAGGATGGCACGTTTATTTCTGTTTTCGGAATCATTCGTATCAGGCATTCCAAGTAGTTCAACCGAAAACTATTTTGTCATTTCACAGCTAAGTCGAAATGAAAAATAATTCGGAACAGCATGAATCATATTCTTTAAATCATAAAAAAAATGTGTCTCAAAATTTAGTAATCCTTAAACTGAAAGTAATTCTATACCGATTTTTTTTTTTTTTTTTTTTAAATTTCATACATCTTTATTCACTTTGAAATAACCGATTTTTGTTGAAATCCTAGAAATAGTGACTTTGTTATAACAAAAACAAACGTTTTCCCACATCTTTTTTCCTTTTTTCAAAACATCTATTTAAGACACGTGGAAATAATTTTGCCCAAATATCAGAATTTGTTTAAATCAAAGCACTAAGCGATATTTCTAAAAATATCGAATTTCAAACAAAAATATTCGATAATTTGAATCAATCTGAAATCGATTATTATTAAAAGTACAAATAATTTGTGAACCTATACACCGATGACGAAAGTACTGAACTATTTGGGTGACATTGATATTTACGCACGTCTATAACACATTAGGGAATGGATCTACATCTTCTAAATATTTTCTTTTGTTCATTTTAATTTTTCGTAAAGATTTTAAATTATTTTCACTTATTTAATGTTCTTGCTCTCATTCAAAAAAAATCAGTAGTAGGTACACGATGAACCTTTTTTTTTCATATTTTCCACGTTTTAAGAAAGAACAGAGAGGCGTCATATGCAAATAGTTATTTATTTTGAAAATGAGAATTAAGATAAACCACCAAAGAGGATTCAAAAAGAGGATCAATTCACCAATGGTCTATGGTCCTTAATGTAATAATGTATGTACTCCTTATAATAAGTTTATAAGATGAAAATCCGCTGCAAGCACTTATGCTTTTGCTCACCATTCTTACAGATATGATGAAAAAATAGTAGATTCTTTAGATGTTTTGAAATTGAATTAACAAATATTATTATTTATATGAAAATTATGTATAAATGAAAATAAGAAGTGATTGATTTTGCTTAAAATAAAAAAAAATATATAGTCTATCTACCTGATCGTCATATTTTGCATTAATCCCTGTAATGACCTAAACAAATACACTCACATTATCATCAACATAGAGTCGTTAATAGCAGTTTTAAATTTTGTCAGGCTTTAATAAGATGGTGATGTATCAGACAATAATTATTATCTATATTACTGTAGAATCTTGCCGTGTTGGTTACTTTTATTGCACTGAGTATTCTTGGTGTTGTCTTTATGGCTTCAGTTGTACCGGTACATCAAGCTATTATCAGAAAAGAATACCAGGAGGGTAAGTTAACTCTAATCATGTTTACGTCCAAATCGCAACCATCGCTAATCAAGCTGAGACAATGAAACATAATAGCCCTTTCATGTAGATAGAAAGAACAATGAAAGAAAAAAAGGTGCATGTCCTCAATATTCAAACCACATTAACATGTTGGATCAGATATAATGTTTAATCCACCATTTTCTACATAAGAAAATTACCGTATCAAGTAAGAAATACAGTTGTTATCCATTCGTTTTGATGTTTTTTAGGCTTTTGATTTTGTCATTGGTAGAATAACATAAAGAAGTAAAAATATATATTTTAACCACGGATTTTCATGGTCGAATTTCTAAGACAAAGAAAATTATGAACAAAATGGTGGATTAAACCTGCTTTCATAGCTAGCTAAACCTCTCACCTTAATGAATTCATTAAGTGTTTTAGTATTGTATAAAGATATAACTTACGAAACAAGACTGTGTCCAAAGTACACGGATGCCCCAATCGCACTATCATTTTCCATGTTAAATGAACAGTGAAATTGGATAAAAAATATAATTAGGCATTAAAATTAGAAAGATAATATCATAGGGAACATGTGTACTAAGTTTCAAGTTGATTGGACTTCAATTTCATCAAAAACTACCTCGACTAAAAACTTTAACCTGAAACATGCACCTTAATTTTTATGTTCAGTGGACCGTGCAATAGGGGTCACAAAAGTTTAATTTGGCGTTAAAATAAGAAAGATCATATCATAAGGAACATGTGTACTAAGTTTCAAGTTGATTGGACTTCAACTTCATCAAAAACTACCTTGACCAAAAACTTTAACCTGAAGCGGGACGGACGGACGAACGGACGAACGGACGAACGGAGGCACAGACCAGAAAACATAATGCCCCTCTACTATCGAAGGTGGGGCATAATAAATACCTGACAAAACAATATACCGGAATGATTCCAATTTGATCCTTATATCGATTGTAAGATTCTTGTTTTTAATGTCCATGCCGCGAGCGATATAATTGCTATTAGTTTAAACTATATTACAATGGACAAAAATAATAACTGATGACCATGACAAACCCCAACATTCCATATTATGTTATAGTTCTTTGAAATATTTCATTTGTAGTATCAAAAGTTATGTTAGCTTTTGTATTTGTGTTAGCAGGATCAATTAAGGGTAAATACATAAAAAAAAATATATTTTTACTTAATTATTTATGTGTTGGTCTTTTTCTCAATTGTGTCTTACTTTTCGTTTTCGGATACTTTATATTTGTTTATAGATTTTCGTTTTCTGATTTCTTTATTCGGTCTTCATAATTTCACGTGTATATTGTTATATTATAGTTTTGTTTCTGTGTGTGTTACATTTTTGTGTTGTGTTTCTGTAGTGTCGTAGTTCTCCTCTTATGTTTGATGTGTTTTCCCGAGCTTATGTTTGTAACCTGGATTTGTTTTTTTCTCAACCCATTTATGAATTTCGTACAGCGGTATACTATTGTTGCCTTTATTTATACTATTGACGATATGTGTACATTTACATAGATAAATGTTCACTTCGTTAATCTTTGTTGTAATTTTATTTTAAATTTAGGATCATTGCTGGTGGTATTATGGGTGGTATCATCTTTGTAGTAGTCATATCTTGTCTCTTAGCTAAATTTAAATGTAAGTATTTATACTTGATTTCATAAAATAGCTATTTAACATTTGAGATTAATAAACACAAAACAGTTCATCGTGCTCAATATGAAAATAAGAAGATTATGTATGATTGCAAATGAAAGAAATCTTGACAAGAGACAAAATGACATAAAAATTAACAACATTAAACCATTGTACGGCTTTTGACAATGAACACAACCCATACCCCTTAGTCAGCCATAAAACACTAAAAACGAGAAAACAACTGATTTACAATAAATAATCGAAAAACAAAGATGACAACCAGGAACAAACGACAACCCCTAAATTACGTGTTCCTGACTTAGGAGATACACATACTTAAGGTAGTGGGGTAAACTAGTTTAAAGGCGCCAATCCTCCACAAACCTGGGCCAGTGATGTAACAAAATAACATTAGAACAAACTATAAAAAATTGTTGAAATATTGTAACTCATCAGATCAATACAAATCAGAAATAAATCTGGCAAAAAAGAGCGGCCTTGGCAGGGTACCTATACATCCCAACAACAATGGAGACTTTAAGTGCAGATCCTGAGACAAAGACTAGACTTGGCAGGGTACCTATACCTCCCAACAACAATGAAGACTTTAAGTGCAGATCCTGAGACAATGACTAGACTTGACAGGGTACCTATACATCCCAACAACAATGAAGACTTTAAGTGCAGATCCTGAGACAATGACCAGACTTGGCAGGGTACCTATACATCCCAACAACAATAAAGACTTTAAGTGCAGATCCTGAGACAATGACCAGACTTGACAGGGTACCTATACATCCCAACAACAATGAAGACTGTAAGTGCAGATCCTGAGACAATGACCAGACTTGGCAGGGTACCTATACATCTCAACAACAATGAAGACTTTAAGTGCAGATCCTGAGACAATGACCAGACTTGGCAGGGTACCTATACATCCCAACAACAATGAAGACTTTAAGTGCAGATCCTGAGACAATGACCAGACTTGACAGGGTACCTTTACATCCCAACAACAATGAAGACTGTAAGTGCAGATCCTGAGACAATGACCAGACTTGGCAGGGTACCTATACATACCAACAACAATGAAGACTTTAAGTGCAGATCCTGAGACAATGACCAGACTTGGCAGGGTACATATACATCCCAACAACAATAAAGACTTTAATCGCAGATCCTGAGACAATGACCAGACTTGGCAGGGTACCCATACCTCCCAACAACAATAAAGACTTTAAGTGCAGATCCTGAGACAAAGACCAGACTTGACAGGGTACCTTTACATCCCAACAACAATGAAGACTTTAAGTGCAGATCCTGAGACAAAGACCAGACTTGGCAGGGTACCTATACATCCCAACAACAATGAAGACTTTAAGTGCAGATCCTGAGACAAAGACCAGACTTGGCAGGGTACCTATACATCCCAACAACAATGAAGACTTTAAGTGCAGATCCTGAGACAAAGACCAGACTTGGCAGGGTACCTATACATCCCAACAACAATGAAGACTTTAAGTGCAGATCCTGAGACAATGACCAGACTTGGCAGGGTACCTATACCTCCCAACAACAATAAAGACTTTAATCGCAGATCCTGAGACAATGACCAGACTTGGCAGGGTACCTATACCTCCCAACAACAATAAAGACTTTAATCGCAGATCCTGAGACATGACCAGACTTGGCAGGGTACCTTTACATCCCAACAACAATGAAGACTTTAAGTGCAGATCCTGAGATAAAATCCAGAAATTTAGAGACTGAGCAATACGAACCGGAATATAATCGCAAATCCAGAAGGGTCAACAGAATCTGCTCCACATGTGACCAGACTTGGCAGGGTACCTATACCTCCCAACAACAATAAAGACTTTAATCGCAGATCCTGAGACAAAGACCAGACTTGGCAGGGTACCTATACATCCCAACAACAATGAAGACTTTAAGTGCAGATCCTGAGACAAAGACCAGACTTGGCAGGGTACCTATACATCCCAACAACAATGAAGACTTTAAGTGCAGATCCTGAGACAAAGACCAGACTTGGCAGGGTACCTATACATCCCAACAACAATGAAGACTTTAAGTGCAGATCCTGAGACAATGACCAGACTTGGCAGGGTACCTATACCTCCCAACAACAATAAAGACTTTAATCGCAGATCCTGAGACAATGATCAGACTTGGCAGGGTACCTTTACATCCCAACAACAATGAAGACTTTAAGTGCAGATCCTGAGATAAAATCCAGAAATTAAGAGACTGAGCAATACGAACCGGAATATAATCGCAAATCCAGAAGGGTGAACAGAATCTGCTCCACATGTGGCAACTGTAGTGATGTTTATTTAAGTACTGGTTTCGTGGTAAGTCTCGTTCAGTGACGTCACATTCGAATAAAAGTGGACAGGACTGAGGTTACAAAAGTTTGGACAAATCCTAAGAATGACTAGATAATCCATAACGCTCATCCGTCAACTCTTACAGGCGTCTATACCTCAGATGGGATATATGTTAAAATCTAAAATTTGTCATTGGTAGTCTTTTGTAATGTCTGGCATAAAAATATAATTGTCCATATTCAAAAGTTTAGAAAAATACAATTTTAGTTTGTCTTTCCTATGAACAGAGGATTGAAGCTATTGTTTTATTTTTACTCGAAATATTTCTTGATTTTGGCAGGTTTTAAAAGCATCCATCTGTCACACGAAACAATTCAAAGGTATTGTGATTTATAGAATACTTCATTCAATTCAATTTAGTAAAATATTGGTTTTTAAATGATTATTATTGACATAAGTATAATCAACCTTCTTTAACACGATAAATGTTGTCTAGAGTTATTTGATAGGATCGGTACATCCCTTTTATTGCATGTGCATATTGTGTTTATTCTGCAAAAGTTGATGAAACCAGGGCGTGGCAACAAACTTATTATCAGTAAGTATTTTCAATTTCTATCACATTTTGTCTACCTTTTAGTAAGACATCAAGCTATTTTATCAATTTGCAATTGGAGTTCCGTTGGATCAGCTGTACAGATCAGAAACCATATTTGTGGTATGTAAAAAGCTTCAATGAAAATTAATATATTTTATCCTGCATTAATATGCATTCATTTAAGTTCATATCGTTATTATGGAGTATAATTTCTTTGTGTTATTTTTATTTATTTTTATTTTTTTTTATTTTTTTTATGTTTTTTTATTTAATTATTTACTTATTGTTCCTCGTAACTTCATTGTTACATATTTTGATAGTACTCGAAATTAAAAGTGCAGATTGATGTGTTTTGTTACATTTTCATGTTTTTTCAATCAGTTTTAGGAAATTTTGTAAATCTATACACTACTTTTCCAGACTATCTTTCTCTTACGATTTATTTCTTGTTTTATTGGAGACACTGTTGTTGTTTTTTATTACTTACGGACATATTATGAGTTCTATCTGCGTTATTTTTTTTTTTATTTTTATGGGGTATGGTGCTGTCTCATTGTCATGATAATATAAGTGAGAGTATTGTTTACTTTTGTCTAAAAATATAAATTGTAAATGAAATTTGATCAAATATGTCTACTCTATCAATGTTATTGGTCAACGTAAACAGTGACATTGAACGAAGCAACAAAATTATTCTTTTCGTTGGATTTTCATTTATAGAATAAAATCACTTATTCATTGCCCTATTGTCTTCTATGATAAATTCTTCTATTTTAAGCAGTCGTAGCTATTTTTTCTTAAATTCAAAAAAAGAGACGGTGATTTCATGTCCAGACGGTGCCTTATTTTGTATATTAGAGCTCCATATCCCGGAACTTTGGTAGTACAATAGAATGCATATATCTTAGCAACATATTTCCTCCTATTCAAGTTTCATATTTTGTTTTATTATTCAAAAAACGTTCAACAATGGTTCTTTAGTGATCTCAATTCGCTATAAAACCAGGTTTAATCCACCATTTTCTACATTTGAAAACGCCTGTACCAAGTCAGGAATATGACAGTACTTGTCAATTCGTTTTTTAAAACGTTTTTTTTTTTTTTTATTTTGCCATGTGATTATGGACTTTCCGAATTGATTTTCCTCTAAGTTCAGTATTTTTGTGATTTTTCTTTTTTTAATATAAAGCTTTAGTTTGAAATATATATGGAATTTTTACTTCAATTCACTTGAATCAGTGTTTATGTGAATGTCACGTAACATTAAAATTAACTTAAAATATGCATAACTGTAATTTGAAAGTCATGCACTAGAAGACAGTCCAGTAAATTCGGGCTTTTCAAAATTCGCTGTGGTCATCTTACGAAGAGTTTTTAATGCTTCCCCGTTTTCTATATGTTTGTTGTGGTGTCTGGCTGTTTCGCAATGATGTTCATTTGTAACAATTTTATACGTCCACTACCAGTAACAATTTACTTACATAGTGAACGAACATTTACATAAATCTGTAAATTAAATATTCATATCAGAACGTCAAGTTATTATATATATTAATGTTACTTTTGTCAAATCTCATTACATTTGGGTTTGATGTGTGAAATTTGTTTTTTGCTTTAATTTATATTTTTCTCCCAGTAAACGAAAGTTTTCAAATAAAACCGAAAAGGTTGTCGAAAAGGACTGTCTGGTATCCTTTCTTTAAACTCTTCCCCAAATAATCCAGACTATAAGGGATGAACATTAAGATTCACGTAGAAGAGTCATACTTATTAATTTAATCTGGTAGCAGGGAAGCGACCCACAATCTCACTTCCTAGCGTCACAGGTGGAGCATACCTTATATTTTAAACATTGTTTTTATTTAGATAGAATGCGATAGAGCAATATTTGACTTTCTTCGTTTGTAGTTTATGTTTTTTCGATTTTTTTTGTTATGATAAGTACAAGTATGGAGAAAACGATCAGATAAAAAAAAATGAAAAAGCCATCAAGCTATTATAGGTCGTCTCAATGATATGCACATCTGTTGAGCAACACTATTACACGCCGTGGGTTATCTTTTATCACTCATTATCCTGAATAAATAAAGCGAAAATATGTAAACTTTTTAAATTATAAAATCAATCTGTGTAGTTATTGAACGTATTTTCTCATTGAAAAATAGGCGTAGCATCTAAAGAAAAGATTATAAGGTGTGTTATACAACTGAACTTTTTATCTTCATCAAATGTTTTCAAGGTCTATTCACTTAGTCAGCCAATATCATCTTACGGAGACAACATACGGCGTGTTTCATTTTCTAATTTTCTAATGAAATATCGGTTACCAACATATTTTCAGACATGCAGGTCTTTGGCAAATCTATAGTCGAATGAGAGAATTGAGTTTTTGTGTAGGACCTTTAAAATCAGACTTAATAACATAAACTTATAATTAGGAAAACTTATAGACTTAGAAAGATCTACAGATAAATATGAACGATCGAAATCATCATTGGATTACTTATTAGGAGTTATAGTTCCTATTACCATTTTTGAATTTTGTGTAGATTTACTGTGGTATGTAGAGAAAAAAACTATAGACAGCTAAGAAAATCCCAAAAATAAAATCTGCTAATACGTCAACATGGATCGAGTCTATATATATATATATGAACTAGTACCCCTGAATGAATTCTAACTAATCAACTTACCAGGTGAGCTATTCGGTCTCCTAGGAATCTGAAGTTAGATCTCATACCGATGGTTATGTACCTAAACGAGAAGATCCTTTTATTATGTCGATTCTCAGTCTTCCATGTCAAACTAATATCCATGGCTCTCTTTCATGAAGATAGCATGTAAATTGTAGTTTGCTATTCTTTGTTGGTAAGTAGGTGGAATTATTTGGTAAAAAATTATCATCGATTACGAAGTATAGGCCTATTACCGTTCAAAAATCTTGGCATCTATTATTCATCCTCATAAAACAAATGAAATGGACTTCTACAATGTTTATGACATTACCATATTTATGATTACAGATAGAAAATGAAAATAGTAATGGTATTGACGGTGTTATGTATGGCAATACTTTGTAAGTACTAGTATTCAATTTATCGTCTACTTAATGTTAAGATTCTGATACGTGTTCTGCAGAGCAAATCCCCCCTTTTTTGTTGGGGGGGGGGAATGGTTCAATACATTAGGACTCACTGCTGGAGCATGACTGGAACGGGCCCTCTCTTAGGCAGTCAGTTCTCCTCTTATGTGATACGACAATATTAAGCCATGAATTAGTAGCCGCCAGCTTGAATGATTTTATATTTCCTTGATATTAATAGATATAGACATAACAAGATGTGGTTTACCACAGGCACAACAAACTTCATAACAAAATCTTTGTATCTATGAAAAAATTCAGTAAAGGTTTGTAAGTAACTGATGCTGCCAAGAGAAGATAACGTTCAAAAAAGAAAATTAACCAAAGGGAACAAACGTCGTCCAATTACATCAAAAAGAGCAATTTTAAGGGCTTCGAAAATAACATCTAAAAGATACTTGAGCACATCAATGGTATTATACTCAGTTTTATTTTGTTTCGTGGCAATGTAATGGCTTTTATCATGTTTCATTATAAATAAACGAAGTTAGTCAGACACATGCCTTGCTACTTTGTGCTTTGTTATCATTATTCTTATGTCTAATTCAAAGGTACAAGTTCTCAGTATTTGACAAGTGAGTACTGTCAGGGTATCTATTGTGGAGATATGCAATCGTCAACCAAATGTACCAGCTGTTGCCAAGCCACAGGATTTAGTCGAGGTGGAGAGTGTTCTTATGACAAGTGTTTATGTTACCTTAACGAGGGGTACGTATGGTTTAACATTATTACGTTCTTATGACAAGTGTTTATGTTACCTTAACGAGGGGTACGTGTTGTTTAATATTATTACGTTCTTATGACAAGTAGCTATGTTACCTTAACGAGGGATACATGTTGTTTAACAGTATTACGTTCTTATGACAAGTATTTTATGTTAATTTAATGAGGGTACGTGTTGTTTTAGGTTATTACGCAATGGTATGCGTATTCATAAATACTTACTTCATTCACTAAGTAGATAGTAGACAAACATTCTAAATCTGACTTAATCGAAAATGACAAGCCAAATCCGAACTAGCAATCAGAGCTGTGTAATTTTAATTCAAAACCGAAACCGCGAAATTCAAACACAAGCATATTTTGTAGAACATAGGCACATATTTTATTTAAGCAAAATAAAGCTAAAGCTGCAGGAATACAGCTACACTATAAGTAATGGTGTATAATTGATATGGCGAGTAAGAAAAACATTTGAAATAACTATACTGATGTCATTTCTGAAATGACTTAGTAAGTTCATGAAGATTTTCAGTCTCTAGAAAGCAGAGATCCCTTAACGTGTGCTTCAGATTTATACTGTTTACCTTTAAGACTGCGCCAAAGTCCGATTTACTTGCTTATTATATTTATCATACATATATTTTTTTGCAGATAACATCAACCGTTGGTCGTCCAAGAAGACACGGTACAGTTGCACTTCATGAATAAATAACTGTTACTCTTACATTGTTATTTGAATTCTTTTTCTTAAGCCTCCAAATTCATGACTCTTCTAACATTGGTTTTTTTTCTGGTAAAAGGATACCAATTCATAACAAATACAGTGTAGTACGTGAATACAGTATGTTTTTTTCTGTTTACACCTTGTCATGTGATATAACATCAGTATACTGTTCTGGGCTGAATACAGGGCTGGTGATACCCCAGCAGTGACATCTACTAAGTGGTTGTAAATAATCTCATCATAGATACCAGGATTAAATTTTGTATTTACGCTACAAAAGACTCATCAGTGACGCTCAAATCCAAAAAAGTTAAAAAGGCCAAATAAAGTACGAAATTGAAGAGCATTGAGGACCAAAAGTCCTAAAGGTTTTGCCAAATACAGATAAGATAATCTATTCTTGAGGTATAAAATAGTAATAGTAATTCAAAAATTTTAAAATTTTGTAAACAGTTAATTTATAAATATGACCATATCAATGATAAAAGAGGTACGAAAAATACCAGAGGGACAGTCAAACTCATATATCGAACATAAAATGACAACCCATTGCTAAAAAAGGACAAACAGACAAACAATAGTACACATGATACAACATAGAAAACTGAAGAATAAACAACAAGAACCCCACCAAAAACTAGGGGTGATCTATCAAAGATTAATTCATGTCAGCACAGCATAGAAATGCTGACTACTGGGCTGGTGATACCCTCGGGGATTTAAAACTCCACTAGCAGTGTCAACGACCCAGTGGATGAAAATTAACTCATCAAAGGTACCAGGATTAAATTTTGTATGTACGCCAGACGTGCGTTTCGTCTACAAAAGGGCTCATCATTGACGCTCGAATCCAAAAAAGTTAAAAATACAGTGAACGTAAATAAAGTATGTGTGTCTGTCTACACCTTGTCATATGATATAACATCCGTTTACTGTCTACATATTCATAACAAATAGAGTGTACCTAGTGTGTTGCTCGTGTTGATGAGTGCAATTGTCATCCTGATATCTGATACGCGTCCTGATGCATGTTATACTCTCTCTGATGTATGCCATAATCGTCCTGTTGTATGCGTTATTTGTCTTGATGCGTGCGATACTCGCCTTTTTGCGTGCGATACTGGCCTTTGTGCTTGCTATACTCGTCTTTTTACATATTCCTTCATAATGCATACGGTACTCATCCAATACTCGTCCCGTAATACTTTGGCCTTTATAGTAAATCCTGATAAATGTGCAAATCATTAAGCATAATATAACTCATATATACTGTGACATAATCATCTAAAAACGATAAAACTATTCGGTATATCTAATTCATTTTAAAGTTTCGCGGGTTTTTTTTTTTAATTTAGTTTCCTGATTACGATGATAAAAATTCTTCTCATACACATGACTCATGTACTTTTTCATAGCAATGATGATTTCAAGAGAGTCTTCTTTCAGGAGCCTGTATGAAAACATAATTCCAAATATATCTGTACTTTTTTGGCTTTATTTAAACAATTTTGATCTGAGCGTCACTGACGAGTCTTATGTAGACGAAACGCGCGTCTGGAGTATTAAATTATATTCCTGGTACCTTTGATTACTATTTACACCACTGGGTCGATGTCACTGCTGGTATGGTGGACGTTTTGTTCCCGAGGATATCACCAGCCCAGTCGTCAGTACTTCGGTGTTGACATGAATATCAATTATATGGTCATTTTTATAAATTTCCTGTTACAAAACTTTGAATTTTTCGAAAAACTAAGGATTTTCTTATCTCAGGAATAGATTACCTTACCCCATTAGGCACCACTTTTTGGAATTTTGGGTCCTCAATGCTCTTCAACTCTGTACTTGTTTGGCTTTATAACTATTGTGATAAGAGCGTTACTGATGAGTCTTATGTATAGACGAAACGCGCGTCTGGCATATTAAACTATAATCCTTGTACCTTGGATTACTTTTTACTCCACTTGGTCGATACCACTTCGGGTGCACGTTTCGTCACCCAGGGTATCACCAGCCCAGAAGTCAGCACTTCGGTGCTCACATGAATATCAATCATATTGTCATTTTTGTAAATTTCCTGTTACGAAACTTTGAAGTTTTCGAAAAACTAAGGATTTTCTTATCTCAGGAATAGATTACCTTAGCCGTTTTTTGCACAACTTATTGCTATATCACCTTTTCCCTCACAATCATTTTAGATTATTAAATTCATGTTTTATTAAAACTTTACTTAAAAAAACAGAACTTTACTACAATTAAAACGTGATTATATCGTATTCTAATTCGACATATAGGCATAATCAGAATTAATGTGTTTAATTAATATTCCATATGGAAGATATGAATTAGACATTCACGTACAAAAATGTTGTACTTTCAAGGCCAGTGTCGCATCAAACGATGTGATCATGTATTGCCCCCCAAACACAAGTATTAACTAGTTCTGGTACACCTACATGCGTCTGTTGTAACCACAATGTATGTCGGTGAATCCGTATTACTAAGAATTAACAAGACAGAGGTCGGCAGGTCATCTTTAAATTATTCTGATTGGTTTGGATATTGAATGGAATGATTTGTATCGACATTTATGTCCGTATTTGTCATAAGATTATGAAACACACCCTCCCATGTTAATTCTTAAATTGCAATATGGTCATGTGGTTTACTGTGTGGTTTCCATTTGTGTAGCAGCAAGTCTTTGGCGTGAAGTTCTCGACTCAAAGTAAGTTATTATATCAAAAATCAAATGTATTCACACCATTCAGTTAACAAAAGAACAGCTTTTTATCAATGCTTTATGGCAAAAGTTGCCAAACTAAAAGGATATTAACGAGAAACAAAAAAACTAAATTTATAAAACTGTACAAGGTAAATAAAATCAATGCTATAGAACTGACATACAGAGTTGAGGTGAAATGTGAGATTTTGACAAAAATAAAGAATGCGTTTGTTGATTTCAATTAATAATATCCCAACTTCGTATATCTATATAAGCGGGTTTGCTATGGTTATTTGCTTTCAGTGCTGGTTTGGCAAAATTTTGTAAAATTAAGTTTATAAAGCATCCCTGGTGCATATGTGTCTAGGAAGACAATAATTTGACCTCAATAGTCATTTGGGTCCGTTGCAAGTAATTATACTTTATTGGGTCCTAGTTGGTGATACCTGCAAAGCCGAAAAAGTAAAAAAAAAAAAAAGGGAAGTAACATTAGAAAGACAAATTATGTTGATTGATTCCATAGAGAAAATATTTTCAAAGCAATTTATGGGTAAATTATTTAAATTAAAAAAAAATTAACAGGAACTTTCTTCAAAGAATACATCCTCTCATTTCAGACACGTTTTCAATGATGATGCTAGTGACCATTTGTTATCAACTGATATTGAGTAACATAGCACTCTACTCAGGTAAGAATAAAGTAATTTCTTCATATTGTCCCAGTCCACACCATACGTCAATGTTTTAACATAACAGAATGCGTACTCGTTTTTTCGTACATAGAAATAAGAAGATGTGTTGTGAGAATCAATGCCAGAGCCTAATGATGTTACGTCGTAGAAGTTTTAACTACCATAGGTCACATGAGAATCAATGCCAGAGCCTAAATGATGTTACGTCGTAGAAGTTTTAACTACCATAGGTCACATGAGAATCAATGCCAGAGCCTAATGATGTTACGTCGTAGAAGTTTTAGCTACCATAGGTCACAGTACAAAATGTCTGTTTATTTGAGTTTTTTGTTTATTTAACGTGTGCCAAAGTATATGCTACGAGTAAATCACATTTTATGCATATATTGTAGTCAGAGTTTCGGTATTCACATGATTTCTAATACTAAGAATTCTCCATTGATAAATTCAGATATGGTGTCAACTCCTTCATACAAAGCCGCCCTTTAAAATAGAATTTAGCTATCTGCTTTAGGTCCTTATGTCATATAGCTTTCATACACATTTAGGTCTTACATTCTTGTCTTTCAAATATTTGGAATTTAAGCATTCTTGGTAGGTAATTCCTGTTTAGGGTTTCAGACACTTCAAATTGAAAAAGCGTTATTTCAAATAAACTGTAATTGCTGAGTATTTATTTTTGCAGGAATAAATGGCCAGAGCCAACATATTATTGATACAATTACACTTCCCTGGGACATTAATAGACAAGACAAAAATAGACCTAAGTCTTTTGATGAACCAACACCTGGCCATATTGGACGAAGAGACCATGATCTTTCAGGACAACCTACCATGAATCCTTTAGGAGAAACAATAGATATTGTAGATGAATCAATGGTGAAGCAAATTCCTGATAACATGACTGAAAAGAACATTATTGACCTTCTGAACTCGCCTAATATAAACGATCATAATACCCAACAACAGGGTAGTAAAAAGGCGTCAGGTGTGGCTAGGATACCTAACATACAACCGATTGATGACTTTTCTAAAGCAGCACATAGTGCGGGGTTAATAAACAACAAATTACAAAAGAATAAGTCATTTGCAAGACATATTGCAAATCGTCTAGCGAATCAAACGATTTCAATAAAGCCGAATGAATCTATAATGAAAAGCGAAATGAAAATAAGCAAACTAGGTGCAAACAAACCAATAGTTATAGCAGCGTCTTTGAATAAGATAAATGATTCTGTTCTCCAAAATAAAAACTCTGAGCATGTAGTTTTAGCAACAGATAATAAAACTGTGAATAAATCTTTAAGTAAGAAAAGCTCAATCAGTAATATCCAAAACCAAATTAACGACAATAGTGCTTCCCTCTTGAAGACTAATTCTTCAAATCTCTTCTCGAAACATTCACAGCAAGGTTTACCGATGCAAATATTAACGGTGGCATCAGAAGTGTCTGGTGATTTTCCTTTTAAGTATAATTTTTCCAACTCTCATACAAACAGCCATTCTTCTAACTATAATATGTCTTGGGATGCAGACGGCGTGGAATTTCATTCTTCTGAAAAAAGCCATCAGCAAGTAAAACATGAACGTCATCGTACTGGAAATACAGGAAAAGATGTTCTCACGTTTTCTGATAAGTCAGAGCATTCTAATGATAAACAGAGGACGAAAAGTCTCCACCAAAACTCCAGTGCTATCCGACTGTTAGCGAGGAACCGCTCTGTTCTGCTAAACACTAACCAACGTACTAGGCGCGTTTTGTCGAGCGATGTGCAGTCAATCATTCGACATAATGAAACAGATCAAACGAATGAAGCTGAAAAAGTTAAATTTGTTCAGAACGAAAGTAACAAGCCAACAATTAGTCATTCAAGAGAGTTAAAAACCTCACACAACACTGGAGTTACCGTTGAAAGGTCAAAACCAGTTCTGCAGACACATCGAAGAGTTAATGGGAGACTAAGTCGACAAAAATTTGGCGAACTGAACTTGAGAGAGACAGAAGGACAATTCACACCTTTAGTTACTAGTTTTCAGGTGGAGCGGCCTACTGGGAAAACAACAAACGTAAGACAAGCACAAAATATCGAAAGAAATCAAGCCAGCAGGATTAATAATTTTAATACTGAGATCAAAACTACAGGCGCACACAACATTAATCAGTGGAAAACAAAGTCACCATTTTCCCTAGATATATCCAAAACAGATAATTCTATACTCGGACATAATGGTGTTGATAACATTCTCAATGTCGACTGGAAAAGGACATTTAAAGGCGATACCCTTAGAGATAATAATAATCAACACAAAGTAAATGAAATAGGATGGGAAAAACACGCAAGTCAACTTCGAAAGATAAACACTAATTTAGATAACGAAAAGCCTCCAAATTTCCAAAGTTCTTGGCATAATTCCTGGTGGACAACATAGAATTGATAACTACTATACATTATAAATACTTCTCGTTGTATAAGTATCTTCGGCACACCTTGGTTATGAAGCCTCACAGGCTGATAAAAAAAAAAAGATTTCATAGTAAATACTAGTATGACAACTGAAATGACAGCTTGAATTGATGAACAAAAAAGGACACTGAAACAATGATACGGTATTGTCAGTACTTGGGAGATATCATACTGGATAGTGTTATGATTGTGTCTTTCCCCTTGAATAAAACTTTAATTGGAGGTCGGGCCAGACCAGTTTTTGTCACCCCTTGTCATTGACCTTTTGTCACTATCAAGTAAATTGAAACAACTAAGATGTATGAATTCGTACAGACAGCCATACGTGAAGTGTTAATTCAAATCAACTCTTAATTTGTTTCACTCGCAGGTTAAACATTCGAAAGTTGATAAAAATTTTAATTATCGAAAAAATTGTATGCTATATCAAGATATATAAGTTTTATTTACACTTGAAAATGACTCTAGTCTGGAAATAATTTAGGTAATTTTTGGGGGCACAAATAAATGTGCCGTATCAAAATAAACATAAAGCAATATGCTATTAATTGATGCCATTTTGTGAAATCTTAGGGTTTGGTGCTTTTGAAAAATTAATTTTTGTTTCTTGCAACAATTCTGTCCCACGTCGTTTTTTTCACCACTAACTGAATTTGTGAAGAGAAATAAAAATAATGTTCGTTTACAATGGAGGTGGCAATGGACAACCATGTGTAGCGTACACATTGAAATACACAATGATATATACTATCTAAAACATTTACTGAATATGTAAATCATTATTTATGTAGTATCACATGACATTGGTAACTGTATATATGATGTTAATTCAACCGTATTTAATGTATTTTTTGTATTATTTTGTGATATTTCCGTCTTTAATGTTAAAAGTTGTCGTAAAAGAAATAAAATTAAACATAACAGGACTATGTTAACTGCTTAAGGTAAGTGTACATATGTGTGTTTTTTTTCAAAAAAAAAGTTCTATATAAATATTGTTGAACTAGTAGTACGTAAAAGATGCAAAAAAGATTTTTTTTTCATTCATCGTTTTAAATGGTGATGACTAGAAAATTACTTTGCCATATATTGCATTAGCTCAAAGAATAGAATGATTATGACAATGGCCACTTCAACGAGTGTATACTAGTATTCATTATGTACTATAGAAAAAGAAGGTATTTTATTTTACATTAAATGGAATCACAGAGGCATAATTTCTTTATAAAGATTAATAAGACAACAACAACAAAATAAAACTTTACAAGTACGGCTTCAGAAGAGAAAACCTATGGTTACAATATACTTCTTCATCTTCATATTTCACATTGTCGACCGTTCGCGGGCTTACCAGCCAGTCAGGGTCGTTTAAATAAACACTGAAAGTTTATTTCAATTTTGCAATCATCCATGGTTTCTAGTAATTTGACTTTCAATAGTCCAGCTGTTATTTATTGTATGCATCATAGATCATGCACAGAGGTTATGTTTTAGAGAGGATCACTGGAGTCCAAGTAAGATGGATCAATAGACCGTTGGTGTTTTGACGCCACTTTTAAGCGGCAATTCGTGGCCGGAGGGCTCGGAGAAAACTACTGACCTTTGATAGGAAAACTGACACCCCCAGTCAACAACAACAACAGCAACAACAATACTTTATTTTAAGAGGGTTACATAGTTAGCTATATAACTTATCTTCCCTGAGGCCCTCGTATTGAAAAAAATCAAACAAAATGCAAACATATACATTGAATTACACTGAAAAAAATAACTAGTAGTCTCTACTAAGTAAACTAGTAAACTTACTGTCCATGAGATTACTAGGCTAAAAGTATATTTACTAGCCTACCTAGTAATTATACTAGGACTCCAAAGTAAATTCACTAGGCTACTTAGTAATAACACCGTGAATCCCTAGTAATTTTACTAGGCTGCTTGGTGAGTTTACTATTCTGAATAAGTAATATTACTACCTTTAAGTAACATAACTAGGTCCTCCTAGTGGCAAATACATGGTAAGACTAGTTATTCTACTAGCTTCAAGTAACTCTACAAACATTCCCTAGTAGGAATACCTCCTTCAGCTAGTAACTTTACTAGCTATAAGTACAGGTACCAGATCATCCTCATATGGTACGTTTCTAACCTAGTTATGGTACAGATTAGGAATCCTTTTTTTAATTAGTATGTATTGTGACATAGCAGTGCAATTTCATATAGGTATTTCCCTAATGTACAGGTATCATGTTCATAATTGAAAATCCAGATGTTTTTTAAAGGGGGACTTTGACTGCCATAAAAGGGGCCCTCAAGTCATGCTTCAATTTTTCACTGCATAATCAACCAAATATTTCCATTCAAAGGGGCTCTGAGGTCATTATATATAAGACTAAGATTGAAGTCCAGTGCATGCCCCCACACAAGCGGGTTTCGAACTCACAACCTCATTATTGACTGGCTAGTGATAAAAGTAGTAACTACTTATAGACCACTCGGCCACCGAGGCCCAAGTCCAAGTTAAACACTTTCTCTCTATACTTATATAGGTCATTGTAGAAGGTCATCAAACCCCCAATGTACTCCAAAGCAGTCCTACTCTGACACAAAATAGTGCGTTTAATGTTGAAAGCTGGGGAAATTGCAAAATTTGGCGGAATAGATAGGGATTTTTAAATTGGTGGTCATAGATATTTTGTATTGGTTTTTAAGGTATATTTTTTGGATATAGTTTATAAGTATATTCAACGTGTATCCCTATTTTCTCGCGCTCATACTATTTATCGTATTTATTTCAAGGTATTATATGTTTGAATTGTAATGAGGCTGGACTGCCTGCTGATATTGTCAGTATATCTACCGTTTGTTGAACTGGCGCATAATCATCCGACCTTCAGGAAATCAGGCAAGTGTCCAAGAGGTTTTTTTTTCTGTTCTATATATCACTTTAAAACCAGAAGGACTTCAACTTTTTACTTAATATTTAATTAATTTATATCAAGATTAATAAAAAAGTCATATTACCCTTCTATATATAAATAAAGTTATACCTTACAGGAACATAGAAGGAAGCAACGATTTAACTTCAAGGGGATGAAGTGGGAGTCGAAAATATTTATTATGTTTTTCGACACTATCAATGAAATTAACACTTTATTAAAGGTATGAGAGAACATGCTTTCAGAATCATTGTTTTCAACAAATTAGTCATTGAAAATTAAATTCAATATCACTGTTGATGAGTTCTTCTGAAAATACAATCACTAAATGACACGCGTCAGACATCGAATCATAGATGTAAAAAAAAAAACAGTCCCAAATCAAAATTGAGCGTACAATACACAAATGAGACAAGTCAGACAAACAAGAAACGACATGTAAACAACAGATATGCTTCAAAATGTATAACAGGAAGTGATAAAGAGAATGAATATCCTGCTTCGTATTCGATGAGGTAGAATTTCCCTTGGTTGAAACTGGTTATATGAGATCTGAAATGTGTCTGCTACAATGTTTAATTAATTTCCACCAAAGCAATAGACACCATCTTATTGTACAACTGTTGCCTCGTACTATCAGTTTATTTTGACCATGCAAATAATTTTCATGAGTATTCATTGAAGAAATGAATTTATAACAGGCGATAAGGAAAGTTATTTTTCACCCGATAATGTCTGCGAGTTTTTACGATCGGTTACCAGTCAAAAACTTTTTTTCTTCTTCTGGCAACAAAACGTCGGAGTTGCCATCACGGTCAACGCGATGTACAAAAAATGAAATAAGTGCATCACAGCTAAGTCAAACAACTTTTATCTTCAGTTTCTGATCTTAGGAATAAATTGATTTCCGCTTCAAATTATTACTTAATTATCATTTAAATGTCTACTTCACACTGTAATTGTTCCTACTTATTTCAAGGTATTGGTATTCCATGGAATACTCCGAGACGTGACCACAACCTTGATCCTACTGCTGATTTATCCCTAGGGGAAACAATTGCTGTTGTTGATCCGTCGGAAGTTATAACATTGTCGCAAAACGGACACGTGCCAGGACGTGGTATGATACCTGGACTATCGGAGGCAATAGTCAGTGGTACCCAATCAATGCCTTTTTTACACACTAACAGCGGAGGTTTTCCGAATGCACACTTTGAGGAGGCCAGACATGGTTTATCAAGTGGAATATTCCAAAAAGGCAATACGCACAAACTTGCAGGATTAGAATTACAAGGTAACGGCAACATCAGAGACAATTTAAACAATCAGGTACATCATGGTACGGGCCAAACGATTACAGAGCTGGCAAATATATTGAAAACAAAAGATCAAGGATTAAATAACAATAAAACAGATGTCCAACCTGCCATCAAACTTGGTGCAATATTATTACAGACATTAGCGAAAAAAGTTGTGTCAAAATTAGTTGATAAAATTGCAAATACAATTAAGGAGAATCCAGGTTTAACACGGCCTGGAAACTTGAATCTAGGTTTTGTCGATAGACGGGGTTTTAATTCACCATTTCTACCTGTCGCTCACTCACATGGACCACATGGTGAAGTCATTCCAGTTCCACGCGCAGATCATGTACATTCTCCCCACGGACATATAATTCCCGTGAGGAATCATAGACGTATGACTTGGCGGCAAAGGTATCCACATGGTTGGATTTAGTGATAAAAATAAAAGTTTCATACACTATAAAAGTTAGATTTGCATTAAAAATAAAATTTAGAATAGTTTGTTCAAATTGTATTCAAGTTGGGAAATCGTATTTTTCATTTAAACGACCGACGCAACTATAGTATATTTCTTTAAATTTTATGTATGTATACATTTGCTAATTTAAGTTTTTCGGAACCCTGCTGAAACTTGGTAAAACAATATTAAAAGGTATCAAAGGTACCAGGCTTATCTTTTAATACGACAGACATGCGTTTCGTCTTCATAAGTCTCATCAGTGACGCTCAGATCAAAATAGTTATAAAGCCACACAAGTACAAAGTACAAAGCATTGAGGACCCAAAATTCTAAAAAGTTGTGCTAAATACAGCTAAGGTAATCTACACATGGGATAAGGGAATCCTTTGTATTTCTAAAAATTCATATTTTTGTAAACACTACGAACATAATAAAATAAACGAAGCTACGAAGTTGACAAATTAAATGAAATATGATTATTTTTTTTCAATAGTTTACACAAGCAGAATTATAAAACAATATTTTGCTATATTTAAAGCAGTAAATTTGGTTCAATTTTGTCAAATTACGGTAAAACAAACAAGAATGTGTCCAAAGTACACTGATGCCCCACTTGCACTATCATTTTCCATGTTCAATGGACCATGAAATTGAATAAAAAATATAATTAGGCATCAAAACTAGAAAGATCATATCATAAGGAACATGTGTACTAAGTTTCAAGTTGACTAAGTTGGACTTCAACTTCATCAAAAACTACCTTGACCAAAAACTTTAACCTGAAGCGGGACAGACGGACGAACGAACGGACGGACAGACGGGCGAACGGACGCACAGACCAGAAAATATAATGCCCCTTTACTATCGTAGGTGGGGCATAAAAAGTCAATAATTCAACACATCTGTCTCCGTATTGCGAACTTCAATCTAACCTGAGACTGTTATATCACCTATATAATATAGTCTCAAATTAAACAAATCTAACCTGAGACTGTTATATCACCTATATAATATAGTCTCAAATTAAACACTTCACTGAGATGCCACCTATTAGTGGTACACGTCTTACCGGTACCTTATGTTCGTAATCTATAACTACAGTTTTAAGGAAAATGTACGGATTTTGTGTCATGAAAGAAAACTCCATATCCTTTTTTTCTATTTTATTCAAACGAAAAAAATTGGTGAAATATCGTAATTTAAAATGACTACTCTACAAATGAGTCGATTGAGGATTTCAGTTGCTATATTTAAGATGGTAGGTACAAAACTGTTTCTTTCCAAGAAAACACCTCCTGACTTATTATGAAGATTTTAGGAAGACCTAGAACGAGTATAGAAAGTCGCATCGAATACTCTGCAGATCTTGTTGGTGTTGCTGGTTAAAAATGTCTATCTATCTACTAGTATATTTTTAGCGCTTTAAGCAAAACAACTAGCAAACTCTTTCCATTCAAGGGAAATAGTTCATATAAGATTCGATTGACAAATTCAAACTAATTCATTATTGACTTGTCTTAACTCGAAATGCTTTCATAGATTACAGATATACTAATGTTTGCTCAGCGTTCAGAGGCAAATATGTCAAGCATATTCTGGATGGGAAGTAATTACTAACCATTCTGAAAAATTGGTCGAGTAGAATGAAAGGCGGAGTATACAAACGAGACAAAAAGAAGTGATAACATTTTATCCAAAATTGCAACAGGTCGCATATGAACCTTCCAATGGCTAATCCAAGCCGTTGCAAAACGTGTGATACTCTACCAAAATGAGGCTCTTCGGATTTAACTTTCCAGATTCCTCTGGACGCGACTACGTATTGGCCCCCTTCCGAATACGTTTTACTGCCAGACGGGACAATTCCAGGAAAAACATTATTTCTCCATCTCAGTCAAACATTGAGATTGATTGTTAAAAAGTGGTTTATAGAATAAATAGAACTGCGACAGAATTTATAAATGTTTGATTTAAATGGAGTTTTGCATATAGAGTTATTCAAATGATTTATTATAAGACATATAGAAATATTGAAATGTGGTTCGATCAGTAGTGAGACAAATATCCCAAAGAGAGACTAAAGGACAAAGATATAAACAAGCACAGGTCATCGTATGAAAGAGAAACCCCATACCAAATACATATAGTGTTATAAAAGACACTGGCCTGACAAAATGTGAAACAATTCCAAAGACAAAACCAACGGCTTGATTTATATGTACTTAACAAGATCCCTCACAGAAATTGGTCTTTCATTAAAACAAACAGTACTGTACAGAAAAAAAAAGCAAAAACATCATGTATTCATTTTATACATTAAAATGCACATTAAAATTGTTGTAGATCGCATCCCGCGTAGTCATGTCGTAAAACAGATACTGTTTTACAATACCACAATGGTATGCCATTACGGAAAGTGGAAAATGTTTATTACAAAGTTTTATTGTTCATTAAGGCCTTCCACAAAAGCATTTCCATATATTACTTTTCATCTTTCTTCTTTTCCTCTTTTCAAAATCTTTCGTGCTCTGAGAGCAGAACATTTTATCTTCTGAATAATATCGATATTGTGGAGAATTGTCGTCTACATTTATGGTATTGTTTTGGGAAATGAAATGATCTGAATTATTGTTTTTGGAAACTAATTGTTCTGAATTATTAATTTTGGAAATGACGTGTTCTGAATTATTGTTTTTGGAAATTACGTGTTCTGAATTATTGTTTTCATCTATTTCACAAACATTCATCTCATTTATTTTATCTATACATCTGTCCTGCGACCCTTGTAGTTCTCTGTAATATTTTTGATGATTTGTAAGTAAGTAGCGTATAATTGGCAGTAAATAGTCCTTTTTAATAAGAAATCCATTTGTCTTTTTACACATTTGTGGATAGAAGTCTTCAACAATTGAACCTGTAAAGTGATCATCAAGTGCACAAAATGTATTTATTCCCATCCGATTTAACATGTCCAGTCCTACTTGCCAATCTAACTCCTGTAAGGACTCGGCCTTAGGTTCGCAATCTCCTATTATGATTAAGACTTTGGTCGAGTTCTCATTCCAGCTCAGCCTTTGAACTTCGTGTAAAATCCATCTGCTTTTAATTTGGTAGCTATTGATTGTTTTCATTGAGCTTTTAACAAAATGTTGTAGTTTCTTAATATCGGTGGTAAAGTCTTCCCGAGAAAACAAAACATTCTTATAAGCACCACTAGTTCCGTGTAACAGAAAAGAATAGCGGATACTTGGAATCCCTGTTAACAGTCTCTCGCATAGTTCTTCAATTTCAAATTCTATCTTATCTAGTTGATATGATTCGATCTCTGATATATTAAAAGAAAATACAATATCCAATGGTTTTTCAGGAAACAACTGAAAGTTTAATACCTGCTCATTTACATACCATTTAACGGTCTCCAAACTGTAATCACTCTCAGAAAGAAACTTTGGTTCGGAATCACGACATATTTCGAGATCCACAATACTGCCATCTTTAACATCAGTTTGAAACAAAGCTGTACTACCGACTGAATACGTTTGTCCAGCGTAGGAGAGGACCTGTCTGGAGTCGTCGATACCTTCAGCTGTTTTCACGGCACGTTTAATGTCATTTATAGTACATGTATTTTGAAGAGTAAGCGTTAGGAGTTTATGTTTCTGTGTGATATCTACATACAGGGTAATTTCTCTGTCATACAGAAAATCGACTTCTAAAATCGTGTCTGCTTGAATTCCATAGTCATTAAAAGTTTTGTTTTTATCAAGCACTTTTCCTTGGTGTATTATTCTTACTCTAAATGATAGAATACCCTCACCGTCTGCAATCTCCTGAGACACACGTCTTATACTTTCACAACTTGGTATATTTAGGGTACACATTTGATGTTTAACTTTGAAGTACATGACTAGGTTTTTTTCACAAATGGTCTACGCTTGTTATTAATTTACCATATATTCATATTATATATGTTATTAGTTCTACGGCTAAATTTAACGAACCAATCAAATCGTCGTCTATTTTAAGTCTGTAGATTTAAATAACCTACACCTGAATTTAGTCAATACACTCATAACGTTATACCTATTAATAATAGTTTGTAGTTATGCAAACAAATGAAATAGGTAATTTATCGAACGAGTGCTAAATTTAAGTTTATGGTGCTACAAAGTCAACCTATATATATATATATATATAGTTTGGTAATTGAAAATAATAATGTCAATAATAAAAAAACAATACACGTATAAACTGTGACAAAACTTTATTGGTTGAATTCAAAGATTTGCACCATAAACGGGGAATTGCACGTTAACTAAAATTAGAAAAAATAATAATAATATATATATATATACATCATTCCTATTTAAATCGTGGAATTGTTTGTCGTTATTTAAGTGACCACGTGCTTTAACTAATTATATTACGGAAACTGACATTTATACATATATAATCGCCAAAATATGTAAATGTGAACCAAAATCTATCGATACCTTAAAATAAAAACCCATATTTACAAACATATTAAAGTCATCGTAGGCACGGTACATTTTACTTGGAAGGTTCATTCAATAACACAAAGAAAGGTTATGATATCTCGAATTTTGAAGTAAGCTTTCTAAACTATATAACAAATTTAAATAATGATTTTTTACAATGAGTCATAAAAAGGGCGAAGAGGTAGACTATGACAAAGTTAACATTTTCCATATCTATGACACATAGAAAATTGTAAAAGACATTAAATACTTGCCACTGGACACTTAACGAACAACATTCGATCATAAATCAGTATTTAAATTGTGCTATAAGTTGAAATCGACGATCTGAGGCATAAAAACACACACACACCTTTTTCAAGTTCATATTACTTTCTTTGAATTTTCCAGAGATATGCCCCCTTTTTCAACAGAAAAATTTACAAAACGTATCAGATAAACACATTTGCGACTTACAAAGGCAAAATTGCACACATGAATTTCATATCAATCTCAGGTGAAATTCACATGAAAAATTTCACGTGAGGTTCATCTCAATCGAGCTTATACATAAATCACGTGAAAATTTTCATGTGAATTTCACGTGAATTGAGATTCACATGAATCTGATGTGAAATTTTTCACATGAATTTCACGTGAAATTTACCCCCAAAAAAAATGATATTTTTCATGAATTTAATTAAATTTGAAAATTTAGGAGTTATTTAAATTACTCTTTTTTAAAAATTCATGTGAATTTCACATAAAAAATTTTTTAACGTGATTTTCATGTGAAATATACATGAGTTTCACATGAGAATCACGTGAAACTCAAAAATATTGTTTTCATGTGAGTTTCACGTATAAGCTCGTTTGAGGTGAAATTGATGTGAATTTCACGTAAGATTGACATGAATTTAAATTCACGTGAAATTGATGTGAGTGAAATTTGCCTGTGTAACATCCCAAAAATAGCATGACTCCATCCTCATCCTCTGTAACTTTCAATTCCAGACTGAACACCACTTACCTTTTAAAGAAACATAATTTCACTGAAAACCAACTATTTCAATATAGTGAAATAATGTATATCAAATTATGTTGACCAAGCATCATCGTGGTCATTACTTGAAACAGAATATTGGAGATGCATAAGAAACGATTCAATGACATAATGTAAAAAAAAATATAAGACAAACAAGATGCACAACTTGCTTGCCTATATCGCTCACCTGCGAAATTAATCGCCAGTATGATAATTGGGAATTCTATATTTACTATATAGTTACTCTTTGAGCTGCTCGAAATTTTTCAATGTATGTGTTTAACCAACCTAACTCCTATGTACAGGTATTAAGGTAACAACAAAAACAGCAAAAAGAAAATAAATCAACAGTTCAGGGACAATAACTCCCAAACGGGTTGTTAAAAATATCAGATACATCTTGTCATGATGTACATTTTGCAAATATAGATGGAGACATTTATATTTTATAGAAGCAATAAATCAAAAACAACTCAACAGATTTTTCTGGAATTTTAAAGGTTAATCTGTTTTATAAATAAGAAGATGTGGTATGACTGTCAACAGAACAACTCTCCATCCAAGTCACAGTGTATTAGAAGTTAACAATAATGAATTAGAGGTTAAATAATGGCCTTCAAGACTCAGCTTTGGACGCCAGCACGGAACAGTGACTGAGATGTGAAGGGCCATACAGTGGTTAGTGTAAAACAATTCAAACAGAATTATGATACTCCTAAGTTTTAAGAAGACACCTTTAACCAATTAATTGTATGGTTACAACTTTGGATATTGATAAGGGAAAATACAGAAAAACGCTTTGAACGTATCACAATCATTAAGTGATATTGTCAATGTTATATAAATACATTTATCCTAAAAGTTCTCATTCGATTTTTTTTTTCTAATTTCATTTTACATTGAGCAGACACGTACAAATCGATTAAAAAAAAAGACAGTGTCATGACTAAACAATTGCGGAAATTATAGTCAGCTATAAAAGGCCTCAGTCGAAATGACAATGTAAAACTAACGGCCTTACTTATTTAAAAAAATAGCTTGGTAAAAAACAAAGCAACCTGCATGTCGGTGAAAAGTGAACCATAATTATTTCTGACGAGATTGCATGCAATTGGTCTCAGTTGAAAAAAAACCGTCAACCTAACATAACATACATTTATTTGGTCAATAGATGTAAACCTCCATGCTGCGAGATTTTATGATTTCAGTCGTTGTGTATTCAAGTAACAATCCATTGTGTGATTTTTTTAAGAATTAAACTTTTCCAAATATACATGTATTACAGTTTTGAATATTTTTTAAATTTATTTTCATATTCGTTATAATGATTATATCATAACAATGTTTATTTCTAACGGAATATATGTAACGGATCTCAAATATGACAAAGTATTTAGTAAACACGGGGTATTAACCAAAATACATGTAGCTAACTTAGCCAAATCAAAAACTCGTCAAAGATAAAACTCTGAACGTGTTCATCTTGAAATGATAAGAAAAGTGTGAAAAATTAAAAATATTTATACACGCATCACTCCCTGTAGAGAACAATCAAAGATACTTGTATCACACAAATCAATATTGGTATCCCGGGGTGTGTAGGTTTATGCAGTACATGTAGTAGTTAAAAAGTTGATTCGTAAATATTTCTGTTAAAACATATTTCAAACTTTATCATACTACTACTTTATTGAGATTGTTTATTGTTGGAAGTTCACTTTTCAATGCGTATAATATGCGTTTTAAATGATGCGTATAACATGTGTGAAACAAACATGCGTATAATGCATATATTTCAAATCATCCATAAAACTTTTGTCAAGTTAGCTAGTTCACATTCCATATGTTCCACAAAACCAAGACGACTTCTGTTTACTTTTGAAGGCTGTTCCCTGGACATGTAATTGCTTTAATCAGTTTAATTTGGACTCTGTTGGGTAGTTGTCCAATTGGCAGTCATACAACATCTTTTTATGTTATTTTGACCACAAATCTCCATTCAACAAGCAACATCAGTATCATATTACAGACAAGACTTCACTTTTCATTAGCCCTGTTTTAATACACCAATATACAAAAGAAATATCTGTAACACGATTTTCATGTTTCTTTTATCAAGTACATTTGACACTAAGATGTTTGAAAAGACCATGATATAAAAATTTTGATGGAATAAAAACCGACAATCTTTGGTCTCGGTAGTTTCATTGGCAGTAATATGAGATGTGATATGATTGCTGCGTTTGAACATCTCATTTATTATGGAGTCAAAGCTGCTTGACTTATTGTTTTTAGTGGTTGACAGGGGCATGTTTAGTAGGCTAGACTAGCTTTTACTGTCAATAGCGATCGCTAACGTACATTTTTTGTAAATGTATATTGTTTTTTTTCATATAGGATAACGAACGCCATTGACAGTAAAAGCTTGTCTGACCCACCTGTGAGGGTTTAACTGCTTCATTAATCTCTTTTTATACGATATATTTTGTGTGGTACATGAATAATGCTATTGTGTCGTTATTGCCAATTCTTTTTAGCTCACCGGGCCCGAAGGGCGGAGTGAGCTTTTCTCATCACTTGGCGTCCGTCGTCCGTCGTCCGTCGTTAACTTTTACAAAAATCTTCTCCTCTGAAACTACTGGGCCAAATTTAACCAAACTTGGCCACAATCATCATTGATGTATCTAGTTTAAAATGTGTGGCCGCCATGGCTAAAAATAGAACATAAGGGTAAAATGCAGTTTTTGGCTTATAACTCAAAAACCAAAGCATTTAGAGCAACTTAACATTGGGTAAAATTGTTCATCAAGCCAAGATCTATCTGCCCTAAAATTTTCAGATGAATCAGACAACCCATTGTTGGGTTGCTGCCCCTAAATTGGTAATTTTAAGGAAATTTTACTGCTTTTGGTTATTATCTTGAATATTATTATAGATGAAGATAAACTTTTAAAAGCAATAATGTTCAGCAAAGTCAGATTTACAAATAAGTCAACATGACCAAAATGGTCAGTTGACCCCTTTAGGAGTTATTGCCCTTTATAGTCAATTTTTATCCATTTTTCGTAAATCTCCATGATCTTTTACAAAAGTCTTTTCCTCTGAAACTACCGGGCCAAATTAATCCAAACTTGGCCTCAATCATCATTGATGTATCTAGTTTAAAATTTGTGTTTTTTGACCCGGCCAATCAACCAGAATGGCCGCCACATCTAAAAATAGAAAATGAAGGTTAAATGCAGTGTTTGGTTATTACTCAAAAACCAAAGCATTTAGAGCAAATCTGACAAGGGGTAAAATTGTTTATCTGGTCAAGATCTATCTGCCCTGAAATTTTAAGATGAATGGGACAACCCATTGTTGGGTTGCTGCCCCTGAATTAGTAATTTTAAGGAAATTTTGCTGTTTTTGGATACTATCTTGAATATTATTATGGATAGAGATAAACTGTAAACAGCAAAAATGTTCAGCAAAGTAAGATTTACAAATAAATCAACATGACCAAAATGGTCAGTTGACCCCTTTAGGAGTTATTGCCCTTTATAGTCAATTTTTATCCATTTTTCGTAAATCTTAGTTAACTTTTACAAAAATCTTCTCCTCTGAAACTACCGGGCCAAATGTTACCAAACATAGCCAGAATCATTATTAGGCTATCTAGTTTAAAAATTGTGTTTTGTGACCGGGCAAACCAACCAAGATGGCCGCTACGGCTAAAAATAGAACATAGGGGTAAAATGCAGTTTTTGGCTTATAACTCAAAAACCAAAGCATTTAGAGCAAATCTGACAAGGGTAAATTGTTTATCTAGTCAAGATATATGTTGCAGTGAACAAAAAAGTCAAAACTATGATTTTAAAGAAAAAGAAAAAATTGTCGCTCAAGTAGTTTACCAAACGCAATTGCAGGATGACGAATTGCAGGATAGCGACCATATGATTTTTATAAAAGAATAAAAGATAGATATATGGTTAACTCGCATACTCATCTCTTCGCCCTAAGTTAAACTTTATGTGATTCGTACAATTCTCAACTATAATCTGTCTAAAGTGCATCCGTATCATTATCAATAAAGGTCTAGACGACGAAGCGCACATCAAAGGCGTAACGTCATAAAATGTGTTGTTCAAAAGAGCGCAACGTTACATTAGAGCTTTCATAAATAAATAGTAAAAACTGTGTTTTTTATTCTTACAAGAATAAATGAATATGTTAGTTAAACATTTAATAAATAATAAACTAATATTTAAAATTTGAATATTTCAAATCTTACTTAGGCAGCAACCATTTGATTTTCGGGGGGGGGGCTATAGTTTTTTTTCTGGACAAATGTGGCGAAAAAAAAAATATTTTTTTCGCGACAAGTCGAAAACAATTTTTTCCTTTCAACTTTAGCATTACATATAGTGGCAGCTGAGGGTGAAACAAACATTTTTTTTCTTCTCAGAATCAAAAACAAAATTATTTTTTTCTCCAAAAACTGTAAACAAACTTTTTTTCAAAAAAAAAGCATAGCCCCCCCCCCCCCCCCCCCCCCCCGAAAATCAAATGGTTGCTGCCTTATAGAAATATTTTGTACTGGGTCTCATTTAGACCAGTGGAGCTGTATTTGCTCCCCACTACTGTGAGTTTATTACAGCATGTAGCCACCAGACCCTCCTGTTACAGCAGAAACAATATGGGGAATAAAAATAATTTTAAAATTTATATAAGATACCATATAAGCCCGTTTATTTTTTAAGCGATTGTACTGCAATCTTTAGAACCGGAAACAGCTGTTGGTAGTTTTCTCCCCCTGACTCATGTTACCCAACATGCACCAGCACTGTCATCCTCGTTTGTAATCATAAATTTTGTAAATTTTTAACAAAATAATGACTTTATTCTCATTTTATATTGACAGAATACAATATCAGACATTCTTACAATCAAATGCATCATAAAATGTGTCTTTGCATTACCGCAGTCAACAACTTAAGATAATTTTCTGTATTTGTCTGCGGATGAGGATTGTCATTTTCGTAGAGGATGGCCTCCGTTAACGTTAGCCTGGATGATATAGATTTATCTAGTCTCAGAGTAAGTATTATTATTATATCATTATTACGGTTAAAAATAATATGAAACCATTTGTTTTGGGCAGTTTCTACTCTTTGAAGGATTGAGTGTTTTGACAGTTAAAAAAAGTAAACAAAGACCTGACACTTCACAAGAAAAAGTTAATTCAAAAAGAAATAAACATTCCACAAATATTTACCACAAGTCCAATGGTCTACAGGTAAAAACTTGAAGGACCAATATTAAGATTCTAATGTGTGATTATCCAGCTTTGTAAAAATCTTTCTGAAAACTAATTTTCAATAAAATGTTTTTTAAGCCTGCATACAAAGGGAAGCAAGATGGGCACAAGACAACCCAGACACTTTAGGAAAGACTCATGGACTTTCAATAAGATCAATGTTAAATCAGACTGCCTATAATGCAATCTCTGACAAAGATTAAAAAGAATATAATATTTTGTATTCAGATAATTGAATTTGCTCGAATCTAGGTCTGGAACAGAGAAACATATCCGTACCCATTCTTGACATTCTCGTTCCCTCCCTTTCACTTTCACACCCTACCTCAGGGCTCACGCTACCAGGCAAAGTGGGCGAAGAAGTCGCTTTCCCGACCGTCACTTCGCTTTCCCCGACCCCCAAAAGCGAAAAGAAGTCGCCCTGTTCTTGACGATACTCGCTTTCAGTCGCTTCCGTCATCGGACATTTTCAATTTTTACCAAGTTGATGAAACGTCAATTTTTTATTGATATTAAAGAAATTTAGACATAAACGATTCATTATCTTAAGAAAAGAGGTTGAAGCATTGTCTTTGAAGTCTGTAGCAGGTTATTTGATAAAAAATACAACTTGTTATCACTTCGTGCATTTCCGCTTGTTCCGGTGCTTGTTACTCGAAAACGTACATCAACCTATATTTTGGCGGCAAAATAAGTTTGTTTCTTCATTTAAACGTGATACAAGTTGCCTCCAGTAAGTGTTTAATCCATTTATTGCATTAAAAACGTAATGTTCCCTTCCAAAAAACTTGTCAAACATCGTTTATTTTTGTAAATTTTCTTGCATTCGTCCGCCATTGACCGCCATTGACCGATTTCTAAACTACGGATCTCAACCGGACCAGCTATGACCAAAATCCGTACTTTTACAATAATTACTACGGACGCACGGATGGAACAGCTGACAGAAGAATATTGATCCCAAAGGGGGAAATTTCGTATTCCACACGAATTAAAAGACTTTTGGTTACATCTAATTGATTGGTGTATATAATTCTCTATATTTTTTATGGATTGTTACAAACTATTGATTAAAGTTGTTTAACTCTGAGACTATCATGACTATTATACTATTATCAATATATTATGGACCAGCTTAATAACTTTTTTTTTTTAATGAAAAACACAAGATAGTTTTGAATTAAATTGTAATTGATATATTATAATTTCTTTACCTTTTTAAGATAAAAAAATATTTTTTTTAGTGCTAGATACTAAATATTTAATTGGTAGTTTCTCACAAGAACCAGCTGAGTAAAACTAAACAACTTTTAATTTGAAATGTTGCTTTAATTGTATAATGTATACTCAGATATTAATTGAACATTATAAAAAGAACATTATTTACATATGACCCTTTATACTATATATGCTATAGTATAATCCAAACATTGTAGCGCACCGCGTGAAAGAGCACTTCTCTTTCAAATCTCACCACTTCTCCCTATCAGTTTCTAAAAGAGGAGTCACTTCTCCCTATAATTCTGAAGTAGTGTGAGCCCTGCTACCTGTTCGCGCCCATGGTCAGTTTGCACCCTACACATAAGTACCTTATATTGGTTTTGTAAAGGACCTGATATAAATGCATGTTGCTCTAACTTTATGTTTAAACTTTGTAAGAGTTGAGTAATAAATGTACCTGTACATTTGCAGTCCAAGGTAACAATAAATTGAGGGTCTGAGTTGACTTATTGACAGATAAGGTTAAAGAAAATATATTTAATTAAAATATTCAACAAATGAATAAACAAAATTCTACCTGAACTTTTTTGCTTAATTAACATGTAAGTTTTATAAAAATTAATAAAGATGATTAATTAATCATTTATGATACCTCTTTTTATACTTTGTCAGAGTTTTCTTTATAGAAGGTTCAAGTTGTTTTTATGGACAGCCCACAGAGCTCAAGATAAGCTGCTTATTTGGGTCACTGTTGGAAGAAATTATCTGTTACTCAAAGCTGTATCCCTGGTAAATCTAGCTATAGGGAACCAGTTTATTAAATGATAAAACGATGAGAGTCCGATGGAAAGGGATGATAAATGGCTGATCTGTGTTAAGAGAGAGACATATCTCTTGCACGTTGAAGACATGTAAAAGAGCAGACCAATGCCGCCAGCACTTGCACCCTCAAAAAAGTGGAAAGGGATTAATATAAGTTGCAAAACTTGTTTCCAAATCCACTTTTAATTAATTTGTTTAAACTAAAAAGCTAGTCATACAATTTTTTATCAATTTTCTAAATAGTAAAGGCAACAACTCCAATAGAACCCATGGCTAAAGAAAATCAAGTAAACAGGGTTCTCATATATACAATGTATATTTATAATATTGCTCTCAAAGTAAGGCAAGCTTCTGACAACAAAATTGCAACATGTACAAGTGTTTTTGGCCCCAAAGGTACCACAAATAGGCCAGCTGTCATAATTGACAAGACAAAATGAGAGGCTGAAGATATCATCAATAAAAATTTACACATTGCCAAAGTTGCATCTGATATTGAATGTGATCCAGTCTTCATTTATGCTAACCACAAGTCCACTAGCCCAGGCTTGTAAAATTGTTATCTACAAGCAAACAGACTTCCAACTAAATATTTAGTAAAGTTGAGCTTCAGACTTGTGGATTCAAAAGTGAAGACTGGACATGGTACTGATGATAGTGAAACAAAGTCGGACTCATTGTTAACACTACAGTGGGTCACACTGATGATAGTGAAACCAAGTCTGACTCATTGTTAACACTACAGTGGCTCACACTGATGATAGTGAAACCAAGTCTGACTCATTGTTAACACTACAGTGGCTCACACTGATGATAGTGAATCTAAGTCTGACTCATTGTTAACACTACAGTGGCTCACACTGATGATAGTAAAACCAAGTCTGACTCATTGTTAACACTACAGTGGCAGTCTGCACGGTTAGCCACTAGTCCGATGCCCCAGACTAGTAAAATTTCATTCGGACTAGTAAGTTTTTGCAAAATTTTGTTTGGCCCAATAAGAAAAATGTCAGAATATTGGTCATCGGACTAGCAGTTGAAAAGTTTTTGGTGCAGACTGCAGTGGGTCACACTGATGATAGTGAAACCAAGTCTGACTCATTGTTAACACTACAGTGGGTCACACTGATGATAGTGAAACCAAGTCTGACTCATTGTTAACACTACAGTGGGTCACACTGATGATAGTGAATCCAAGTCTGACTCAGTGGGTCACACTGATGATAGTGAAACCAAGTCTGACTCATTGTTAACACTACAGTGGGTCACACTGATGATAGTGAATCCAAGTCTGACTCATTGTTAACACTACAGTGGGTCACACTGATGATAGTGAAACCAAGTCTGACTCATTGTTAACACTACAGTGGGTCGCACTGATGATAGTGAAACCAAGTCTAACTCATTGTTAACACTACAGTGGCTCACACTGATGATAGTGAAACCAAGTCTGACTCATTGTTAACACTACAGTGGCTCACACTGGTGATAGTAAAACCAAGTCTGACTCATTGTTAACACTACAGTGGCTCACACTGATGATAGTGAAACCAAGTCTGACTCATTGTTAACACTACAGTGGCTCACACTGGTGATAGTGAAACCAAGTCTGACTCATTGTTAACACTACAGTGGCTCACACTGGTGATAGTGAAACCAAGTCTGACTCATTGTTAACACTACAGTGGCTCACATATGGTGAAACCAAGTCTAACTCATTGTTAACACTACAGTGGCTCACACTGATGATAGTGAAACCAAGTCTGACTCCTTGTTAACACTACAGTGGCTCACAGATAGTGAAACCAAGTCTGACTCATTGTTAACACTACAGTGGGTCACACTGATGATAGTGAAACCAAGTCTGACTCATTGTTAACACTACAGTGGGTCACACTGATGATAGTGAAACCTAGTCTGACTCATTGTTAACACTACAGTGGCTCAAACTGATGATAGTGAAACCAAGTCTGACTCATTGTTAACACTACAGTGGCTCACACTGGTGATAGTGAAACCAAGTCTGACTCATTGTTTACACTACAGTGGGTCACACTGATGATAGTGAAACCAAGTCTGACTCATTGTTAACACTACAGTGGCTCACATATAGTGAAACCAAGTCTGGCTCATTGTTAACACTACAGTGGGTCACACTGATGATAGTGAAACCAAGTCCGACTCATTGTTAACACTACAGTGGCTCACAGATAGTGAAATCAAGTCTGGCTCATTGTTAACACTACAGTGGGTCACACTGATGATAGTGAAACCAAGTCTGACCCATTGTTAACACTACAGTGGCTCACACTGATGATAGTGAATCCAAGTCTGACTCATTGTTAACACTACAGTGGGTCACACTGGTGATAGTGAAACCAAGTGTGACTCATTGTTAACACTACAGTGGCTCACATATAGTGAAACCAAGTCTGGCTCATTGTTAACACTACAGTGGGTCACACTGATGATAGTGAAACCAAGTCTGACTCATTGCTAACACTACAGTGGCTCACACTGATGATAGTGAAACCAAGTCTGACTCATTGTTAACACTACAGTGGCTCACACTGATGATAGTGAATCCAAGTCTGACTCATTGTTAACACTACAGTGGCTCACACTGATGATAGTGAAACCAAGTCTGACTCATTGTTAACACTACAGTGGCTCACTACAGTGGGTCACACTTGTTACATTTTATAATATCATAACAAATTTATTCAAAGCAAAGTAAAGGATGGAAGTATTATTTTGGTGGCCAAACATGAAAGCAGAGTTTGCGAAATCTTTTTTTCCTTGGTGGTCCTTGAAGAAAATCTGCTGGTCCTCGCTTTTAATTCTATTAAAAAATAAAAATATTGTGTCAGTCCTATGCCAAATTTTGGTGCTAAAATCCTGAGGAGTGCCACTTATCGGGAACTCTGTGAAACTGTCCATATATTGAAGGCACAGACACTTGTCTCAGAAATTTTTTTACCTATATACATTAAGGTATATATATAGGTAAAAAAAATTCTGAGACAAGTGCCTGTGATTGAAGGTGAACATGTCTGTCTGACAGAGTTTGTTTGACCCTGACCTTATACAATGTAATTATTCTATTTATACATGTCATTGCATGTATTGTTATTAAAATATTAGCAGTTGAGACATTACAGTGTGTGCACTCTTGTTCAAGAAGCATTCATTTTATTTGTTACATGTACATACATTGTTTATATATATGTTGATTTGAGCAAGTCAAAGCGATGGCTCCCCATTTTGTTACAAAGGTATGACTTAGTCTTGTCAAGTATTGCTTTGAGGATAAATTCTAGTTAAAGAATAAAAATTATAGTAGAATTTACATATTCAGTTACAAAAACTGTACATAAAAAATGTATACATATTTTTGCATATTTCATTCAGCAATGACAATAAGGTAATATATTATTTTAGGATCCTGCTGGAATTTTTGATTTGGTTGAAGTGGTTGGAAATGGAACTTATGGACAAGTTTACAAGGTAAATACATTGTTTAATATTTTTTTTACACATGCTAACTTTTATGCCCCGCTGTAGACTACAGCCTGTAGTGGAGGGGGCTTTAAGTTTTATCCTTGTCTGTATGTGTACATCCCGAAGTTGGTTTCTGTTATCAAACTTTGCATCAACTAAATGTTATGAAGCATATAGTTTATACACATTGGTTATTACTACAAAACAAAGATCAAGATTGAATTTTGGTGGCACTACTTTAACTGTTTTAGAGGTATGTCCCTTTACAAGTGGAAATATTGCTGAATTTTTCATTTCCATTCTCTAACTTTAGTTTGCCTCAACCAAATGCTATATAACTTATACACAATACTTATTACCACAAAACTCAAACGGCAATCTATGTACTGCTGTAAATAGCATACTTTTCACCTGCGGAGCAGTAAACCACAGCCCCTTTTTATCATTATGCAACCATATTCGGATGATGTTTTCGGTGACCTTAGTGGATTCACCGACTTTCCCCTCAAGCCCATCGATAACCAAATTGCTAGTCTGTCAGTCATGTATCTGGTTAAAGTAAGGTTCATAAGACTACTAGTTTTGATCCCATTCATTTAACTCAAATTAGGACTTGAGCCTCATGTTTTCCTCAAACCATAAGTTCTTGTTTTTAGTCTATACTGTATCAGTCTTTCGTCAGAGGTAGTTTACAACGAAGTTGTGGTCTCATCAACTTGAAACAAGTACACATTTTCCTTACTATGGTATTTAAACTTAAAACATATTCCAATTAATGGTGTGGACCCACATAGTTCCCTTAACATTGAAATCACAGTGCAGCAGGGGATGGTTGCCTATAGAGACAAAAAGTTCTATTAAATTTGTTCACAATACACTTTCAAGTTTCTGAGATTTACTATAGTACTATAACATTTTGACCCAAGGCCATTATGAGGTGTGTGAGTATTTGAATTTCATTAAGACTTTAGGATTGGTTAATAGGAGAACTGTGGGATATGATACATAAATACATGTTGTTTCAAATGTACATTTACTTTTCTATCTTATACATGTTATATGATGTTTAAATGTACATTTACTTTTCTATCTTATACATGTTATATGATGTTTAAATGTACATTTACTTTTCTATCTTATACATGTTATATGATGTTTAAATGTACATTTACTTTTCTATCTTATACATGTTATATGATGTTTAAAAATTTGAATAAATTTGTGACCTGACTCATTTTCATTGATAAACATTTAAACTTCCTAAAATGGGTTTACATTTAATGTACTTACCTGTTCAAAAAGTATTTAAGTACAAATTTATACCTGAATTCTGTCTTAAATTAATATTATTTATTTCAATGTACATATACATTTGTACATGTATTTACAAAATTATGAACCATATGATATCTCAAAGTAAAATGAACAATATAACTTATATGACCGCCCCCAGAAATTCTTTTTGATCAGTTTGAAGATTAATAGTGTGTTAATCTACCATCAACTTTTCGTTGACTTCAGTTAGCATGTAATGATGTTAATATTGCTGATTTAACAGTGTGTTTACCATTGCCATTTTAAATCATGAAAACTGGTGTCAATTTATTCAGACAATTAATATTCTTATCTAACAACTAGTACTACAAAATAAATGTACCCTAAAACCTTGTCTTATGACAAATAGTTTGAATTTTATTTTAAAATGCTGAACTATGTCAGACAGTTTGTATTGGTAAAACATTTTAATATTTTGCGTACATTTTGTATCTACATATATATATATAGCAGTATATAGCAGTATATATATGATTTTGAAAAATAAAATTGGGTACATAAATTGTACTCTTATACTCAGTCTATATCAATTATGATAATTCCTTTACATAATGGCACTTGTATATGTTTTAGTATTTAAGCTAATGATATTTTACCCTTTGTTTTAATATACATGTACATTATGCTTTATATATATGTATAAAACCACCCCATCCCCACCCCAATTTGTCTGTGTTTATATACAGACTAGTTCAGACTGATAAATAATTGTTGTAGTTTGATAGTATTATTGTAATAGATAAATAATTTATGTCACTCTTGAATGATAGTGCCCAAGAAAGCATCTTACAAAATAAGATTAATCTCCAAAACCAGTCAAAAATCTGTACCTAGTCACAGCATCTGGTTTACAAATATTCAAATAAAAAACTTATAAATTCTAAAGACAGATACAGGAGATAGAACTCAAAACTTCTCTGACACACAAAACTTTCAATGTTGTCCTTGTATCTCTTTTTGTTGGGGAAATATTTGTTTTTGGGGAATCAAATGCTACAAAACAATGTATTTTCCGAAGAGTCGATGGTTAAGAAAAAAAACTACAGATGCCCTGATAGTTGATTAAATCTTTTGTGGGTAGTTGTCTCATTGGCAATCATACTGTATTTTTAATTGTTCAGATATCTGATGTTATGCCCGTAGGAAATTACTTTATATATGAAATGGATGTAAAGTTATGAATAGTGATCAATTTATACAATGAGTTAACGTTATTAATTAGCAGATTGATTTGTTTTGTAAAAACTTGATATTTTAGCTGTTGATGCAAGCATGGTTATATACAGGGTAGATACTGTATTTATAATATCAATACAAATGTGTGTACGATTCAATCAATAGGACTGAAATCTCAGTTTGTGCATACTACATGTTTGTCTGCATGATTTTATACTATACAGGGTAGATACTTTAAATACATGTACATGTATGATTAAATCAATTGCACTTGTATTGTACACTCACTACAACTCAGTTTGTGCATACTACATGTATGTCTGCATGGTTGTGTACAGGGCAGTTACTGTATACATGTACATAGATATAGGAAGATATGGTTTGAGTGTCAATGAGACAACTCTCCATCCAAATAAACATTTATAAAAGTGAACCATTATAGGTCATTGTACGGCCTTCAACAAGGAACCTTGGCTCACACCATACAATAAGCTATAAAGGGCCCCAAAATTACTAGTGTAAAACCATTCAAACGGGAAAACAAACGGTACATGTATGATTGAATCAATTGCGCTTGTATTTGTACAGTTCATTTTGTACAGACTTGTCTATGAAGGTATTGTTTCTAAATTGAACAGGAGTAACAATGAAATACACACATCAGTATGTTACAACAAGTAGGCATACCATCTTAGTGTATTACATTAATTTTACAGATGTGTAGGTCTTAATTTCGGCTTAAAAAAAATCAGTAATACAATGATTTTGTCCACAATCCATGTTCTCTCGTACCAGGGACCCAAAGTTTATTCCTGTGTTTTGATTATGATGATTATTGTGTACGTACAGGTTCTATTAACTTGTATAGAAAAGATTTTACCCCTGAAGTGAATAATTTCTAATCTCTATGTTTAATGAAGTGTTAAATACAAATGTAGGTTTGTACCAGATTATTGTGAGTACTGAATCACAAAAACCAAGGAAGTCAATCTGGTCAGGAAGTGTAAACATGCATGTATGGCATGTCTAGACTCATTAAAATGTAAGAAGTGCAAGGTCAAAAGTTCACATATGTTATTGTTTATATTATTTAAAGGTATAGATGTATAGTTAAAAGCCTGATAAACCTTTATCTAGTCAATATTTTGAAAAACAATTCTTGATGGAATCAGAACAGATATCTAGAAATTAATGTACATAAGAATAAGATAAGATAAGATAAGATATTTTATTTTCCAATTATGGGCCCCAAAGGGCATAAACATTACAACATCAATAATTTTTTCATAATACAATACAAACAATGAGATAAAAAAAAAAAAAGTTAAACGAGAACTATTTAAGTTCTTAAAGAATACGTAGATAAAGAATCTATAGTATGTTTTTTTTTTAATACTAATGCATTTTATTGCAAGTGTGGTTGATATAGATAACAAACAAGTAGCCCAAAAAGAAAAAAAGAAAAATAGATATCCACATATGTATAGTACACAAAAAGTTGGATCAATTAAATATATAATAATTAGCCAAAAAGAAAGTAGAAATTAAACATGTCCATGACTCATCCTGTGTCAGCAGCAAATAGGAAAGCATTATGGTTTCCTAAAGGCAGCTGACACCAGGGGGCGATACCTTATGGGCCATAGGCATGTAAAATGTGTGTAAATGTCTCTTTCCTACCTGTATCAAAAGCAAACAAGGAAGCATCATAGGTAACTTGAATGCAGTTGATACCAGGGGACGATGTCTCAAGGATATAAGAGAACATTTGAATAAATAATATATCTTAACAATTTTTTATTTTTTTTAATCGGCTAGTATGTTATATATATGTAAGGCTTGGCAAATAAAGCAGCAACCAAACAACATTATAAAACCAGAAAATACATCTGATAGTCAAGCAAAGTCTAAACCATACTGCAAGCATCTAATTAATACAAGAACTACAGTAACAGTTTTTAAAGTAATTAGTTGCACTTTCCTCTAACCTAAACATATGAATCAGAATGATGCAAACATTTTCTCTGTCAAGTGTTGTGTGCTGTTATATTAATTATGTAAAGTATGAGCAGTCAAAAAGAATGTTGTAAGCCTATGAATTAAAGAGGTTGGGGTCTACATAAATAAGACAACTACATTTCCTTCATTTTAGAATTTGTAATAAGAGCCTGTTATTGTTTATTCACAAGATTTACATTTGACTTGTGTTGTGTATTAAAAGATTTAGATCTCTGATTTTCAACGATTTCCTGTATTTATACCAAGGAAGTACAAAAACTTGATAAAAACAATACTTCCTTTAATTTATAAGTGGCGTGAACTCTATGACACACTTATTTGAGGGGATTTATTGTTTTCCAAATAGCCTATATTGAATTTTAACCTTGCAGAGCTAACATGGCTAACAAGTAAAATTAAAATATTATTTATGTTATAAATTATGTGCAAATGAAATGTATTTATATAAATTTATTATAAACATCTTTTATGTTTGTGTGAATATAATGTATACTTTGTCAGTTCCTTTCTCTTTATGTGTACTTTTGTCGGTTCCTCTCCCCTGAAATATTTGATTCTATGTGAATCGTAATCTGTATGATTTTACAGAGAATGGTTTTGTCTGGAATAGCATTTAATACCTGAACTTTATTAGTCAGAGATTTACTTTGTGGTTATCATTGTACATACTTCACCATGCTTTGTCTGAAGGTCAAGATTTAGGATGATGTTTCACATTTTCAGAAGATTTAGAATAGACAATTCAGTCTTTAATAAAAAATCTCTATGCAAAGTCTATTAATGTTTGAAAATAGAGTTGATATACCAAACTTTCACAGCAGACCAAAATTTATCCTTTTTGTTATTGTTTGTTCCAAAATCAATCAAAATCATATGTATGGAAATGCATTTACTTAAGGTGCATTAACTTAAGGTCGATTTCCATTCAAGGCAGCTCAAATGATTGTCTTGAATGGTTTTTTCTAAAGGACCATTGAAATGGTTGCCTCATCTATATGTTGATAGCGAGGAGAATTTTACATGGTCATAAGCACAAAGTCTTGAATTTGTGAATAAAAATAAAAATTCCAATTAAGAATATATTTGTTTCCTTTTAATATATAATGTATGTACATTGTAAATGAACAAATTTGTTTTTCTTGGTATATATTAGGATCTTACAACGAACATTTTGGAAGCAAAGAAACTTTTATAATTAAAGACAATATTTTTAATTGACTTTTATTTTTTCAGGGTCGTCATACTAAAACAGGACAGTTGGCAGCCATCAAGGTTATGAATGTGAATGAGGTAAAGACGCTTCTGACAAATACATGTATCTAAGTTAGGAATGTTGAACAGGAAGTCTTTAAAATTCAAGAGTAAAAAACTTGCTATGCACTCTTAGAATAAAATATTTGAATATGTACTTTGTACAGTGTAATTATCTAGTAAACGGTCTGAATTTTTGTAAGTAAAATATTTTTTTAGGAAAGATTAATAAACTTTTAGATATAATTAACTTATTGAAATGTTGAAAGGATTTTTGTTTTTAATCACAGAGATATTTATGGATTTTAAGGTATTGTGATTCTGATTAGATATTATTGCATTTCAGGATGAAGAAGAAGAAATTAAATTAGAAATAAATGTTTTAAAGAAAGTGAGTAGATCTGTTGATTGTTATGCAGAGTTGTTAGCAAGATAACTGTGTGTCCCACTTATCTTAGATGACAATTTTTTTATATTAAAGATATTTTATTGTGAATCTAAAAGTTACCAAAGCACATGTATTATGAACATGTAAAATTAAAAAGGTATACAAGCCTTTTACATATTACAATTACTATCTGTCTTAAGATGTCAAAAAGGGGGGAGGCGTGGTATTTTAATCCTTTGGGCTGTAATGAATATTTGTAAAATTAATTAAAGATGATGGTACATACATTAATGTGATAAGAGGTTGCGGATATGTACCAATGTGAATTATACAAGACTGGTATATAAAATGTTGTATACTGACTGGTTCAAGACCTAGAAACGTTTCTGTATTCATTAATATTAGTACACAACTACATTTATTTAGTAAAAATAATCAAAAATACTTATTTCATATCCTATTGAACTTGAGAAAGTCTTTTTTTGTATACTTAATAGATTTTTCCTTGAATTTTATATTTAACATAACTAGCAAACAGTTTGTTTTTTTGCATACCCTATGTAAACTTTTTATCTTAATTCTTAATGAAGTTTCATGTTTTGTTAATTTCAGTATTCCAACCATAGAAATATTGCTACATATTACGGGGCATTTATAAAGAAAAGTCCTCCAGGCAAAGACGACCAGTTATGGGTAAGAGTATTTGGATTTACAAATCTACAAAAAAAACGCTCTTCAAACAAAATATGACCATTAGAGAGGCATGGATATCAGACATTTACAGAAAACAGTAGTATTTCAAAGAAAGTTCTAGCCCATATTTAAAGATGACCAACTGAGGGTCAAATCTAGCTTTACATTATAAGGAATTTACAACAAGAAAGAAATGTGCAAGCTAAGGGCAAAAGATCTGTCACCTGAAATTGTACTTCATAAAACAATGGAAGAATAATCCAGCTAATTTACGTAGTGTAACAACATATTTGAGATATAAATTTATTGCAATAGCCTGCTCATTTTAAAATAACAGACATAAATCTGAAATGTCTGTTAAGTCACTCATTTCTTTCTGTCTTGTTATTTATTTCCCACATTTTAGATAAATATTTTCTTTTTAAGCTGGTGATGGAGTTTTGTGGAGCAGGATCAGTAACAGATTTAGTAAAAGGTAACACTTTATGTTTCTGAGGTTTTCTACTTTAAGTTTTTGGTTGTAAGTTTTCACTATTAGTCACAAGTTTGATATCAATTACTATATGTGGTAAATTATTTGTATAAAATATTCCCTTCTCAGAAATCTACTATGTTTTATAGTGATGTTATACCACTAGAATCAGATATATTGTTTGATTAGCATATTGATGTCTTCTTGACCTACATTACATGCTTGATTAACTGGTGATTATTTGTGTTATGAAACCAAAATATAAAAAATATGGTAACCCTTCTACATGGACCCATAACTGTTCAGCTTCTTTTGATTAATGTCACCATGACACACATTTTACAATAATGTCATAAACTCATTGTCTTATAAACAGTTTCACTTTCTACCTATCCTGTCTTGTATCAATTGAAACAACTTTCTAGAATGTGTCTAGATTGATAAAAGGCTCAACAGGATGTGTAAAATAATGTTTATGCCCCCACTGTAGCAGAGGGGGAAGTAAATTGTACTCCTGTCTGTCTACACAAACATGACAAAACTGTTCTCTAACTTTAGTTTGCCTCAACCAAATAGTGAAACTGATACACAATGCTTATTACCACAAATCACAGATCAAGTTTGAATTACAGTGACATAACTTCTGCTGTTCTAGAGGTCTCCCCCTTTTCAAATTGAAAATCGCTGAATTCAGTTTTTTTTTGTTCTCTAATTTTAGTTTTCCTCAATTGTAAGTTATGAAACTTATACACAATGCTCATTACCACAAAACATTGATCAAATATACATTTGGGTAGTGTCACTTCTACCGTTTCACTTCTACCGTTCTTGTGTTTTGTTCCTTTGTAATGTTGCTTGCAATGGTCACTTTCCCCATTTTATTGTTTTTCTTTTAACAAATAATTATGAATTCATGTACTTTATGTAATAAACGTGTATTATTGTTTATTATTTCAGCAACAAAGGGTAACACATTAAGAGAAGAATGGATCGCTTATGTTGCAAGGGAAATACTCAGGGTACGTCAAATTTCATCTGTTTTGAGTAAAAGTTAATGTTTTGGTCAGTCTTCACTGTATATGTTAGATTTGTTTGATGACCTGCCAACTTTCCAGCATTATGGGGAATTTTCCCAATGAGAGTTGTTGACCTACAAAATGTATGCATTAGGTCCTCTTGTGTTTAAATTCCCCGTGGAGATTTTGAAAAGTTGGCAGACATGTGTTTGTACAAGATTATGAGAAAGAAAGGTTGATAACGAAAAGAGCCAAAAACAGAAATTTTTAAAGTCATCAAAAAAATTCTGAATAAACTGGTTTCGAAAAACAACATGCATTCACTAGAAACTTATATTTACAAGGAAATTATTATCATTCTATTTGTAGAATGGGTATTCATTTCTAATGCCGGATGTGTTTAAACGTTAACAGCTGATTTTACTTTCATTTTCTATTGGAGTTGATACGATCCTATAAAAATGAAATGATTTTTGTCTAGTTTATTTTATGTAGTAAGCACATTTGATTGTGTGTGTTAGTCAATTAGAGCACTTGACCAACTTTATCAAATAAATAAACCCATTATTTCCATTTAATCTGCAAAAACTATGATAACTTTTTAAAATATGTTATTTTCAATGCTTCAGGGTCTAGCACATCTTCACCAGAACAAAGTGATCCATCGTGATATTAAAGGACAGAATGTCTTGTTAACAGATAACGCTGAAGTCAAACTAGGTAAGATATTAAAGGACAGAATGTCTTGTTAACAGATAATGCTGAAGTCAAACTAGGTAAGATATTAAAGGACAGTATGTCCTGTTAACAGATAAGGCTGAAGTCAAACTAGGTAAGATATTAAAGGACAGAATGTCTTGTTAACAGATAATATTGAAGTCAAACTAGGTAAGATATTAAAGGACAGAATGTCTTGTTAACAGATAATGCTGAAGTCAAACTAGGTAAGATATTAAAGAACAGAATGTCTTGTTAACAGATAATGCTGAAGTCAAACTAGGTAAGCTATTAAAGGACAGAATGTCTTGTTAACAGATAATGCTGAAGTCAAACTAGGTAAGATATTAAAGGACAGAATGACTTGTTAACAGATAATGCTGAAGTCAAACTAGGTAAGATATTAAAGGACAGAAGGTCTTGTTAACAGATAATGCTGAAGTCAAACTAGGTAACATATACATGCTCTATATTAATTGCAATATGTCTGGATTTGTTATGTTCATTTTCATCATTTTAACTTGCTTTGATATATTAAGCTCTGAAAAAAGTTCATTCAGATCATAATTTTCTACAATATAAAATTAAAAATGACTTGGCAATCTGTACCCATTCATATTCATTAAGTATATACAAACATTATGATTCATGACGGTATTAACGAATGAGGTAGCAACCCAAAAACAGATATAAACAAGATCTTAGGGACACCATTCATTTAACTACCAAACTTTAAAGTAACCAACAATCATTCATTCACAAGCCATAAGTAAAGCTGTGGCTTATGCTAGGAATAGACACTAGATACTAAAAATACATGAAAATGAAAAACTACCAACAGTGATACAGGAGAAAATATTCCAAATGAAAACAGGGAATATGTCTTAGAGACAACAGCTGAAGGCCACCAATGGGTCTTCAATGCAGCAAGAAACTCCTGCACCCAGAGGTGGTCCTCAACTGGCCCCTAGATAAAACTGTGTACTAGTTCAGTGATAATGAATAACATTCTAAGCTCTGAAATATATAAAGAAACTAAAATTGTCCATATTTCATGATTTTTGTTATCAAACAGGTTTATCAATAAGTGGTTATCTGTGTTAACAATAGGATTATAATGTAATAATAAATGTTGTTGATTTCAGTTGATTTTGGTGTAAGTGCTCAACTTGACAAAACCATTGGTAGAAGGAACACATTTATTGGAACCCCATACTGGTAAGAAATTATTACATCATATTTGTTTTGTGGATAATGTAAATTTTGTAGGAAAGAATATGCAAGGTTTGGTCTTGAACATACCAGAAAAAATGGAAACATCTGAACTGGTAAAATGAACTCATTCATTGTGAACAAAATTATTTACACAGAAGTATGACATTAAATGACCCACCATGTAAAAGTCAGGATGAATTGGTAAAAAAATAAGATTTTAATCATCTGAAACAATATGTATCTAATTGTTTCATTTACATATCATAAATCAAATTATTTCGAAACTGATCGACCAACTATTATTTAGATTTTATAGTTTATTTGTAGGATGGCTCTTTTAGAAAACAATTATTTGAATTTTCTTCAAGCATTTTATTGTTTATGTTGTAGGATGGCTCCAGAAGTGATAGCCTGTGATGAGAATTCAGAAGCTACTTATGACAATAGGGTTTGTATTCTTTATCTTAGATTGTCCATTACCTTGGTTATAACTGTTATTACTTTTTCATTAATCTGTAATATATTATCTTGTGTTTTTCAAAACAATTGTTTTAGTATTCAAATATTAAATTAGCAAAGCATTCTGAAAATAAAATTCTGCAGCAAAACAGACCAAATTAAAATGCATTCACATGTATGGATAACTAAAAACATATGGAGATATTAAATGAAAGCCAATGAGACTACTATCCACATGAGACCAAATGAGCTGAACAGACTTCAACAATTAGCAAAATCCATACTATATAGTTCAGTTCAAAGCTCCTATGAAATTGAAGTACAAAGTCCAAAAAGAGGACCAACCATTTACTTGTTTTCTATTGTTTGGGAGGTTTCAAATTTGAAATGAGCCAAAATCTTTCTACTGTATACAAATTTTGTAATGATACTTGCTATTTGTAATGAACATTTAAAATTCAATCCAAACTGTTTGTATTTTGACAGAGTGATTTATGGTCATTAGGGATTACTGCAATAGAAATGGCTGAAGGCAAGCCACGTAAGTAGACAACATTAATCTCTGGTTACCATGGAAAGTAAACTACATCTGTTAAGGTGTTTAGTTATCATCCTTTTAATATATAAAGGACTTTTTCAAAATATTAAAAAACAAGCGAAAACAAGAATGTGTCCATAGTACACGGATGCCCCACTCGCACTATCATTTTACATGTTCACTGGACCGTAAAATTGGGGTCAATACTTTAATTTGGCATTAAAATTAGAAAGATCATATCATAGGGAACATGTGTACTAAGTTTCAAGTTGATTGGACTTCAAATTCATCAAAAACTACCTTGACCAAAAACTTTAACCTGAGCTTCACACTATCTTTTTCTTTGTTCAGTGGACCATGAAATTGGGGTCAATACTTTAATTTGACACTAAAATTAGAAAGATCATATCATAGGGAACATGTGTACTAAGTTTCAAGTTGATTGGACTTCAACTTCATCAAAAACGACCTTGACCAAAAACTTTAACCTGAGCTTCACACTATCTTTTTCTTTGTTCAGTGGACCATGAAATTGGGGTCAATACTTTAATTTGACATTAAAATTAGAAAGATCATATCATAGGGAACATGTGTACTAAGTTTCAAGTTGATTGGACTTCAACTTCATCAAAAACTACCTCGACCAAAAACTTTAACCTGAAGCAGGACGAACAAACGGACGAACGAACGAACAGACGGACGAACGAATGGACGAACGGAGGCACAGACCAGAAAACATAATGCCCCTCTTCTATCGAAGGTGGGGCATAACAACCAGTGTTTATGCCCATTTATAGGTGTTTTGTTTTTTGGTCTGTGCGTTATTTCGTTCATTTGTTTGTCCATCTGTACCACAAAATGTTAAAGTTTTTGGTCAAGGTAGATTTTTTATGGGGATGTAGTCCAGGTTTAGCTTGATGAAAAGATCATTTGTATGAGGTAAATCTTACACATATAAAAAAAAAAGATGTGGTATGATTGCCAATGAGACAACTGTTCACAAGGGACCAAAACGACACAGACATTAACAACTATAGGTCACTGTATGGCCTTCAACAATGAGCAAAGTCTGTACCGCATAGTTGGCTATAAAAGGCCCCTATATGACAATGTAAAACAATTCAAATGAGAAAACTAACTGCCTTATTTATATAAAAAAATGAACGAAAAACAAATATGTAACACATAAACACTGGACAACCATTGAATTACAGGCTCCTGACTTGTGAAAGGCACATACATAACACGCAATCGACAACCATTGAATTACAAGCTCCTGACTTTTGAAAGGCACATACATAACACACAGTCGACAACCATTGAATTACAGGCTCCTGACTTGTGAAAGGCACATACATAACACGCAGTCGACAACCATTGAATTACCGGCTCCTGACTTTTGAAAGGCACATACATAACACACAGTCGACAACCATTGAATTACAGGCTCCTGACTTTTGAAAGGCACATACATAACACACAGTCGACAACCATTGAATTACAGGCTCCTGACTTTTGAAAGGCACATACATAACACGCAGTCAACAACCATTGAATTACAGGCTCCTGACTTGTGAAAGGCACATACATAACACACAGTCTTGTTGTTTCATCCGAAAAAGTATTTTTATTTGCATTAATATTAATTTGATTTGTTGAAATTTTTACCATCATCCACAATTACAAATAGAATTACCAAATATTAAACGAATATAATTATTGATATCGTTTTTTTCAGCACTCTGTGATATGCATCCAATGCGAGCCTTATTTTTAATTCCCAGAAACCCCCCACCAAGATTAAAATCCTCAAAGTGGTAAGTGTTATTGTTGACAGAAACCCCCCACCAAGATTAAAGTCCTCAAAGTGGTAAGTGTTATTGTTGACAGAAACCCCCCACCAAGATTAAAATCCTCAAAGTGGTAAGTGTTATTGCTGACAGAAACCCCCCACCAAGTTTAAAATCCTCAAAGTGGTAAGTGTTATTGTTGACAGAAACCCCCCACCGAGATTAAAATCCTCAAAGTGGTAAGTGTTATTGTTAAAATATTGATCTGCATAAACCCTTTAACTGATAGCTGCCCTGTCAGAAGCAACTCTGTGACGATGACTTCCCTGGCTATTGTGACACAAGTGAGAGTTCTTCATATTAAATATCAATATCAATAAACAAGTTGTATTTAGTTATCTATTTCTTTATTTAATTCACTCACACCATAGACACAATTTTTTTCATGTTGTGATAAAAAAAAAAAAAAAACTAAAAAAATCATTAAAATGAAAAATTTCTATATTTTTGGTATTAAATCATAAGAAATTCCTGAAATTTGACTTTTTGTCCCAAACTCAATTTTCTAAGCCTTAACTGCAAAAGGTTGAAAATTTTACCAAGGTTGTGCAAATTCTTTACACTGAACAATGTCCATTCCAAGTGTTTTGTACATGAAATAAGATGCCAACAGTTCAAGTATCATAATGAGAACTCATACTCTTTTGAAAGCAATTTATATCTCAGAAACTTTTATTGACACCTTATATTTAAGAAGTATTATCACTTCTGATTTTGTTATCAATCTTTAGCATTCTTACTTTTTAGGTCATCGAGATTTCAGAATTTCGTAGAAACTTGTTTAATAAAAGATTACACACAGAGGCCAAATACAGAAAACCTGCTAAAACATCCATACATAAAAGATCAACCAACTGAGAGACAAGTCAGGATACAACTTAAAGATCATATAGATAGACATAAAAAGAATAGAAGGAGTAAGTCAGACAAACATAAACGGATAGAAAGAGTTAAAGAAATGCACAATAACCACCAATTCAATTTTTTTTTTCATGATTCAGTTCATCAAAATATTTATTGTTATACCAAAATTGTATAATACAAATTAACAATAACGGCCTGTTCACAAAGAAGAAAAAAAAACAATCGGATTTTGTCAGGAAAATCCTAATAAAAAATTTCAAAGGCATGCAATCCAAGGGAGATAATTGACTAGAAATATATTTGAAATCAACCAACTTTTGCATGATTTTGTTTTAAGAAAAAAATAAGATCAGCTACCACAATTTTCAGTAAATATTCCAAAATTTGATTATAACCCTAAGTGTAATATCAATTCCTACATATAGAGGCCATTTGGGGATTCATCAATTTATAACTTGGGCCTCAGTGGCATAGTGGTCTAAGTAGTAACTACTGTAACCACTAGCCAGTCAACACTGAGGTTGTAATTTTGAAACCAGCTCCTGCTGGTGCAATCGACTCCAATCTTAATTGACTAGGATTGTAATTCTTACTATTGAAGGTCTGTGGTTTTCTTCAGCAATCCAGCTTCCTCCACCAATAAAAACTGACCGCCATGAAAGAGCCTACTGTGAATTCATTATTATTCGTTGAATATCAATTTTCGTGGATTTCGTGGGAACAGGTAAACCACGAAATTAGATGTTCAACGAATAGCAAATTTTCTATAGGCTGGTATGCAGATTTCAGCAAAACCACGAAATTAAATCTCCACGAACATCTAAGATTTCCTTAATCCACGAAAAATTGGTACCCACGAAAATAAATGAATCCACAGTAAATGCTGTGCTTAAAAGAGGTGTTAAAACACCAAAAATCAAAATTCTAATCAATTTATAGCTAAAACAAATTGAGATTTGTATAAGATTCAAATAGGACATTACAATGAAATGAGTTATTGATAATTCCACCAATGTTACAGCTGATGACCATGATACAGAGTATGAATACGAGGGAAGTGATAATGAAGAAGAGGAAGACAATACTACACCTGGGGAACCAAGGTAACGTAATAAACAAATATAGGTCAAACAAGGTAACATGATAAAACAAATACAGGTCAACCACCACACCTGGGGAACCAAGGTTACATTATAAACAAATATAGGTCAACCACCACACCTGGGGAACCAAGGTAATGTGATAAACAAATATAGGTCAAACGAGGGAAGTGATAACGAAGAAGAGGAAGACAATACCACACCTGGGGAACCAAGGTAAAGTGATAAACAAATATAGGTCAACCACCACACCTGGGGAACCAAAGTAACATTATAAACAGATATAGGTCAACCACCACACCTGGGGAACCAAGGTAAAGTGATAAACAAATATAGGTCAACCACCACACCTGGGGAACCAAAGTAACATTATAAACAGATATAGGTCAACCACCACACCTGGGGAACCAAGGTAATGTAATAAACAAATAAAAGTCAACCACCACACCTGGGGAACCAAGGTAACGTCATAAACAAAAATAGGTCACCTAATAAACAAATATAGGTCAACCACCACACCTGGAAAACCAAGGTAATGTATTAAACAAATAGAGGTCAACCACCACACCTGGGGAACCAAGGTTACGTAATAAACAAATATAGGTCAACCACCACACCTGGGGAACCAAGGTAACGTAATAAACAAATATAGGTCAACCACCACACCTGGGGAACCAAGGTAACATAATAAACAAATATAGGTCAACCACCACACCTTGGGAACCAAGGTAACGTAATAAACAAATATAGGTCAACCACCACACCTGGGGAACCAAGGTAGCGTAATAAACAAATACAGGTCAACCACCACACCTGGGGAACCAAGGTAACGTACTAAACAAATACAGGTCAACCACCACAGCTAGGGAACCAAGGTAATGTAATAAACAAATATAGGTCAACTACCTCACTTGGGGAATCAAGGTTACCTAGTAAACAAATATAGGTCAACCACCACACCTGGGGAACCAAGGTAAAGTTATAAACAAATAAAGGTCAAACAAGGTAACATGATAAAACAAATAAAAGTCAACCAAGGTCACATAATAAATTTTTAGAAGCAGTTAACTGATGAAACATTCAGGTAGCACAGATGATATTCACATAGGGGTGTACAAAGTTAAACAGTTAATTTGTGATAATGTGATGCATGAGTAAAGCATAGAAATTCATTATTCAAATCAAATGAAAGTTCAATGAATACTTCCATAATTTTATTTTTCAAACATTTATATTTTTATTTTCAGTTCAATATTACAAATACCAGGGGAATCCACATTAAAACGTAACTTCCAGCTTATACAACAGAGAGAGGGTCAACCTGGGGCAAAGCCCACAGCTCCACCACAACAGATTCACAATCAGCAACACAACAAAGGTCAAAGACCTCAACAACAACAAGGTCAAAGACCTCAACAACAACAAGGTCATAACCATAGAGATAATGGTGGACATAGACCCCCCTCATCTCATCAGGGATGGCCAGTTTCTAGTCACTTCCAAGCTCAGCCAGTTCATCAACAACCACAACCACAGAAACAAGTCCCTAGACAGTCCCAGATTATAGGTATGGTAGATATTGATCATTGTTACAAACAAGTCCCTAGACAATCCCAGATTATAGGTATGGTAGATATTGATCATTGTTACAAACAAGTCCCTAGACAGTCCCAGATTATAGGTATGGTAGATATTGATCATTGTTACAAACAAGTCCCTAGACAGTCCCAGATTATAGGTATGGTAGATATTGATCATTGTTACAAACAAGTCCCTAGACAGTCCCAGATTATAGGTATGGTAGATATTGATCATTGTTACAAACAAGTCCCTAGACAGTCCCAGATTATAGGTATGGTAGATATTGATCATTGTTACAAACAAGTCCCTAGACAGTCCCAGATTATAGGTATGGTAGATATTGATCATTGTTACAAACAAGTCCCTAGACAGTCCCAGATTATAGGTATGGTAGATATTGATCATTGTTACAAACAAGTCCCTAGACAGTCCCAGATTATAGGTATGGTAGATATTGATCATTGTTATGGTAAACTTGTGTATTCACAAAGCAATGGGTTCAAGGTAGCTGTAAGATAGCATTTGACAACTTCCAAGAGTTAATTGGTACCAAGGTAGCTTTTTGAATAATAGTTAGCAATTTATTTATTCATGGGTTAGGAGTTTTTCCATTGTTTAATTGAGAAGATACTTCCTTTTGGCCACTGATACTTGGAGTTTTCTTATATTAAAAATCTGAATACATGTATATCATCTGCAAGGATTTTCTGTAGCCTTATTTATAAGTGATGCTTATTTGAAATTATTACCAGAGTGAAGTGTTTTGATTGGGTAAACATAAGTACTGCTACAACTAAATAGGGTAAACTTCCAAGGTGACATCACCTAGTAGTCAATAAGTGTATCAACCTTAATGTATTTGACAGAATAAAACTACTAGGAATAATATCATATTTGTAAATAGAAAACATGGCAGTTTAATTAATTATCAACTTTATTTGTTCTTGTAAAGTTTCAGGACGTTTTATAGGTAATCTATAGTTAATCTTGTAACTAAATGAGTGATGCTTTCTAATCTTAACATCTTTTCTAGAAAATTGTCACGACTTGAAAGTCATTTTCTTTTTTTTTTTAAAGATTCATGCAACTTTTTTTAGCATGTTGAATGTCTTTGTAATTATAGCATTATTCTACATAGCATTTCAATATGTATGACAGGTATGATATATAATCAACACACACATACATAGGTATGTGACACACACATACATAGGTATGTGAACCAGCATGTACAGATTTCCTTAAAATGTAAAACATGGAGACAGAAAATACTTAAATGTTCTTGTGAGGGTGAACATGAAACTATTCATTGTCTTTAAGTGTCAAATTTTACTGTGAGCAAATTTTGATTGTATGTGCTTTATCCGTGCATTTGTATGTGTTTTATCAAAGAAGTTGTGTGTGTTTTAACAGTGTGTTTGTTTCTGTTTTATCCGTGCATTTGTATGTGTTTAATCAGTGAGGTTGTATGTGTTAAATCAGTGAGGTTGTATGTGTTCTATCAGTGTGTTGGTAGGAGTTTTATGAGTTTGTTTTTATGTGTTTTTATAGTACATCTTAACTTAGGAGTTTTATGAATTTGTTTACATGTGTTTTATCAGTGCGTTTGTAGTTTTTGATTCAGCCAGTTTGTATGTTTTATCATTGCCTTTGAATGTGTTTTTTCTGTGAGGTATGTATGTGTTCTATCAGTGTGTTGGTAGGAGTTTTATGAGTTTGTTTATATGTGTTTTATCAGTGTGTTTGTAGTTTTTTATTAAGCCAGTTTGTATGTTTTATCATTGCCTTTGAATGTGTTTTTTCTGTGAGGTATGTATGTGTTCTATCAGTGTGTTGGTAGGAGTTTTATGAGTTTGTTTATATGTGTTTTATCAGTGTGTTTGTAGTTTTTGATTAAGCCAGTTTGTATGTGTTTTATCATTACCTTTTATGTGTTTTTTCTGTGGGTTTGTTTGGGTTCATGATATAGAGTAGCCATGGGAATCTGACTGGTGTGATCAGTTTATCCTGCTATAAGTTATGTTTTGTTTTGAGTAGGTAATATGGTATTTCCTCTTAAGTACTCTATTTTTAGTCTGTGCAGTTTGTTTATGTCACCTCCTTAGTTATGGTTATAAAAGTCAGAACCATAGGTCAGTTATGCTTCATAATGATCAGGAATTATAATTCAATAGAGGTGATCCCCATGTTTTACAAAATATTACAGTTTGTATGCTGAAACCAATACATTTAGAATATCACTTAAAAAAGTCTATTAGAAGTTGTATCAACCAGATGCAATTATGCTTCTTAAATAAAAGGATGATAAAAAAAATCATGTATGTTATAGCTTCACTGCCAAACATCTTGCTTATAAAAATTGATGTGCAAATATTGGTGTTATAACTAATGAATATAGGTTCAATCTCTACTAGGTACAATCTTATCAAATGTTTTAATCATGTGAATTACAAATAACTTCTTTAAATTGTTGCTTTTTGGAAACTTGAAATATATGTATAAACATGTCAAGAAATTAGATTGGAAGTTCAATATTGGTGAAAAACAATAAAGACATCAAAATATTGGAAAAAAATATTGCTTTAGAGATTGACCTATGAGTGTTGATATTGCTTATTTATTCTTTGCTGTATTTATACCTTGTAGAAGAGGAAGAGGATCAGAATGAGGAACCAGGTTACCTCCCTTTGTCATTTATACCGAGTGCTTTTTTTAATTTTTGCTGTGAAACACATTTATCAACTTTTCTTGAACTCTTCCTTATTATCTAAATAAATAGTTTATTTTTATACGTAGCCTATTTCATTTGAAAATTACCTGAAGTCTGACCATTAATGACCTACCTCCATCTTGACTTTAGATTTATGATAATAAATGACTACAATATGTAATTATCTCCCATGATTTCAAATCAAAAACTTTAAAAATTCTTTGAAATCTATATAAGGAATGGTTACTATTTGTTTTGTTTTTATTCAAAGCATGAAATGGAAAAGTTGATAGTGTGAACATTTACTCAGATACAAGCATATACAGAGAAAAGTTATTAGCAATGAAATAATATTTCACCAAATATATAGTTCTCATCAGACATGTTTATAGTACAGTAGTTATCAAAAGTACCAGGCTTATAGTTGGATACACCTGACACACGTTTAGTCTACATAAGACTCATTAGTAACAAACTGTAAGCCTAGACCATGATAAAACAAATAACTATTGAGATATTTTGGTATTAATCATTTTGAAGATTAATTGATTATTGGTATTAAAATAGAATGCCAAATCAGTTGTGTTAAAGGAGATAGTATACAGTCCAATGTGTTTACCCCTATAACTTGATAATCAGTAAAGGTATTCTAAATCTACCAATTAACATCATACAAATGTTCTCATGACATTGTCAAATATATTTATTTGTCTGTGATCCAGGGGATAGGGTTAACCGTTATGTTATACAGTCTGTCTGTCTATATGATTGGCTGCCCCTGAAACACATGTTTATTATGATGTGAACCTTTAAAATTATATGCTAAATGAGGGTTTGATCCTGATTTTTTTTTAATATAGTAAAAACTGGCTATTCTGTTATAATATTATGGATGCAGATTTCTATCTGATAGGGTTTTTCTTCAAACCAAACTACAGAAATAAATTAAACACTGATGAGAAATGGTTAAATAAATCAGTGGATAAGACCTATTACTTTCCTCACATATAGACTTGTCCCTTAAAATATGTAAATCTTAGAATTATCTCATCTATTTCCTGGCACTATCAATAGTAACATGTCAAATATTAATCTGGAATAATTGTTACTATATAGTATGTATTATATGCATGATGTGGCAGTAGACAAAAGCTATATATCTATGTTTGATATAGTGTAATGTTGTTTTTTTTGGTACAATAAAATTTTGCATGGCCATATTGTAAACTTGGGAGAAATCTCTAGTCTTCAATTAGCTGGACAACATTAAATGAACAGATATTTATGAATGTTTAATACATTTTTATCCTTTGATATTAGAAAAATTATGATACACCAGCCCATAATGTTGTAAAAGTAAAGTGTAAAACTTGATGTGATATTGTTTGCATGACATATAAACATAGACGCCTGAAGTAGGTCGTATTTATTTTTGCAAAATTGAACATAGACAAACAAAAATATGTAAATAATTGGAAACAGCACATCATGATTATTGAATATGTTTTTGTTTTAAATTTTCAGAGCAGAGACCATTAAGTGCTGGTCATAAACCACAGGGTGACCCAAGGAATCAATTGAACAGAGGTCATAATAAAAAACCAGAGGTACGTAGGTCTATGAGTTAACATTTGTTGGAGATATTTCCATAGGGCACAGATTGTGGAAACTTTTGGAAACTAAAAGAAAAATGTTATCTTATGCTTCATTTTTGCCACATGCATGCTGTCACTCAAATATATAGAAACTAGCATTAATTAAATTCATACATAATATCATGGAAAGATGGGGGCAGGTCATGAAGTTCAAACTGTGTGGTTATGTATGCATAATACATGGCAATATTATGGATAATGGCTTAAAAAATATTTTTTTGAGTATATCTTTTGATAACGGCACTGTTCTAGCTATGGTTAGGAGAAAGTTTGGCCCTATCAATCAATTTTAACGTCTTACATATTGTGAGTTTTAATTTGCTTGTTTAATATCTATTTTTGCTCTGGGTTTTATTATGTATTAAAGTTGCTATTCGATAAATCAATGTTATTTTATCTTGAGATATGTTATTTTATATGAATCCAATATTGTTTTGTAGGATTTAGATGTGCTAGCTGCCCATTTAAATGAGTTAGGAGCTGCTGACAAACCAACCACGACCGTTCTTGTAGAGGATGACCGGTCAGATGATGAGGAGGAAGAGGTGGTCAACCGTGACGGTACACTGTTAGCCTCTGAGCCTGCTCGTCCTTTGTAAGTATACCACAGAGTTATTTAACAATTGTCCTTTCAAGGTCTTCTTGTCAAGAACAAACTTTCTAGATCTGGAAGACCATAGATGATCTGTTATGACATCAATTATGTTATCACATTCTTACTCGTCAATGGTGAAGAACCACTTCCAAGTGAGAGAAAAATTGCTGTTGTTAATCATAAGGTTGCATTCAAATAAATGAGAAAATCAGTTGTTCACTATAGTTTAGTCCACTATTTATTATAAGTAAGGTATATAACTTATAAGTATATTTTGAACAACAAGCACTATTTAGTTAGTATTAAAATTTCTGTGTGATAATTACAAGCTCAAACAATTTAAAAAAATACTTGAATTGTTTTTCTTCATCTGGAGGGTCGGTTGAAAATCTGGAAATAAAATGAAAGTACTTGCAAACTCACTAGTTTACATCTGGCATACTCCTATATGATATATTGGTGTTTAATTTCAGACCTCCTGGTAACTACAGTCAAGGCACATTAGAAACACTTTCTTCTATGGTTGATGGTAGGTATTAGGCAAATCTTAGATTGATAGGCAATGGAATACTATTAACTTTCTCAACTAACTTTACATGAAAAATAAATTAATTCAAGCACTGAAATTAGATGTTCTTATTATAACCAGACTTAAATTATACACTTATAAACTCTGGACATTTAGACATGTATAGCTATAGACAGACACAAGTATACATTTATAGACTCAGGATTTCTATCTTTTTCACTTATACCCAATATTCACTTTAATTCATAAGAAATTATAAGTAATTTATGGACAACAAATTCAAGATAATATGAATAAAAGCTTCATAATTAAAGATTTTAACTGTTCAATATTGGTTTTTGATTTTTACAAGTTTTTTCAAATTTTACCTGTTACCTGGACTTAATATTTTTACACTGATTTATACTCAATGTGACTGCGGTTTGCAAAAGATAAATTAGAAATATTTGTACTTGAAATTAGCCAGACAAGTAGGTTTGTTCTACATGGGGTTGGACTTTCTAATACTTAGGGGATATTACACATAGTCCACAGTCTTTGTGGTTAGATCCTATTTAAGAGACAAACATATAGATTGCTTTACTGCATGTTGGGTAATGTCATTGACATTTAGGGCTGTTTCAGGAAAAGTTCATAGGTCTTTGTAGGCAATTTTTATAATCAAATTGACATACTGTAAATTCAGAAATTAATGCCAGGTTTTTATTATTGCGAAAAATGCGACTGAGTTGTAAACGCAATAATTTAAACTCGCATTTTGAAATTTTTTATATGAATTTAACAGGATTTTTCTCAAAATCGTAAAAATTAAAATCGCATTTAAGTCTAAAATGACAAAATCGCAATAATAAATGCATGCAATAATTTCTGAATTTACAGTACATCAAAATAAATGATCTGGATGTAAAACTTGCTATAGAATATGTGAATATATGAATATATGTTCATTATCACTGAACTAGTATATATTTGTTAAGGGGCCAGCTGAAGGACGCCTCCGGGTGCGGAAATTTCTCGCTTCATTGAAGACCTGTAGGTGACCTTCTGCTGTTGTTTTTTTATTTGGTCGGGTTGTTGTCTCTTTGACACATTCCCCATTTCCATTCTCAATTTTATGAATATGTAAAACTGTATATACCACTTTATGTATGTGTCAATATTTGTTGATTGTAGACAACACATTACAATCTATGATTATACATGATGTAATAGTTGACGAGGGTGAGTATAGATACAACAAGCAGTAACACTGAATGGCCATTTAACATATATAACACACTGTTAAAAAAAAAGAAAGAACAATTTTCAGCTTATTCTAAAAAAAAAATTTTTTTTAGCATGTCAAAATTCTATTTTGCATATGTTTGAATATAAAGGTAAAGCTGATAATACCAACACAATCATTATGTAAGGTAGATTGACTAGGCGGCTGCCATCTTGGATCTTCTTTGTAAATTTGGTGTTACATAACATTTATTGAGCCCCTCTCTGGTTCTAAAATGATTAAAAATACAAATTGTTTGCCATGAAATTGTCCTTGTGTCTTTGTTAATATACATGATAAAGAGGGAAATGAATGATATGTTTTGTAAAATTTGAGAGTCAATCCACACTTAACTGAAGGCATTAGTACATACCACAGATGTTAAACCTGTGGTCAGTCAAACATGTTCTGTAACCTGCACATTCACACATAAACCTGGCTTGTTCACTGACATGTTACTATAGTATGGGAACATTAGTTTTACTGCTTATTGTATTGTGTGTGACACATTTTACAAGAATGTTGTATATAATTATGCCTTTTAATTTCAAACCAATATTTCTATATATTTTATTAGGATACTGTTGTCATTTTCTCAGTCATTATGTTAAGGTATAAAATCAGATGAAGGAAAGATTACCGTGTTGGTCACATGTTAGTCATTTTGAATTATTTGTTATATCTTCCTTGATTTATTTCCTGCATGCTTATATTTAGATGAGTTTACTGCCAAACAAGGGGACATAACTATTGAAAAGAAATGGGGCAAAAAAATGCAGGAATAAACCAAATGCGACATTGATATAATATATACTTAAAAAAGAATGGAAATTACAATAAATTACACTTTTTACTGAGGTATATAAGTGAGAAAAATGAGAAAAAGCATGGTAATCTATAGGCATTACAATATATATATGTTCTGTTGCTAGCTTTTTTCAAAATGTGAAATAAATAATTTTCCTTTTTATATTGGGGTTGATAAAATTTATTTTTACTGTTAATAATTTTGAAAATCAGTTATAAAATAATATTAGTCTATGCAGGAAAAATTGCTGCTAATAGTTAATGTCATTATATTTTGTTTCTTCATAATTTGCATGTTCATATAATTATTTAAAATACAGTAGTTATTAAATAAATAACTAATGTGTGTTTAACTATTAGACTTTATACTCAAACTCTAGAACCAATTTTTAAAAATAACATTCTTATAGAGAAATAAATTGAGTGAACTTTCATTTTACATGGGTTTTCTTTTTACATAGGGATTCCTGAATTTCAATCTATTTTAGAAGATTTTATAGTACATACCCTGGGTTAATGTTGTAAAACTGTACACAACTTTTTATATTGGAATTGGGATTTTTTTCTGCTGTTTCACATCTTGTACAAAATGTGTTGTATTTATGTGTTATTTTGCATTTTAAGGATACATATTCACTTGCATAAAGGTCATACGGTCATGTTCATTATAAGTTTGAAAAGCATAGCAGATTGTTTTGCACTTTATGTGATGAAGTGTTAATTATATCATTGCATATGTCTACATACTTATTATTAGCTCACCTGCTTTAAGTAAGGGCAAGTCTTTATTATTGCTATCAGTAAGCATCTGTCATTTGTCCATTTGTCTATGTCTGGTCAATGCTTCATAGGATGGGTTATTTTCAAACAATATCATGGCTGGACTGCTATTAAAATTTAAAAAATAATTGACATAATTTCTATAACTTGTTTTGATTGGTATGTCATTGATGAGTCTTTTGTAGACAAACAAGGGTCTGGTACAAATACAAAATTTCAATCCTGGTATCTATGATGAGTTTATCGGTAGTACTTCAATAGAGCTTTAAACCCTGAAAAAAATATTAAAATATTCTAAAAAAAAATCCAATTGAGGACATAAAGATGTGAATAGTGCCTTCACAAGTATTGCTGGAAATATTTGTTGTTTTGAATCAAAGTTATGCATTAAAAGCAGGTAAGCAGTACAGGCTTTCTTTGAACATGTATTAAACACAAGGAAACTTAAAATGAAAAGATATCAGAATATTCAAGCAAAACAGAAATCATATTTATAGAGGGGAGAGAAAAGTTTGACAAATATGGGAAGTACTTAAATTGTTTGTAGAATTTTCTTCTTGGAATATAACCATAATGTCTTTAAGGCCTCTTGTGAAATGACCATTCCTTTGAATCAGAAATGCATGTTTATGTCAATTATGTATGGACAGTTAGATAGTAATTTTAAGTTATAATTAAATGTAAATGTTTCTGTTTCATAAGATGGAAGTCCAAAGCTGAAGAATAAAGATCACACTCGGACAAAGGAAGACGATGATACATTGGTTGTAAGAAGGGTAAGTACATAAATGATATCAACAAAATATATATAACTTTTCTGATTGTTTCATTTCCATTTCTGTGAAAGTTAAAAAAATGGTAAAAAAAACTCAGTTTGGCCTAAAAAATGACCAATTGAAGGCCAAATTTTACTTGATTTCCTTATGCCCAAATCATGTTAGCTTTTTGTCACCATTTATCTGCTGTCTTGTCCTTACATTCTCAGTCTCATATTTTCAACATTCTTACAGAACTTCATGACTCAAATGAATCTGGACTGAATATTGTTGTTTACTAAACCCCCCATTGAAAATACTTCATCCATGATAAGGAAAAGATGCAAGTTTATCGATTTGGAGATTCCCCAAAAAGTGACAGAAAAATAGTAGTAGCTGATAAATTTTATAGGATAAGCTCAAACATTTAATTTTACAACCAATTAATCACCCATCAACTGCTCCAAAGGTGTTTGATCATATAAAGAGAAGGACCTTTTCCCAGCACATTGGAGCATAGAGTCTGATGGTATTTACATGCCTAATCGTAGTAAGATAGTCCTAACGTAGTATAACTGACTGGAGAAGCATGCTGACGCTGTTCTTTACAACAAATGTGTACAGAAAATGAAATAGAAACAAAATATATTGAAGGTTTTATTTTGATTTAGCATTTAAGATCATTTAGTTGGTTTAAGGTAAGTGATGTAATGGTATAACCTGTTTGGCTGATTTCTGGCAGATGTAAGGATGTCTTCCCAAACATTATATGGCAGTAATATAATTCTTGGACTATACATGTATCCCCACTCTTTATATGGCAGTAGTATTCTTCTTGGACTCGTAGGTTTAAACTATTTGCTATTGTTGATAATATTATATTTTTTCAAGAATCAACACTATTGGATGTTTCCCCATTATATACAATTTTCATAGCATGAAATATGAACAAAAAATATATTTGAGTTGTCCCCCTTGCATTAAAAGAAATACTATAATCATTACACTTGAATGGTCATATATTTAAACCTAAGTGATACAACCGAGGCATGTGAAACAATAAATTGCATCTATCTTCTCTTATTATGATGTTAGATTAAATACACAGACCACAAGATTGACATCTGCATGTCCTTATATCTATACTTTTTGTATACAAATGTAATTCTGATTCAGCACAAAGATGTAATGCAGGGATTATCTTACATTTTATTGCTTTAATAGTACATTGGCATATCATATGTTATATATAGCCAATGTACAAGTTTAATACAATTACTTGGATATATATATCTAAGTACTAGTGGCTATGTAACTTTATTAAAGTGATGTTAAGACATTTTATATGGATGCTGCTGTAAAAATAACATACAGTTTAAGACAGTAATGTGTTTCTTTCGCCTGTAATTTTAACCTTGACTTTAATTGGTATGTTGCACCATTATTTATAACACCCATGGTATTTAAGTTTAAACATATAATTATAAATTTCTCTGATGGTCTTTTATGTCAGGAAACTATAGTTTATTGTCCAGGGGGAGGTAACCTCATCATTATTTATACCTTTGATTCAGTCACCCTTCTTAAATCACCATACAAAATTATAGCTTGTATTTTACCAGCTTTTCCTCTCATTCATCCAAAACAAAATAACAAATGAATTTTACTTTTTTTAATTCAAAAATTGTCACTGAGTAGGCGGAAGGTTCTTTTTAGATATAACATTAATAATTTAAAAGCAGGTGAGATATGTCTTTTGGTTGCATTCAGAATGACAAGCCATTGTCTGTGGAGACAATAAGAGATTTCTCAATACATAGGATTTTATGAATGATAAAGTATTTTGTTGTGTATTGTAATTAGATGAATCACAGGTAATATTATGCCCAGGTGTGATATCAGGTGTTAACAAGATTAATAGAGGAAAATATCTTTACACTGCAATCTAAGAGGAAAATGTTTTTTTGTTAAAAATCTTCTAAACGGCTATTGATCCATTTGTAATCTTTTTAATAAAATTTGTTAAAGTGCAAGTGGTTGACACTACACTACTAAGAAATAAAATGCTACAATACTGTTGAGTATCATGTAATGTATGAGATCAGGAGTAGAAGCAATGATCATTACGAATTCAGATTATGAATACCTTATACTAATTAGATAATGAAATATATTCAATGCAGTTTCTTTTGTTCCGTCTGTAACACAGTTTGTTCTTAATATTAACACAGGAAATTCTCCTGTCACCTTCAGTACTGTCAGTATCTAAATATTCCCTAAATAAAGTCTTTTTACAATGGAAAACAAACTTAATGAAAATTAATTGTCAATTGAATAATGTTTTTTCTTGATCAATTATTTGGTATGATAAAACACATTGTATCTGTGGACCTAATGTGAAAACAAAATGAGGATATTTATCATTGTGACACCAGTGTTATTATTGAGGCTAGCCGAGCAGGTGCTTGAAACTATTTATCTCAATTATTTAACATAATTTTATTGCACCATTTTTCATTCTTAGTTTGAAGTGACTTGGGTAATTTTAGTGAAGTGTGTCTTATATTTGTGTATAATTGCCAAGCATGTAATGAAGAAAAATTTACTTAATATCTAGATAGGATATTTCTTGTGTGTTTTTTTATTCCAGTTGATCTTAAAAATGACTTTCTTAAAGTTGGCTGAAGCTTAATATTTTAGAAAGTAAGAGAGTTAGATTTATTTTGTTTATAGATTATAAGGGTCTGAAGTTTCTGTCTGGCATATGGCAGTTATTCAATGACTATACTATAGACTGATGAAGATTACAAGGGTCCGAAGTTTTTGGCTGGCAAATGTCAGCCGTTCAATGACTTACTGAAGTCGACATTCAGTTTTCAGGCTTAGGTCATTTGGTCATCAACTATGAATAAAAGAGCAATGAGAAGAAACAAAGACCTGCCATTAAGAGTGCACATTGCATGGTTACTAAAAGTACATGTGATATGGTCAGAAGTAAAGATTTGCGTTATAAGTACACATGATGTGTTATTTCTAAATTGATTTTCATTTTGATGATCAGTGGAATTGTATAAACTGAGAATCCTTAAATATAACTTGTCATGTGCATGTCAAATTCCTTTTTATATTTGAAGAAAAATATTTCAAATGAGTAATTCTTTATTTCTGTCTGTGAATTCCAATGAATAGACATGATAGGGCATTTCTAAAATCTCTTTTTGTAATGAATTTTGTCCATAAATGCAATGAAAAACATGCAAAAAAATGGTTGAACTGGCATGATTGAGACATGTCATCTGAGTGTTTAATTACATATGCGATTAGCTAGGGAAACACAATCTTCTGCTTGATTGGGATGATTCATAGAAGTAAATGAAATTGGAAGCAGAAAATGGAGACAAGATAATAAATTAAGGGAAATTAGAATTCCCGTAATGAAACAAAAACCTCACTGACATATGATGATGAGCCCAGAACACTAAAAAGGACAATAAATTAATATTTTATTGAATTATGTTTTCTTGGTTGCAACACACTAATAACTCCAAGACTCTGCTTCTCAAGAGAGAACTACCACAATTATAGCTGAAGAAAATGGCTGATTACATATATTGCTTTTTAACTCAACTGAAAACTTCTTTCTCAAACCCATAAAATTTTCATTTTCTTTAAGTAGTTTATTTATAACTAGTTTATACTTTTAATCATCGTTAACTCACTTTGTTTGTTCTTATATAAAAAAAAGTCTTATTAAGAAAATGAAAAGTTATGTTCTAGTTGACAAAAACAGCTTCTGTTTGTTAAGTTTAGTTTTATTGCTAAGTATATTTTACCACTCCAAAAATACAGTAACGAATTTGCATTCTATAAGGAGATTTTGTTACTATACAATTCTGTTTAGTGAAAACTAAAGTTGGAAAAAAGTGACCTTATAAATCTTTTGTATTTTTTCGTTGTTACTGAATTCCTCGGATTAATGATAAGAAATAGATACTAGAAAAATATACTGTAATAAGCATCGAAACATTTACTAGTATTATAGATATAACTGTGCCCAAGTTTTTTGATGAAATAATGTAAGAGAAATATAGACCAAGGTGTGGTAAAATGCTGAAGAATTGTTAAAGCATAGTTAAGTAATTGTTCTTAAGCTTTGTCAGCGAAAGTCATCAGTCAGGTTAAGAAAGCCATTTATTTTTAACCACACAAAATACCTGTAATTATGACAACAATTATGTCGCCTAGATGCACGAAATTATCATAAAAAATAAAAGTATCAAATACCAAAAATGTTCTTTTGAACAAAGGAAAACTTATGTTACACTCTTCAGGGTAAAACACTTTCTGGTTAAAGATAAAAAGTGAAACTTAAGTATAGAAATGTGAGATTTGGGACAAAGTATAAACAACATGCAATGAGTGATTCAAGAAAGTTAATTTTATCTCTTAATTTTGGATAAATACTTTTAAGGTTCTCAAATTATATAAAAGAATTTGTAATAGTACAAAACATGTAATTTATAAAATAGCCTTTGTAAAGTATTGTTACTACACATTTAGTTATTTGCCATTTGTTCTGTGGCTGTAAAAGGTAACACTATTAGTCAGTTTGTCCTTTGTCACATGGAAAACAAACTTGACTCAATTTATTGTGAATTTTAAAAGAGTCCTTAGAGGTACCACTTGTTTTTATAAATCATTTCATTGTTAAATTTTAATAGTTTAGGTTTTTTCCCCTAAAAATTCTGAAATTCTTTTTTTTCTGTTAGAAATGGGTCAGAAAATTGTCCTACAGGAATCAGCTAAGTGTCCTAGTTTTCAGTTCCGCAAAGGATAATACACTGAAGACTTTCATGAAAAATCTTTCTTGTGTTATTTGGCTGGCTCTTGGAAAACACTATTACACTGTTTATTGCCTACTTTGCAGTCTTCAAGTTTCATAAGTGCCCTCAGAGACAAAGCTACAACGAGGGTCACTTAACACTAAGTGATTCTTCTTTGTAAAGGACCAATTAAACAAATATAACTTGTACTATTTCCTCTATCAATGATGAATTGACAACTGTTCTTAATTCTACGTTAACGAAACAACTTGCAGTGTTTTAGAAGAATCAACCATCTAAGTGCTTTACTGTACATGTAAATGTATATTTTATTTTGAAATAATCAAAGGGGTTTCTAGTGACTCTTTGTATGAATCGGAAAAAAAATATTCTGCATTATACTGGTTCTAGAGAGGTTTCTTGCAGTGTGGGTGTATAAAGGAGGGTTTTCTCTCAGTCTGGTGAAGGAAGAGAGGTTTCTTACAGTGGGGGTGTATAAAGGAGGTTTTTCTCAGTCTGGTGAAGGAAGAGAGGTTTCTTGCAGTGTGGGTGTATAAAGGAGGTTTTTCTCAGTCTGGTGAAGGAAGAGAGGTTTCTTGCAGTGTGGGTGTATAAAGGAGGTTTTTCTCAGTCTGGTGAAGGAAGAGAGGTTTCTTGCAGTGGGGGTGTATAAAGGAGGTTTTACTCAGTCTGGTGAAGGAAGAGAGGCTTCTTGCAGTGTGGGTGTATAAAGGAGGTTTTTCTCTCAGTCTGGGTGAAGGAAGAGAGGTTTCTTGCAGTGTGGGTGTATAAAGGAGGGTTTTCTCTCAGTCTGGTGAAGGAAGAGAGGTTTCTTGCAGTGTGGGTGTATAAAGGAGGTTTTTCTCAGTCTGGTTAAGGAAGATAGGTTTCTTGCAGTGGGGGTGTATAAAGGAGGTTTTTCTCAGTCTGGTGAAGGAAGAGAGGTTTCTTGCAGTGGGGGTGTATAAAGGAGGGTTTTCTCTCAATCTGGTGAAGGAAGAGAGGTTTCTTGCAGTGTGGGTGTATAAAGGAGGTTTTATTCTCAGTCTGGTGAAGGAAGATAGGTTTCTTGCAGTGTGGGTGTATAAAGGAGGTTTTTCTCTCAGTCTGGTGAAGGAAGAGAGGTTTCTTGCAGTGTGGGTGTATAAAGGAGGTTTTTCTCTCAGTCTGGTGAAGGAAGAGAGGCTTCTTGCAGTGTGGGTGTATAAAGGAGGTTTTTCTCTCAGTCTGGTGAAGGAAGAGAGGTTTCTTGCAGTGTGGGTGTATAAAGGAGGGTTTTCTCTCAGTCTGGTGAAGGAAGAGAGGTTTCTTGCAGTGTGGGTGTATAAAGGAGGGTTTTCTCTCAGTCTGGTGAAGGAAGAGAGGTTTCTTGCAGTGTGGGTGTATAAAGGAGGGTTTTCTCTCAGTCTGGTGAAGGAAGAGAGGTTTCTTGCAGTGTGGGTGTATAAAGGAGGGTTTTTCTCTCAGTCTGGTGAAGGAAGAGAGGTTTCTTGCAGTGGGGGTGTATAAAGGAGGTTTTATTCTCAGTCTGGTGAAGGAAGAGAGGTTTCTTGCAGTGTGGGTGTATAAAGGAGGTTTTTCTCTCAGTCTGGTGAAGGAAGATAGGTTTCTTGCAGTGTGGGTGTGTATAAAGGAGGTTTTTCTCTCAGTCTGGTGAAGGAAGAGAGGTTTCTTGCAGTGTGGGTGTATAAAGGAGGTTTTTCTC